>NC_141694.1:991598205-992030705 GCF_964263255.1 Lissotriton vulgaris
GAGGAAGGAAGGGCCATGAAGGAATGTGCGGCTAGAATCATCTCTACCAGATACATCGTTACCGAAGGTATGTAACTCGTACATCTGATAGAGACTAATAGCCACAGATTCCTTAACGTAGAATAGATACCCAAGCCATACCAACGGGGAAGAATGGTCTGCGAGAGGACCCCAACAGCCTGGACACAACAGAGGGTCCCACAGGGGACAAGTCCCACGGACAGGGCGAGGAGCTCTGTCCCCCCAGACAAGGGGAACCCCTACAGTCAGAACACCACGACCCCAAGACAAATGAGGGGAAAAAGAAAAGAAGAAGAAGCCCTTCACACTCAGCAGAGGGAACAAGGACAAGGCAAGATGAGGCCGAAGCACCCCACGCCCATACCAGGCAACAGAACCTCCATCCAAGGCAAGGAAGAGGAAGAAGAGCAACCTAGAGGCATCACAGAGACGAGGCAGGAAGAAGGCAAGCCACCCCACCGGGAACACTCCACGTGAAGAGGGCAGCTGAGCCTACCACAGCCAAAAGGCAATAGACTAGACAGAACAGCGCTGACAACAATAAAGCAGGCGGAAGCAGAAAGAGTAGCCCAGGGGGCACACAGGAAGACTGGGCAGGCTGCTCCTGTAAGAGGGATGCATACAAATCCATCTCAGGCCCCAGGACAGAGAGCAGGAAGGCAAAGAAGGGCCCGGAAACACCTCAGGGAGGAGTCCGCACCTACGACACAAATCAAGTGGACCCAGAGTCATGATGCCAGGCCGCAGACAGCAGCCGGAGCGCCACCAAAGGCATTACAAACCAACAAGAAGGGAATTGCACCTGCAACGTACGTAAACGCCATGGAGAGCAGAGGTCCGAAGGTGACCACAACTCCCAAACACAGAACAAGCTATATAACAGCTACCACTACCCCACATAGGGTATGTTAAGTCCCAAGACATGGGAACCCTCATAGGAAGAAACTTCTGCAGCAGAGGACAACAGAAAGATCCGCGGGAAAAACCTTGCAGAAGGCTTGTGAAGCAGCCAAACAGACAAACAGAAGGCCTAATCTCAGGGCCCACCTGGTATAGATAACCCAAAGCAAAACACAGAGTCAAGAAGGGCCGGCGAGCAGCCAACAGAACCAAAGCCCCGGAAAAGAGGACTCGAATGCACATGAAGCACACAGATCACACAACTGTGGCGACCTGCCCAAAACGAAAGAACAACCCCCAAAAACCAAATCAACTCACAGGTCTCTGTGGGAGGGGGGGGGAATGGGGAAGGAGGAGGAGTAGGAGGAGGAGGCCGAAGCCCCGCCAAGAACCTCTGGATGGCCGAGTCTGCCGGGGCATGGAACAGAAGAGTGCCATCGAAGGGAAGATCTACCGGTTGTTCCCGAGCATTTTCTGGGACACATTGTCCCGAAACAAAGCATGGCGGCGAAGGGCAACCGAAGAAGCCATGACACGACCAAGCATCTCCGAGATGTCCAGAGCGGAGCAAAGACTAAACGGCGCCAGCCCCTGCCCATCTAACGCATGGTGCCGCAAATTAACACCAGCACCCTCCGGAGAAGCGGCAGATCCAAGGGACTCGGCCGAGTCCCACATGCAAGAAGTGGCCCTAGCCAACACACAAAGTGTTAAGGGCCTGCAGGTTATACCCCCAAGAGTCCAGCCAGCGAGCCTCCTGTGATGGTGGAGACAACAGCGGCGGCAGAGAGGGAAAGGCAGTCTGCAAAAGGGGGCTCCTGGCAGAGGGGTGGAGGGAAAGACACACCGGGTCACGCGATGCTGGAAGGTGCCGGTGCAGAAGGTGTTGGGGCATCGTATCCCCCGTGGTGGGGCTCCCCCATCAGAGAAGAATGGAGCAAACCCTCAAAGGGAAGCAACAGCTCCCTCACACCAGAGCCCTGATGGAGAACCTCCAGAAGATGATCTGCAGGGAAATGGGCAGCCGGATCACCCATGCGTAAAATTCCCACAGCCGTGGAAACAGCGTGAGCGGAGGCCGGACCCGCCTCCGTATGACCCCGTGGTGGGGAAAGCAGCTCCTCCGTAGGCAACGGTTGCAAGCTGAGGCGGCCATCCCCTAAGCCAATCGGAGTGGGGAAGGGCCAGGTCCGGAAAGGAGGAAGAGGGGCCGAGGAGTGGCGAACCTGTGGCTCCTCTGGCGAAAACCACGGCCGCGGCGAGGAACCGTCCTTTGATGGCATAGGGGGAAAAGCCACGATGCGGCTGGCGAGGACGACACCAGCAGGCACCCAACCTCCGGGGAAGAGGAGGTGTACGAAGACGAGTCCACGAACCAATGCCTGTCCTGCACTGTAGAGTCCGCAACCTGAGGCAGGAAGTCGTCCAGCGCCAAAGGAGCCGCCGGGCAGACCTCCGCCACATCACACGGCGCAGGAGACCGGGGCTGGGCCGGAGCAGCTAAGGGACGGCACCGACTCGACCTCCGATGAGGCAGCCGCCTGTGTGGAGGGCGAGAGGGACCCGGGGAGTGACAAGGAGTCTCCCGCCAGCCTCGACCCATAAGGCAGTGGTTCCCAAACTTTTTGGACCCCCGGCTCCCTTGACCAGTTAGCCCTCGGCAACGGCTCTTCATTATGTTACTTTTATTGGGCGGGTGGGGGATGTAAGCTCAGCCTCGGGAGTACTTCAATTTTTGTCCCCGAAAATATTTGGGATGAAGCAGATGAAGGTATTATAATCATGGAGTCTGGGAAAGTGTGTCAGTGGTAGGCTTTGATGTGGGACAGTTCATGGTAAGACATTTAGGTCAGTACTTCCATGTAGTCATTTCACTCACACATGGGTTTTGAAGAACTATTGCTTCAACACCAGACTTTGCATATATACCTGCTTGTGCACGCGGTGCTCTGTCACTAACATATGTTTCTTTATGCTACACACTGCATTATTTGCATGGATAGAGTAATGTGGCATTTCAGCTGCACAGTGTGATTGTATAGGTTGCATGATGATGTGTGTGAAATTCTGGAAGCATGGAATGGAGTGGTGGCAACCACAAAACCGGGCTAACGTGGCGTATGGCCCTTGATCCGGTCACCCACTCCCTCTCTCTTAGAGAGCCTTCCTAGTCTAGCAGGGAAGGACAAATAAAGCACTTCACTGGTACAGCTATTCCTTCTTCCATTCACCCTCAACTTGCTGGTACAGGAACACCTGGTATTTACAACACTTAATAACACAAAATGCCAAAAGTGCAGTAGCATGTGTTACAATTTACTATGTGCTGCATATTTCACAGTGAGTTATGGTAATGCTTAAGATACTATTACAACCAATACAGAAAGGCACTGTCCAGTACAGTGCATTACTCACTTTACCAGGATGCTTCCAGGACATATTCTCCTTAGTTATCTTTATCATCTAGGTCAAGTCACTCACTGCCCTGTGGTGTTACTACAAGAGGATTGGTAGGAACAACACAGGGGCACTGTGGCCCCTACAGCAGAGAGAAGTAAACGCTGTGAACCAGACACAGTAAGTGATCCCCTGCAGAAACTGCTCAGGTGATAACGCTGAGCTCCAGCTCCAAGTGGGGTGAGCAAACTACGGGCACAAGTTTGGACCACAAATGAATGAGCATGCAATTACCAAATGTAACAGTAACCAGTACAGTTTTTTAAAGTATAAGATTTTGAACGTATTTGTTTTAAAGGGAAAACTCTTGTTTAAAGTGCTTGTACAAATAAAGTTTTACTGTTAAATAGTGGGCATTGTATGATCTATATGTAACTGCTGCAACGTAATTGGCAACAAGAACATGTGGTAGTATACATATGTTCTTGCATGTTTAAATGTTGCAAATGGGCTGCCATTTGAAATAACATGAGGTTAAGGTGCATGCAACTAAGACCTTTGTGTACACAACAAGTTCTGTGGAGTGGGAAGGGACGTACCTGTCCGTCCTGTTCGAATCTGTGCACACAAAGTACTTTAGTCAATGTGTTATTCCAGTCTATGTTGTCCTTAATAGTTTGTGCTTATGTTATTTAATGTTGAGGCTTCATAGAATTCTTACCTCACAAAAACACAGGTCAAGAGTATGCTGCTGTACACTGAACAACGGTTCCTGTGGTATGATATTTGTATAAGTAATTCAAATATTTGCTTAATAGCAATTTAACATGACACAGAAAGGTAGATGTCGAAAAGAGGTGCAAGGACAAGTTACAATCAGTCTCAGTAATGTTTATATTTCAAAACATACGTTGTTCAATTATACAATCAATAGATAGTTTGTCACAAAAACATGTGAAAAGCACAACACAAACTTTACGGGTGCACAGTGTCCCAAGTGTATACATATGAAACCAAAAAAAATGTTTTAGACAACACACAAATAAACATACAATTAGCGGTTTCTTATAGGATAACTAATTAAAGGAAAGTGACCTAAATATTGATAGAAAGTTTTAACTAGTGACTATATCTAGTCATAGACACTGTATTGTAGGTTCAATTCCTTATAGCGTCGACGGCGTTTCAACCCTTGAGAATATGGGTCTCATCAGGACAGGACAAATGGGGACATCTGTTTCGAGACTTGTAATCACCCATGCGTGGTAGAAAGGATAAAATTGACTTACAGGTAGCCCAGCCGGGTACACTGTCGTGGTCAGCGATTCTGGGTAATGAATTCCGCTCTTCAGAGAGTCTTATTTAATTGTGGTAGGTTACAGGACAATGCCTGGAAAAATGCAAAAGCACCCAATGGTGCTCGAATCGGCAGCAAGGTACTGGGTTCTTGTTTCCTGCAGGACGATGCCTGAAAAGGTCTGCAACAGCTCGATGGCGTCTCCGTGAATCGGTAGTGCGGAGGCTGACTGCACTTCCGGGTTTAGACGCTTCCAGACCTGACGGGGAGAGTAACGAAAACTCGATCCTCCTGTGGTGTATTCGTGTGTGGCGCTGAGATATCTAGGGTAGACCTTTCGGCGGATCGAGTTTTCGTTACTCTCCCCGTCAGGTCTGGAAGCGTCTAAACCCGGAAGTGCAGTCAGCCTCCGCACTACCGATTCACGGAGACGCCATCGAGCTGTTGCAGACCTTTTCAGGCATCGTCCTGCAGGAAACAAGAACCCAGTACCTTGCTGCCGATTCGAGCACCATTGGGTGCTTTTGCATTTTTCCAGGCATTGTCCTGTAACCTACCACAATTAAATAAGACTCTCTGAAGAGCGGAATTCATTACCCAGAATCGCTGACCACGACAGTGTACCCGGCTGGGCTACCTGTAAGTCAATTTTATCCTTTCTACCACGCATGGGTGATTACAAGTCTCGAAACAGATGTCCCCATTTGTCCTGTCCTGATGAGACCCATATTCTCAAGGGTTGAAACGCCGTCGACGCTATAAGGAATTGAACCTACAATACAGTGTCTATGACTAGATATAGTCACTAGTTAAAACTTTCTATCAATATTTAGGTCACTTTCCTTTAATTAGTTATCCTATAAGAAACCGCTAATTGTATGTTTATTTGTGTGTTGTCTAAAACATTTTTTTTGGTTTCATATGTATACACTTGGGACACTGTGCACCCGTAAAGTTTGTGTTGTGCTTTTCACATGTTTTTGTGACAAACTATCTATTGATTGTATAATTGAACAACGTATGTTTTGAAATATAAACATTACTGAGACTGATTGTAACTTGTCCTTGCACCTCTTTTCGACATCTACCTTTCTGTGTCATGTTAAATTGCTATTAAGCAAATATTTGAATTACTTATACAAATATCATACCACAGGAACCGTTGTTCTTTGTTATAATATGACGCCCTGGTTCCGTTGTGAGTAGGGTTTCCCTTGTTCTTCCCTGAGGCTGTACACTGAAGGCTTCTTTAAAGGCAGGAGGCAGATTTACAAGCCCCTTGCGCCACCTTTGGCTCATTTTTAACATGGGATAAGTGATGCAAAGGTGGCGCAAGGGGCTTGTAAATAAGCCCCAGGGTCTCTTCGCCAGACACACTATTCAGTCTCCAGCTCTACCATAGCAGCCATCACTGTGTTCCCAACATGTAATCAACACTTCAGTAAAGGCTTCCACTGTTAGGGTCTGTGCCTTCTACCTGCTCCCCCTGTAAAGCCCCTCCTGTCAGCCCCTCGCTCCACCCAGGCTTCTTTCTCCTCCGTCTCAGCCCGCTCATTTATCCCCGACTTGCCAGAGTCAGCCCAGGTCACTGGAGCTTTATTTACAAACAAAAGAAGTGCCTGTGGCACGACCCCAGCGGCCGCTGTAGGTACTGTGCCCCTCGGCAGTATTTCCCTGTTTGTGTGCAGGCGAGCACTGCCTCTGTGGATTGTGGACTTTCCCTACAATTAAATGTGTCTTTCTCCATAAGTAATGTCTAAACTGTTGATACGCCAGGATTAACAAATACATGTGGTTCCCTAAATGTGCGTTTGGTGTGCGGCGCCCTTGGATAGTTTTTATGGCGCACTGGGGTGCCGCGGCCCACAAATTGGGAATCACTGCCATAAGGGGACGAGGGGGGTCTGCCGGCACCGTAGCAGCGTCAGCTCGGCCTCAGACAAGATTTTCGCCTGTCCATAGGGCGAGAGGGGCTCGGGGATGCGACCCGAGCCCCGGCGACCTCCTGCGACACCACAAGGACTCCCGCAGGAGTTTGCTGCGAAGCAGAGGCACCGTGGTCCGAAGGAGCGCTCCTGAAGGGCCGCACCCCAACGGCACCACATCCTCCAAGCCTGGAGCCGAGCCAGTCGGCGCTGGGGCCGCACATTGCAAGGGATCCGCCGACCTCCCAGGAGGGGAAGGAGGAGGAGGAGAAGCAAGCGAGGCCTTCAAGGCCGCCGCATTTTTCTCCATCTGGGCTCTCGGTGCCCCCTCACCGGGAAACGGTGGATAGAGGGACGATACACAGGGCTGCATCACCCACAGAGAGCCCACGCCCCCAACAGGGCGGAGACCAGCCCTCGGGGACAAACTGCGACACTTACCGACAGGTGAGTGACGCTCTTGCGGGACGAAGGCTTCGAAAAACTTCTGCAGAAGCTGATCGAGGTGACGAAGCCGATGTGGACATGCGAGCCGAGAGAAGTTTCATCCGGCGCTCCCGCCGCAACTTCGGCTTCAACTGCTGGCATGCCTCGCAATCTGAGGAGTCGTGATGTTTCCCCAAGCACCACATGCAAATGAGGAGAGGGTCCATCGCCGACATCAGGTGTCCACAAGACGAGCACGTCTTAAAGCCCGAAGGCATCCGCACACTGTTCCCACAAACACACGCAATAGGGAAAGGGAAAGGCCCAAACAGGCCCGGAGCACGAACCGGATCCGCGTTGCACGCGGAAAAGGAAAAAACTCTGTCTCTATTCTCTAGGCTCTATAAAGAAGAGACAGT
The DNA here is from genome assembly GCF_964263255.1 of Lissotriton vulgaris. Taxonomy (NCBI): domain Eukaryota; kingdom Metazoa; phylum Chordata; class Amphibia; order Caudata; family Salamandridae; genus Lissotriton; species Lissotriton vulgaris. The sequence continues at coordinate 991,605,591 of NC_141694.1, forward strand.
GCCAAGTTCCGACTTAATTCAAGAATGGTTAGAAAGTAAAGCTCTATCCACTCTGACAAGGGAGGGTCGGGACATGTTAGACAGCCCCATTTCAGAAGTAGATATTAAGTGCCATATAAAAAGGATTACGAATAACAAAGACACAGGGACGGACGCTCTTCTGGGTGAACTGTATAAGGCCCTAGAAGACATGATAGTGCCTAGACTCTGTGAGCTGTTTAATTACATCTATAGTCCTGAAGGAGGATCCCCCTGTCATGAAAGGAAGCAACAATGGTGCTAATCCTGAAGCCCGGAAAGGATCCGCTTAAAGCGGACTCATATAGACCAATCTCCCTGCTAAATGCAGACTATAAGATCTTTACTAGCATTTTGGCAGGGAGATTGGCCAGGGTTGTTCCTCAGCTGATCAATATAGATCAAAAGGGCTTCATCCCGGGAAGATTTATTCAAGAACAGACTTTACAACTAATTGGCTGTATCGGTCTGGCAGTGGCACGGTCAGAACCCTTGGCAGAGGACGCTTACGCTGCCGCCAAGGCGTTCAACCGTGCCAACTGGGCCTACCTCTGGGAGACTTTAAAAGCGATGGGGTTCGGTCCATCATTTATAGGTACCCTTATTAGGTGCTACGAGGGGCTTTCTGCTGTTATCCTCCTTAATGGCTTATTGACATCAAGCTTCAGTATACAGGGAAACACGACAGGGGTGTCCCATTTCACCCCTGTTGTTCAACATCTATATTGAACCCCTCGCTCAAGCCCTGAGACTCAATGCACAAATTACCCCGTTCCAGGTCTCTGACTACAACTGTAAGCTGTCTCTATACGCAGATGACCTGTTGGTCTATACTAATAATCCTGCGGAGGTGCTTCCCAGGGTAGAAAATACCCAGATGGAATTTGGTCTGTACTCCGGGTACTCAGTCAATCCATCTAAGACTGAGGTAATGTGCTGGGGTGTTGACAGTTGGGCGGGGAGATGCCGTAGGGAGTTCAGGTATCTGGGGATCACCATAGCACAAGACCTAGTGGATATTCCCCTGATCAACTTGAGGAAAGTGTCCAAGGAAATTGACCACCTGTTCTTGAGATGGCAGAATCTACCCCTCACTATCTATGGCAGGGTAAACCTTGTCAAAATGATTATTCTACCTAAATTAACGTATTTATTCGGTACTATCCCTCTAGGCTTCCCCAGCAAACCTTTGGGTAAAATCCAATGTAAAATAGGGAGTTTCATCTGGGCCAACAAAAACTCCAGGTTATCCTGGAAGAAGCTAAAACGGGGGTTATTAAAGGGTGGTCTTGCCCTTCCAGATGTATTTTGTACTCCCTTGCCTTCCAGTTTAAAAATATTCGTTGTTTACTTTCTAGTCCTGCTGAAACCAACTGGGGGAGGAATCTGAGTGCCATGGCCAACTTTGAGGGAGGGTGCACCGGATTCCTTTATAAGTTTAGGGCGCCCAGGTTTTTCAAGAAGGTCCGCCTAAAAGTACTAAGATCTGCACTCAATGTATGGCAGAATGTTAAAGTGAGATGGGGGATAAGATACTACTCGGACTTTGCCCCAATCTAGGACTCCCCGGGCCTTCCTGCCTGCCTTAAAGACAACTTAGCCACTCCTATTAAGATGGCGCAAATCTCAATCTGGTCAGATTTAATATCTTCGGACGGTGTCCATCCTTGGGGGTTTTAAGGACCAAAATAGGAGACTCCTTTTCTCGATTTAAATATTTGCAATTATTCTCTTGGTATTCTGCAGAGAAGGACCACACAGGTGGAAACTGGGAGATTGAACAGATATGCCAAAATGTAAATCCTAGAAAGAAGGAGGTTGGGTTTTGGTACAGGAGTCTACTTGACACAAAGGACGCAGAGCTTCCTCCATCCCATTTAGTATGGAACTCATCTGCTCTGGGAGAAACATCTGTTAACCTTTACGCTCTGTCTCTCCAAAACCGATATAAGTTTGTTAAGCCTGCCTCTTTAAAAAATAATCACTTTTACGTTATCAATAGGTTATATTACACGCCTAAAAAAATATCAAAATTTGTTTCAAATCCATCTCCCAAGTGTCCAAGGTGTGGTTTGTTGGAGGCACAGGATTTACATTTGTTATTTGAATGCGTTGACCTAAGAGTTTTCTGGCAGAATATGGAGAATGCATTGGCGGGAATTTTTAAATTTAGGTTGTATCTTAATCTCGCCCTAGTTATATTTGGTAACGATAATAACCTTATAAGCCGACTCCCTACCAAGCTAATGGGTCTACTTCTCTGTTTGATTTTAATAGCTTGTAGGGAGATTTGCAAATTGTGGAAAGATCCCAGACCCCGCATTATGAGAACTGGTTGGGCGCAGCATTGGATATGGCGAGATTGGACCATGGTGGGGAAAACATCTGGTCACCATTAATCTCTTGGGGTACGGAAATGAGGCTGGTCTAAGGTCTCAATGGTCCAATGATTACACCAAGCCTCGCACAAAAGAAGCTGGCCTGGTCGGCCTAAAGCGAATGCAAGAACATGGACCCAGGGCGCCCAGGTTGGAAAGGGGTCTTTATTGTGAAAATTGCAGACGCTTTTGGTGAAATGAGGACAAAAAAAAAACCAAAAAAAAAAAAAAGGAAATGGAAAAAACTGACGTAGGCGCACCGGGGTGGGACTTAAGTGACCTCGCTGACATCACGTACGCGGATAACGCCTGGGCGGAGTCGCGTGATGCCGTCCCCCCGGTGCGCAGGGATGCTGTGGCAAAAAGTTATCCGGATCCACTCTCACACCTGGGGATAATTCTACTTTAAGGAATCTGCAGCTAGTAGTCTTTATCAGGTGGCTAGGGCAGTGGACCTTGAATCTGGGGAACCGAGTTCGAGTCTCGGCAATGATGCGGAACATCCTATGATTCTGGGCATATCACTTAATCTTCCCGTGCCTAACAAAAATTATGAATGTGTCCTCATGTAATGCAACTGGTGCTATGTAAAGCGCTCTGATACCGGGCCAGGTTAGCACTATATAAAACTTCGTAAAAAAAAAACTAAATAAAAATCCCCAAAGGCTGTTTGTATGTTGAGTTATAGTCCAGAGTTAGGTCCATGTACCGAAGCAGCTTATTCCTTACATTGTCCTAGAAAATAACATTTCAGCTGTGAACTTTTGCACATATTTGCATGCACAACAATGTTGGATTAGTTTCTCTGAAACTACTTTATTACACATCCAGCTTCGCACAACATTATCACAATGCCTTTACCATCATGTTCTAGACCTCTGTAAGCACTAGGTACAGTAGTCCTATCTTTATTCACGGGGCAACAGCGTTATCTACATTACTAATTTAGCACGCACATTGAAAAGGCTGCTTTTTAAAAATAAATAATTGGCATTCTGATAGATTGGTAGAGGAGGCACTTCTGCTGACACTGAAGGTCCCTGCAGGCTGAGAAATCACAACGCACCGGTCTGACATTCTGTTAGAGATGTCCAACTTGAGACAAAGATGGGGTTTGTCACTCTCTCCTATCAGGTAATGGGGCTGATTCATCCCTCGATAGGATTCTTGGCTCTACACCCATACACACTCTTGGTACACTCAGTGTAGGGCCTGCATCGTAGGAGTACGTTAGATTACTGTATTTGGCATATATGCCTGCATATATTCATTGATTCAACACCATGGTATAAATGTATCTATTGTTGTGAATGTAACTTATAAAACGCAAACTCATGCCCTAGGGCGTCTTGGCGCTATCGAAGTCTGATTAGGTTGAAACAGTGTTGTGATTGAATCAAGCAGATGTGCAGAAAAACTTCTATTCCTGTGTGAAAAGCCAGATCTTGAAGGCTTTTCTAAAGAAGAGTAAAGAGGGCACATTTTTTAATGACAGTGGGAGACTGTTCCAAAGCATGGCAGTGGCCCAAAAAAGCTCTTTCCACCCCAGATGGCCTTCCTGAATGGGGGAACAATCAGGTTCCTGGCAGAGCCTGATCGAAGTGTCCTAGCTGAGATGTACCATCTAAGTTTCTTTTTAAATGGTCTGACCAGAGTCCATGCAGAGAGCTTTGAAACTACATTGTTGCTTGACTGGCAACCAGTGTAATTTCCGAATTGCTCCTCTTGCTGACTCATACCTCGGAATTTTACAAAGGAAGCGAGCTGCTGTGTTTTGCAGTATCTGAAGTCTCTTTACAAGACCAGTTGCAAGCGTCACTCTTTCGGTGCTTGTAATCTCCTTTATTTGCTTCTGTTTCCCAATTATTGCAGCAGATGTTTTTTATACAAGAATAACGTTGGTTCAATAAATATATTGAAAACGTCCCACTGTGTTTTCTGTATACTTTTCTGGGAGAAAGTAAGCACTAGTACCTGAGTGAAAGATTCTGTACTATTTCTATGATCCTCAAGTGATCAGGCACTGTGAGCTAGTTGGCCTATATGCCATCATATCATGCAGGGGTGTCCGGAACCAGTCTAGGCACCAAGCCCTTAGTTTATGTTGTCCAAACAATGGACAGATTCTACGAATTAATAGGAACTACACAACAATTGTTTACTTTGTTTTTGTTGTTACAGGGACATTCGATGGCTGGTTGTCGTGGCTGGTGGGACGGAGAGGGGGTTGTTGGCTAATTACCATGTGTAATCCCGTCGGTTAAATAATCCTGCGAGGAACAACTGGTACTAGCATATATAGACAGACATTAGACTGGTATAGCCCTATGATAGGAGACACCTGAATACGAGTGGGATACCCTGATTCGGCCTTAAATGGAACCACCACAGATCACTGGCAAATTATTCCACTTATGCCAAAGGGACTGCGATCCCAGTTAAACAAGGAAACCCCTTTCAGCTCATACACAAGTAAAATGGCACCCATGCCACTATAAGGCATGGAAACACACTACTCTCATTGACAGTTATAGACCCAACTTAGGTGAACCAGAACTCCTGAGGAAACTATGGACCGATCACGCTCTGCCTTCATACTATTGGTCGAAGACTTTAACCTAGTATTAGACAGCTTGACTGCTCCAATGTGGACATTAGCACCCACCATATGGCGACCACCACCCTGAAGGGCATTATGGAAGAGGGAGACTTAGTAGACATTTGGAGGCACAGTTTCCTTGACGTCAGAAAAGTGACATGTCTTCACCGCTCACGGACATGACTGGACTTCATCTTACCTGGTTATGTCCTTCAATTTGTAATTCTTAGACAGAGCTATTTATTACACTTTCTGAAACAGCTGCTGAGACTAACACAATATCTGAAATTGGCACTGCTGGATTGTACTACGGATGTTCCGGTGACAGTGCAGTGATTTGTCTCTGGATTTGCAGATAACTAAACAGAGTGTGTCTGGAGGAGGACTCATACAGTAAAAAAAAGTGGATGGAAGACTTGGTCGTTTGTAATGTCTGATTTAATGAATGATTAGAACTTTACTAAACTCTCCTTACCAACACAAAAACCGAAGGACATCTGTGGTCCACTACAGGCCTACCTACTAACACGGGATACATTTATGAAGCGACAGGGTTAAAAAGCAGCTCAATAGTTTCTGCTACTGCTACATAGAGACCTGACGTTTACAGGTTGCCCAGAAGCGCACAGTGGACAAGATGTGTGTTCGTTGTGTAGAACACAGATGCATAAATGGGGAGAGGAAGAGGGGCGATATGGGGGTTCATGTTTAATCCATCATTTTTAATGGATAAACTGTTATAGCAACGCTGTAAGCCTAAAACGGTGAATAAAAAACTAACTGCTGAATTTCAGTGGTTTTGATAGTTTAAAATGTTATGTTTCAACTGTCATGTTCACCTATAATATCCCTTTACCCTTGTTTTTTTTCTCCACCGGGCGATCCGGTGGAGAGGCTAGCGGTGTGCGCCCATCTGGCGTTCTACTTAATGGCTTTTGCGAGCCACCAAGCCGACGGGCTTTTGGGAAACGCACCTGCGTGCTGAGCAGGCAACAAAGCCCTTGACGGATCTACAGCGGCTTTCTTCACCACCCCTGAACTTTAGCTCTACTGATGAGGGATATAAATCCCGAAACCCGGGCCATGTCTCGGGTCTAGAGATTACTGAAGCTTCAAGAACTGATTTGCACCATCCAAGGTGATACACTTTGAACTTTCCGGTTTCTTTGCTACTCGCACTACCACTCCCAGAATGCTGAGGGGCGATCCGGTGGAGAGGCTAGCGGTGTGCGCCCATCTTGCGTTCTACTTAATGGCTTTTGCGAGCCACCAAGCCGACGGGCTTTTGGGAAACGCACCTGCGTGCTGAGCAGGCAACAAAGCCCTTGACGGATCTACAGCGTCTTTCTTCACCACCCCTGAACTTTATATCTACTGATGAGGGATATAAATCCCGAAACCCGGGCCATGTCTCGTGTCTAGAGATTACTGAAGCTTCAAGAACTGATTTGCACCATCCAAGGTGATACACTTTGAACTGTCCGGTTTCTTTGCTACTCGCACTACCACTCCCAGAATGCTGAGGGGCGATCCGGTGGAGAGGCTAGCGGTGTGCGCCCATCTTGCGTTCTACTTAATGGCTTTTGCGAGCCACCAAGCCGACGGGCTTTTGGGAAACGCACCTGCGTGCTGAGCAGGCAACAAAGCCCTTGACGGATCTACAGCGGCTTTCTTCACCACCCCTGAACTTTATCTCTACTGATGAGGGATATAAATCCCGAAACCCGGGCCATGTCTCGGGTCTAGAGATTACTGAAGCTTCAAGAACTGATTTGCACCATCCAAGGTGATACACTTTGAACTTTCCGGTTTCTTTGCTACTCGCACTACCACTCCCAGAATGCTGAGGGGCGATCCGGTGGAGAGGCTAGCGGTGTGCGCCCATCTTGCGTTCTACTTAATGGCTTTTGCGAGCCACCAAGCCGACGGGCTTTTGGGAAACGCACCTGCGTGCTGAGCAGGCAACAAAGCCCTTGACGGATCTACAGCGGCTTTCTTCACCACCCCTGAACTTTATCTCTACTGATGAGGGATATAAATCCCGAAACCCGGGCCATGTCTCGGGTCTAGAGATTACTGAAGCTTCAAGAACTGATTTGCACCATCCAAGGTGATACACTTTGAACTTTCTGGTTTCTTTGCTACTCGCACTACAACTCCCAGAATGCTGAGGGGCGATCCGGTGGAGAGGCTAGCGGTGTGCGCCCATCTTGCGTTCTACTTAATGGCTTTTGCGAGCCACCAAGCCGACGGGCTTTTGGGAAACGCACCTGCGTGCTGAGCAGGCAACAAAGCCCTTGACGGATCTACAGCGGCTTTCTTCACCACCCCTGAACTTTAGCTCTACTGATGAGGGATATAAATCCCGAAACCCGGGCCATGTCTCGGGTCTAGAGATTACTGAAGCTTTAAGAACTGATTTGCACCATCCAAGGTGATACACTTTGAACTTTCCGGTTTCTTTGCTACTCGCACTACCACTCCCAGAATGCTGAGGGGCGATCCGGTGGAGAGGCTAGCGGTGTGCGCCCATCTTGCGTTCCAGTTTAAAATGTTATGTTTCAACTGTCATGTTCACCTATAATATCCCTTTACCCTTGTTTTTTTTCTTTAGTGAATTTACTTGCTTTCCAGTTCTTGAAGCTGTGCTTTAGAATTAATACCTTTAGGAATTCACTTTGCAAAAGAGTGTCTTCTAAAAGAATGTGGTGAAGATAATGAACTAAGAAATAATTTAACATTTTGAGAACAATGGCAAGACAAAGGCCATGGTTGTTATTTTGCGTCAGTAAAAAAGTAAGCATGTTAATTAGTGAAAAATGGGATTTGCAGTTTTCTTCCAGTGTCTACTCAGGCTTTAGAAAACACTGGTACATAAAAGTTAGCACCATTCTTAAATGCATTAGGCACTCAAGATTTAGAGCTCCCCGAGAAAGCTCACAAACCGGGTTCCGCAGCAATCACAGCACCGAAATGACCCTCATCGAAACCACAGACAGCGCCATACTCGACCAAGGTGAGACAGCTTCTCTCATCTTCCTCAACCTCAACTCTATCTCACACCACACATTTGTCGCCAGACTCAACCACATCAGAATCCAAGGAGCAGCACTCAAGTGGATCACCTCCTTCACAGGAAGAACCAAACGATTACACCTCCCACCCTTCATCTCCAAACCCAAGTAAATCATCTGTGGAGTCCCACAAGGCTGGTTTCTAGGACCCAATCTGTTCAACACTTACATAACCCCACTGGCCAACATAGTCAAACTCCACTGACTCATCATCATCTCTTACACCAACAACACACAACTCATCCTCTCCCTTTCATAAGATCCCACCAAGACCAGGAACAACTTCCACAATTAAATGACCAGAGTCGCAGACTGAATGAGCGAAAACTGTCTGAAGCTGTACACTGACAAGACGGAAGTGTTGATCTTCAAAAACAAGAACTACCCCTAGGACACCTTCCAGTGGCCCTCAGAGCTTGGCCTCACAACAATCTTGAGAGAGACAGAAAGCTCTGTCATCCATAACTGCAAACTTACCATGACTTCACAAGTCAGTGCTGTCACATGCTCCTGCTTCTCCATCCTTTGCATGCTAAGCAAGATCTTCAAGAGGCTCCCCAGGACTCAAGGCGCACAATCATCCAGGCCCTCGTCACAATAGACTGGACTATGGCAACCCACTCTATGCAGGAATACCAGCCCACCTCCTCCAAAGACTCCCAACCATCAAGAACTACGCCGCCAGACTTATGCTTGACCTCTCATTAATTACCCACAAAACGCAACTGCACTGGCTCCCAGTTCAGGTCCATAAATCCATTCAAGGCTCTGCACATCACAGGGTCCTCCTACTTCAATCACCGCCTTTACTTCCATCAACCCACTAGACTGCTTCGCTCTGCCTCACTCTCTATCTTGCCCAAATACTGCACAAACGCAGAAGCAGAGCCAGAGGCCGATCCATTTCTAACCTTGTGGCCAACTTCTGGAATGACCACCCCCCCCACATCAGGACCTCTAAGTCACTGCTGGAGTTCCGAAAGAAGCTTTAGACCTGGCTCTTCGACTAGCACTCTAGTCCCTCCACCAACCACTTCTAGACTCCATTTTTATTTGCCTACCACCTGGTACCCACACATGTGATAAGTTGCGCTCTACAAATTCACTTACATAACATACTAAAACATACGCGGATGTGAAAGAGGACACCAGCAGCCCCGCAGGAGCAGTGGGGGACTGTGAGAAGTTAGCCTGGCATATGATGTCCACTATTCTAGTGGGCACCATGCACCAGTCTAATCGACCCTTATTGATGGTGGTTGTAAAGTCAACCTTATAGACAAGCTATCCTAGTGGTAGCATGGACCAGCAGTCATAGGCTAAGACTTCAGAGAGCATGTGAAGCAAGCTGTTTTACAAATTATAATCCCTTGAGTACCAAATGAAAGGACACCACACAAGGTATATATCAAATATATATGTATTTTTTCCAACCACAACCCCTCTGCACTCTTTATGTGGTCAGAGGTAAATGTACATCACAAGTTACTCAATTAGCATACGAAAAGTTACACAAATACAGTTATGCTCTAGGGGCCTCACAAACCATATACTAAGGAAGTGGTATAAGAACCACATGAGTGTTGGACAGCAGGCCTAGGGCCTGTAGAATCGCTGGGACTACACTAAACAACCAAAGGTTAGGAAGTAGGAGGCCCATGGGAGACGCGTGCAGTGTCTAAACACAGTCACGAGTTACCATTGACTTATAATGGGAAACGAAGAAGTTACAAAGTTCCGGATGGACTACGATAAAACCCCTTTAGACTATGACACTTCGAGAGTCAAGACCGACGGGAGCACCGGAGTACTCGTGTTACCTCACTCAGGGAAGCAGAGGGCATAGGTTGCTTTTGGTGTCGCGATTCGTGGTCGTTTTCTATGGAGATCTGCAAAGAAGTGGTGTAGGTGACCAGAGGAAAAGTGTCCGGGTGGATCCAAGGGTGGATCGACGATGTGAAGAACCTGAAAGCAGAGGGGACAGAGTCTGGGTCACTAGCCAGTGACCAGGAAGGAACCAGGCGATGTCGCGTGCTTGAAGGTGAAGAAGGTGAGCTTGTCTCTTCAGCCACGAGGTCCAGGAGGCATCGACGATGACCAGGCGCTGGATTCGAGCTGTCCCACGAAGGATCTAGTTGACTGTGGTGTCAGTATCCGGATTGGACCCAACAAGCCTTGGCAACCGCAACCCATGCAATATGTCGAGATTGGTTCTGTTGCAGACCAGCAAGGTCTGTGGCGCTTCTCCTTTGAAGGGAAGCTGGAGCAAGCAGGAAAGCAGTTTAGTTCAAAAGAAAAGTCTTCAGGGGGCTCACTAGCCAACGGGCAAGGAACCGGGAAGACGCGTCGAGCTGAAATGCAAGAGCGGGCCCCACACAGCACTCGTGGAGTGTGGATGGAGGGCTGAGCTTCTGTGCAAAGGGCGCTTGTGTCTGGGGCTTCTCGTACCCCAATGCACAACTGCGAGGGTACCTCAGCATTTGAGCAGTTAGCAAAATGCAGGATGTCCAGGGTATCCGGTCCCACGTCTCATGTCCGCCACGGGTCTCAGCTTTGCTGTGGATGTGGGTCAGAGTTAGAGGAGTCTGAGAGTCCAGGTCCTGTGTCGCTGAGTCTTCGGGTTCCGGCGGGAGCGTCGACAAAGCAGACCGGCAAGTTACTGGTGGTGCCTGTTTGCACAGGGTGGTCACTCCTTGAACACAAGGGAGATGTCTTCCGTCTTCTAGTCAGAATAGAATGTCGAAGGTCAAAGAGTTCTGTATCAAAGTTTTTTTTCCAGGATAATCTAAAGTCCCGAGGGCACAGCTCCTATACTTATACTAAGCTAAGGGGCTGGATTACCTGCCTAGGTCCCTCCTATGGGTGGACCTGGGAAGGGGGTGGTTACACCACTCTCCCTTTGTCCAGTTTCGTGCCAGAACGGGGCTGGAGTGCCCCAGCAACTGGTTTGGACCGGGCTATGCATGGAGCACCTTGTGTGCCCAAGGCAGTGTCTCAAAAAGCATCTGCTGATACAGCCCTCCCTGTTCAATACACATCTGCCTGTCTGGGGAGGTGCTCCCTGGACAGGAAACCTATTGTCCAGGCCTCCCCTGCCGGAGTTTCGTCCAGCAGCAGGAGGTCAGACTTGTGTCTGTGGCAGCAGCATCCATTTTGTGATGCTGGGGGTCTGTTTAACTTTAACCGAGTAAAGCAGTAACATACATGTCTTTTCCCTCTAGAAGGGTGGAATGCTACCCCCTGGCGGGGGAGGTGGGGTAGTATTCCAAAGTGTTTGACACCTTACACAACATGTTTTCATAAAGCCAAACCAAAGTTAGCATTAACCGCGAGGATTATCATGCACTTAAGAGTATATGGTATGGCTATATCATAGAACAGCCATAAGGAGATGGTTCCGAAAGCTGCAGAGGGGCTCAGCTCATGCTAGGGCACCCTCTCACATAAAACCAACCACTCTGCCTCTAGGATTGTCGAGCCCTACCATAGGAGTGACTTATAGGTGCATATGTGTCTATATGAAAGGTTGATATAGGTACACTATATCTAAGTAAGGGGTGATTACACCACCTTACCCAAGCTGAGTGATCAGCCTGTGGTGTTAGTTTGGAGGGCCAGCCACGGGTGGCATAATACATGCTGCAGCCCCTGGTCGGCCTTGGATGCACCTATGCCCTGGGTACCTATTGTACACTATACAGGGGCTCACAGAGGTGACCCAATACCCAATCTGGTATTTAACTAAAGTACATGGAGTCCATTTTATAGGGAGAGCAGATAGCCTGGGGCCCTGAATAGCAGGATCCCAGGCCAACTAAGTCGAAAACCAGCAAAACACTAGGCAAAAAAGTTGGGGTAACCATATAGTCAGATATCCACCTTCCTACAGGGACTTCAAGCCCCAAGAAGCCTAGCTCTCGGGTTCCTTCCTGGTTGGGGAAGGGGCTGCCCGACGCGCTAATAGCGCCACTGCCTTCTCGCTGCGTGAGACACACAAGAGGACACTGTCAGCACCGCCGGAGCAGTGGGAGACTTCAAGCCCAAAGAAGCCTTGCTCTCTGGTTCCTTCCTGGTTGAGGAAGGGGCTGCCTTACGCGCTAAAAGCACCAACGCTTTCATGCTGCGCGGGCCGGGCACGGGCCAAACCCGGGCAAAGGGCAGGCCCATCATTGCCAGGAAGAGGCAGGGCAGGACCACTCCCCCCCCCCCTTCCATCTGGCTTCCGGACTGAGCTGTTGGCTGGCTCCTAATTTATTTACTTCACTTCTAAAGCGCACTATCACCTAAAAAAGGCATCCTGGCGCTAAAAAGCTCATATTGAAAGAGGGCCATCTAATAGAGAGCTAAGGGTTTGGGAAAAGCTATGTTTTCAAGTGCCTCCTGAATGCAAGAAGGTCGGGGACATGCCTAAGTTCAGCCGGGAGGGAATTCCAGAATTTCGTTGCGGCCACGCCGAACGATCTACCTCCTGCTCTAGATCTCCTTAACCAAGTTATAGACACCACCTTGGCCGAGGAGGAACGTAGGTTGCGTGCCGGCCCATGCCATGAGAACTTCCATTGTAAACGAGCAGGGCCCAGTCCGTGGAGAGCTTTAAAGACCAGATAGAGGGACTAAAATTGCACCATCTGTCTTACTGGGAGCCAGTGCAGCTGAGTCAAAGCCCTTGAAGAGGAAGATCTTGTAAACCACCCAGGGCTAATATTGCGGCGGCAGACTGAAGTCTATCCATAAGATAGCATGGAGACTCCAACAGCAGGGAGTTACAGTAGTCTAGCCTACTGAGCACGGTACAACGCACCACCTCTACCCGGGCAAAGGGCGGTAACAGAGGAAAAAATGTCCTCAAGAGGCGAATAATGGCTAAGCAGCCAGTTACTATCTTGGAAACCTGCGCCTCCAAGGTAAGGTCGCTATTGAATATCACACCCAGGTTCCACACTGTAGGAGAGTAGGGTCTGCAATCCTATGATCACCCCAGATTTTTGCTTTTTGCTTCACTGGTTTACGACTTCCCTGGCTGTGGGCCTGCTAATCAGACCCACAGCCTAGCTGTTCTCTCACTAAATTGACACGTGTACCTTAGGTGCATTTACCAATTGGTACTGGGCCACCTTATCAGACCCTGTCACTCAGGGCATAGGTGTACCCAGGGCCTACCAGGGGCTGCAGCATGTATTATGCCACCCCTGGCTGGCCATCTAAAACTGACACAACTGGCTGCACGACAGCTGGGGCAAGGTGGTGTAATCACCCTTTGCTTTAGATATAGTATACCTATATCTAACCCTAAAATGGACACATGTATTCCTATCAGTCACTCCTATGGCAGGCCTTAACAATCCTGAAGGCAGAGTGCTTGGAATCATGTGAGATGGTGCTTTGGCATGAGCTGAGCCCGTTTGCAGCTTGCGGAACCAAGTCCTAATAGCTGTTCCATGATAACGCATACCATATACTCTTAAGTGCATTATAATCCTCGCGGTTATTTGCCAACTCTGGTATCGCTTTATCAAAACATGTCGAGTAAGTTGTCATAGGAATTGGAATACTAACCCCTCGCCAATTCTGGCAACAGGGTTAGCATTCCACCCTTCTAGAGGGACACGACATGTATGTAACTGTGAACCCCGGTTAAAGTTAACTCGAGCCTCAGCATCACAAAATGGATGCTGCCACCACAGACACAAGTCTGACCTCCTGCTGCTGGGAGTCCTTCCAGCGAGGAGAGCTTGGACAAAGGGTTTCCTGTCAGGGGCGGTGCTAGCACCATCCCAGACAGGGTTTTGTGTATCCTAGGTAGGCAGGTCTGAATAGGAAGGTGACTGCAAGTGGCACCCCGGTGCTCACTGTGCACATGCCGGCTTGAACCAGTTCCAGGGGCACACCAGCCCCTGAGCTGGGGAAAGTCCGGACAGGGGAGAGGGGTGTAACCACCCCCCTTCCTGGTCCCACCCATGGGCAGGACCTAGTCGCGTACCAGCCCCTTTCTTTAGAATAAAGGTAGGAGCGGGGACCCTTCCAAATTAGATCATCTTTGAATCCTGAAACTACTTTCTACGAAAGGAACTCAAGACTTCTTCTCAAGATTTTTCCCTTGTGACTAAGGAGTAGTCACCCTGCAGCAGCAGGCACCAACTACGTATCTTGCGGTTTGCTGAAACGTCCTTCCTCCGGAACCAGACTGACCAGCACGAAGAGACCCGGACTCTGGACCCTGCCCTCTCTGACCTCAACCTGCCTCTACAGCACAGCTGAGAATCGTAGGTACGACGAGACCAGAGGACCCGGCTATCAACGGAACCAGCACGACACTGACCCAGCACGACCACCGAGGGACCCTCGAGTGGGTGCACTGGGGTAAGAGAAGCCCCAACCCCAAGCAGCACGGGCACCGAAGACCAGCCCCCCAGCATCCACCAGATCTGCTTGGGGCCCTTTTGCTTCTGTGTCGCTTGCCACGTTGTCCGGTCACTTGCCCGTTGGCTAGTGACCCGCCAGACGACGTCCTACGTTTATTTCACCGCTGGTCTAGCTCCTCTAGACTAGCCCCCATCTCCTCTTGAAGGGGACCTTCCTCGGACCCTCCTGGTCCACTCCAGACGCCATTTTGTGTTGCCACGTGGGCTTGCCGTAGCCAAGGCTTGTTGCCTCCTTCGCCGGATCCAGCATCGCCAGCAGCAGACATCCGACGTGGGACAGCTCGCAGACCTCCAGCCTGGTCAACATCAGCGCCCCTGGTCCGTGCAGCAGCAGAACCCAGTGTCACCTCTTCACCTGGCCGAGTGACCTCGTCCGGTGCCATCCTGGTGCCCACCTAATCACTGGCTAGTGATTCAGGACTTGGTCCCCTCTACTTACAGGTACTCTTCTTCACTGATCCGTCCCTGGATCAGCCCGGAACATCTTCACTGGTCGCCTGCCAGCAACTTCCACTTCAGGCTCCTGGTTCGTCAACGAGGACTCCCGACGACACTTGAACCCTATGCAGCCGCAGCCCCTGGGCTAGGTAAACCGAGTACCACGGTGCTCCAGCGTAGATCCACTCTCTAAGTGTCTAGATCTACTTTCGTTTTTGACCTACCTAGTCGGGTTCGCCCGAGAACACTAACTTTGCATTTACTAGTATCCATAGACTTTGTCCCGCATTACGCGTGAGAGTTTCCACTCTGCACACGACGTCCCTAGGCCTCCTGCTTCTAATCTAAGGGTTCAGCATTGTAGGCCCAGCGGTTCTAAAGCCTCTGAGAGTAGTACTTACCTGCTAGTAATTTCGCATTCCACTTCCATAGTATATGGTTTTTCGTGCCCCTTGGGCATTTGTGTAATTGTGCGACTTTCAGTATTTCTTTAAGAGTTTTGCATTGTGCTTAGCGCCCTGTCCTCATAAAGAGTCCAGGGTTGTTGTGTTATAAATAAATATCCTTTTATTTTCATAACAACTTGTGTGGTGTCCTTTCACTTGGTGTTCAAGGGGTATATGTGATGGTATAACAGCTGGCTTAACACGCCCTCTAGAGTTTAGCCTAAAGACTGCTCTTGTCCATGCTACTAGGATAGCTGGTCTATAAGGTTGACTTACAACCAATCATCAATAAGGGTCGTTTGGACTGATACATAGTGATCACTAGAATAGTGAGCACTGCATATCAGGCCAACTTCTCACACACACACTACCTTCACAGGCTGCACCAGGGGAGTGAAATCCGGAGGCCAGAAGTTGCTGGGTAGGAAAGATGAAAACAAGTTACTTACCTGTAACTTTGGTTCCCCAGTATTGGTAACTTTCATAGATTCCCATGCTTTGTATCATTCCCAGTCGTCGGAATGGGAGCCTCGGTAGTATGAAAACCATAGAAACAAAAGAGAAAAACAGGCCTAGGCCTCATCTCATTTTGTATCCTATCACTCTCTTTGTGTAAAAGAGACCAAACTTTTGCCAGGACCAATCAGAGCAGCCTCACCCTCTAGAACCTTCCTGAGAGAGCTCAGAGCCTCAGATTTTCGTAGCCGTTGTGCAAACCGCCACTATCTCATGTGAAAAGACTGAGCTTTCCCAGGGGAGGCGGGTGGGCGCATGGGAATCTATGAAAGTTACCAATACTGGGGAACTAAAGTTACAGGTAAGTAACTTGTTTTCTTGCCCCAGTATTGGAACTTTCATAGATTCCCATGCTTTGTATCAGAGTAGCTAGCAGTAAAACGCCAAGACACATTTTGTAAACAAAAAACATGGCATCACATAACCATATAGTAATACTTATAGTAAAGTAAGAAAAAGTAAACACAATGTGCTCACCAGGATGGAGGGACTGAAGGGAAAGCTCACCCCTCAATGAAAAAGATTCTGCAGAACTGCTTGACCAAAAGCCGCGTCGTCTCGTCCTGCAGACTCTAGGCAGTAATGTTTCGTGAAGGTATGAGTACTGCTCCACGTTTCTGCCCTGCATATATCCTTAATGGCGACTCCAGAGAAAAGAGCCACAGACGATGCCACAGACCTTGTAGAATGGGCACGAACTCATTTCTCCCGACGTCGCCTTCCTAACAGAAACATGGATGAACGCCTCATCAGCCCCGGACATCACCATTGCCATCCCGGAAGGATACAAGATCATCCGTAAGGACCGCACCGACCAAACAGGAGGAGGCATCGCTATCGTCCATAAGAACTCCATCCACATCTCAACCAGCTCAGACGTCAACCTTGCCAGCGCCGAACACCTTCACTTCCAGATCCACACCGACCCCAAGACCACAATCAGAGGCACACTCCTCTACCGACCTCCAGGACCCCATGCACAATTCAGCGACGTTATCACTGACTTTATCACCCCACACGCCCTCCCCTCCGAGGAATACATTCTACTGGGAGACCTCAACTTTCACCTGGAAAAGAGCAATGACAGCAACGCCACCTCCCTTCTGGACAATCTCGCCAACCTCGGACTCAAACAACTTGTCACTACGCCCACCCACATCGCAGGTCACACACTCAACCCTATCTTCACCTCCAGCAAACATGTCTCCTTCAGTCACACCACTACTCTCCATTGGACGGACCACAGCTGCGTACACTTTATCTACAATAAAACCACAACTCACAACCATCCTCAACCTACTCTGCGAAGAAACTGGAACAAAATCACCATCGACCAGATCTCCTCATCGCTTCTTCAAAACCCCCCTGCCCACTCCTCAAACCCCGACCAAGCAGCCATTAACCTCACCCAATGGCTATCCAACAGCGCCGACATCCTAGCACAGCTGAAAAAACGTCAAATCAAACTAGGCTGCAAAAACGCCTCCTGGTTCAACGATGATCTTAAGAAATCGAAGAAACTCTGTCGCTCCCTCGAGAAGGCCTGGAAAAAAGACCCAAACACCAGCACCAGGGACGCCTTCAAAAACGCCACCCGCATACACCACCAACTAATCCGATCTGCCAAGAAAGCCGCATTCAAAGCTCGACTCGACAACAACGCCCACAACAGCAAGGAATTATTCAACATCGTCAAAGAATTTACCAACCCCTCAGCCAACTCCAATGATATCACCCCCTCTCAAGCCCTCTGTGACTCCCTAGCTTCGTTCTTCCACAACAAAATTGCAGACATCCACAACAGCTTCGACAACCGACCCGGAGACCAACTCACCCAACCTTCTGCAGGACCTTCACCCCCCTTGAACATCCTTAATGACTGGAACCCAATCTCCACTGAGGACACCATCCACCTGATGAACTCCATCCACTCAGGATCCCCCAAAGACCCCTGCCCTCACCACATCTTCAACAAAGCAGACTCCATCATAGCACCACACCTCCGAGACGTCATCAACTGCTCCCTCAACTCCGCCACCTTCCCAGAAAGCTGGAAACACGCAGAACTTAGCGCCCTTCTGAAAAAACCCACAGCGGATCCCACCGAACTCAAAAACTACCGCCCCATCTCGCTCCTTCCATTCCCGGCCAAAGTCATCGAGAAAGCCGTCAACAACCAGCTCGCCGCCTTCCTCGAAAGCAACAAATCCCTCGACTCCTCACAGTCCGGCTTCCGAGCCAAACACAGCACGGAGACCGCCTTCATCGCAGCAACAGACGACATTCGAACTCTACTGGACAATGGAGACACAGTCGCCCTCATCCTCCTCGACCTCTCTGCAGCCTTCGACACAGTCTGCCATAGCACCCTTCTACAGCGCCTCAGAAACATCGGAATCCAAGGAAAAGCACTGGAATGGATCACCTCGTTCCTCATCGGAAGAACCCAGAGAGTCCGCCTCCCACCATTCAACTCAGAGGCCACTGAAGTCATCTGCGGCGTACCCCAAGGGTCCTCACTCAGTCCCACCCTCTTCAACGTATACATGAGCCCCCTCGCGGCCATCGCACGCCAACACAACCTCAACATCATCTCCTACGCGGATGACACTCAACTGATCCTATCACTCACCAAAGACCCTAACACCGCCAAAACCAACCTACATGAAGGAATGAAAGAAGTAGCCGAGTGGATGAAGCACAGCCGTCTGAAACTGAACTCAGACAAAACAGAAGTCCTTATCTTATGCACCTCCCCCTCCGCTTGGGATGACTCTTGGTGGCCAGAGGCCCTTGGAAAAGCACCCATCCCAACGGACCACGCACGGAACCTGGGCGTCATCCTGGACTCCTCACTCTCTATGAACAGACAAGTCAACGCCGTTTCATCATCATGCTTCAACATTCTTCGCATGCTCAAAAAAACATTTCGCTGGATCCCCACCGAAACCAGAAAAACAGTCACCCATGCACTGGTTACAAGCCGCCTGGACTACGGAAACACCCTATACGCCGGTATCACCGCAAAACTCCAGAAAAAACTCCAACGCATCCAGAACGCATCAGCCAGACTCAAACTAGACATCCCGCGTAAAGACCACATCTCTAGTCACCTGAAAAACCTCCACTGGCTCCCGTCAATAAGAGGATTACTTTCCGCCTCCTAACCCACGCACACAAAGCACTTTACGAACTTGGACCCGAATGCCTCAACACACGACTTTCCTTCTACACCCCCTCTCGCCAGCTACGATCTTCCAACCAAGCCCTTGCTACCGTACCTCGCATCAATAAAACCACCATGGGAGGTAGATCCTTCTCCTACCTCGCAGCTAAAACCTGGAACTCACTCCCCACTCACCTTCGTCTCACTCAGAACCACCTAGTATTCAGAAAGCAACTTAAAACTTGGATATTTGACAAGTAATTCCCCACCCTTCCTCAAGCGCCTTGAGACCCTCCGGGTATGTAGCGCGCTATACAAATCTTTTGACTTGACTTGACTTGACTACTGTTCAAAGGCTTGCCCGCCTCCTGATGGCAAAATTGAATGGCACTGGAGATCCAGCAGGAAATGCCACTCTTTGCTAAAGGAAATCCCTTCCATGGTGCGCTGTAGGACACGAACAACTGGGATGATTTCCGAAGGGTCTTGTACGTTCTAAGTAGAATTTCAAGCATCTCTGAACGTCCAAAGAATGTAAAGTGCGTTCTGCAGGTGTAGAGGGGCGCGGAAGAAAGACTTTAAAATCAAAGGTTCATTCAAGTGAAACTCAGATGGTACTTTCGGAATGAACTTCGGATTGGTGCGAAGAATAAGAACATCCTTTTTGAATTGAAGGAATGGATGCACTATGGAGAGGGCTTGAAGCTCACTAACTCTTCTCGCTGAAGTAAGAGCTAAGAGGAGAGCAAGTTTCCAAGAGAACTTCAAGTCCGCCTTGTGCACCGGCTCAAACGGAGGTTTCATGAGTTGAGCCAGGACAAGATTGAGTTGCCAAACTGGTGGAGGAGGTCGAACTGGAGGGTACATCCGGAACAAACCCTTCAAGAACTGCTTAACGATCCGAGAGGACCATAAGGAAGGGCCTGAAGAAGTACGCCGACACCTTGAAATGGCTGCAAGATGGACTTTCACAGACGAATGTGCCAACCCAGATTTAGCCAATGATAAAATATATGGCAAGAGTTGGTGAGGCAGAGATTTGTAAGGATGGAGACCTTGTCTTTGACACCATAGGCAGAACCTTCTCCATTTTGCCTTGTAAGTCTTATTTGCGCTCGGTGCTCGAGCCTGTGACAAAATGTCTCGACATTCCTGGGAAAGATTTAGATGACGGAACTCTCTGTGTTCAGGAGCCACGCTGTCAAGTGGAGCGATTTCAGATCCGGATGGTAAACCTGCCCCTGATTCCTGGACAACAGGGACGGAATTGATTGTAAGCGGATTGGAGGAGCCTGGGAGAGCCGCAGGAGCTCTGTGAACCAAAATTGCCGGGGCCACGCTGGTGCAATGAGAATCATCTTGCACGGTTCCGCCTTCATCTTCTTGAGTACTCGAGGAATGAGGGGAATTGGAGGAAAAGCGTAAAATAATGCGCTGTACCAGGCCATCGAAAGGGCGTTCCCCAGGGACCCCTGATGGTGAACCTTGCTTGCGTAAAACCGGCATTTGGCGTTCACTGGAGAGGCAAACAGGTCGATGGTAGGTGTCCCCTAAACCGAGAACACCCTCTCCAGAATGGACTGATTCAATTCCCATTCGTGCGTCACCTCCGTTTGTCGACTCAGGGCGTCCGCCTTGACATTGAGTGAGCCTGCCAGGTGTTCGGCTCTCAGACTGATGCTGTGAAGGATCGCATAATCCCAGAGTCTCTGAGCTTCTGTGGACAGAGTTTGCGACCTCGTTCCCCCTTGCTTGTTGACATAGTGCATGGCCGTCGTATTGTCCGTCCGGACCAGCACTGAATGATTGCGAACTCTGGGAAGGAAAGCCTGTAAGGCCATTTGAATGGCCGTCAGCTCCAAAAAATTGATATGGCACTGGCGCTGATCCGGGCTCCAGTGTCCGCTGACTTGAAGTTCGCGGAGCACCGCTCCCCAGCCTTCCAAAGAGGCATCCGTGGTTATGATGAGGGGGGATGGAGAAATTCTGAACGTCAGACCTTGTGCGATATTGTCTTGTACCAGCCACCATTCGCATGCCTTTCTCATTGCTGAAGTCACCAACACCTTGTCGTTGAATGATCCGTCTGCCAGGCGCCATTGTTTGTCTAGTTCTTCCTGCAGAGGGTGTATTCGCAGCCTGCAATGCGGTATTAATGGTATGCAGGATGACATCGACCCTAGAAGGGACTTGTATTGACGGACTGACAGGCATTTCTTGTGGAACAGTTGGCGAGCAGATACCATCAACTTTCGTTGACGGTCCTCCGAAGGACAAGCCGTGCACTGTGTGGTGTCCAAAATGGCCCCCAGAAATCGTGTGGTCTTGGAGGGTTGCAGAACTGACTTGTATCTGTTTAATCGAAGGCTATGTGTCTGAACAACTGAATGCAAGTCGAAACAGCCTGAGAGGTTTCCTCGAAAGATGGAGCCATGACTAGCCAGTCGTCCAAGTAAGGGAACACCTCCAGGGAATGTGTCCTTAGAAAAGCTGCCACCGGTGCCAACACCTTGGTGAACACCTGAGGTGCAGACCGCAGGCCAAACGGAAGCACCTTGAATTGGAAATGGCTCTTGCCCACTGTGAACCGCAGATATTGTCTGTGAGCTGGGTGTATCGGAATGTGGAAATACGCATCTTCTAAATCCAGGGAAGCCAATTAGTCGCCTGGGTTCAAAAGAGGAAGAATTTCCTGGAGAGTGACCATCCTGAAAGAGTTTGATGAGATAAGTGTTGAGCTCTCGTAGGTCTAGAATGGGGCGCCAAGTCTCTGTCGTCTTCCGCACCAGGAAGAACCTGGAATAAAAACCTCTGCCCCTCTGAGAAAGAGGTACCGGTTCTATTGCCCCCTTGAGGAACAATTGATGGGCTTCTAGATGGAGTAGTCCCAGATGTTTTGTGCGGATGGCCCCTGGAGCTCGTGTTGGAGGAAGATCTTGGAATTCCAACGTATGGCACCTCTGTACAATATTCAGGACCCACTGGTCCGATGTTATACACCTTCAGCTGTTCAGACAAAGAGAAATCCTGCCTCCCACTGATGTGACTGGGAGGGAAGGAACAGCAGGTAGAGCCAGGAGGCCGCTATTGCCGCCGTCACGTCCTTGCGGAGCTTGGAGAGAGTAAGACGCCGATTGTCCCTGCCGCTGATTGGAGTACTGGGTCTTGTAAGACTGGGACGATTGTGAAGAATATCTCTGCTGGGCGTTGCCTCTATACGAAGAGAAACCCCTGCTACGAACGCCTTTAAATGGGACCTTGCGATAGTTGAGAGATCCCAGCGACTTTGCCGGGTGGGTATCTTTCTTTATGTTCTGCAGGGCATCATCAACATGCTTACCGAAAAGCATTTCTCCATCCAATGGGAGGTCCAGGATCTTATTTTGGACCTCTTGATGAAACCAGGTGGCTCTTAACTAGCCCTGGCGACGTAGCACCGCTGAACTCGCTAAGGCCCGAAAAGCCGTGGAGGCGATATCCATCGCACAGTCGATGACTTCGGAGGATGATTTTTCTCCTTCCATCAGCACTCTCTTGGCTTCCTCTCTTGTCACGTCTGGCAATTGTTCCACAAACGGTGCCATGTCACACCTCATCTGGCTTTCGTATCTGCCCAGAATGGCGAGAGAATTAGCTGCTCTAACCAGCAGGCTGGCCATGGAAGAAAACCTCTTCCCCACATTATCCAGACGTCTACCGTCCTTGTCTGGAGGCGTAGTCAAAGGCGTCGTCGGATTCTTTGACTTGCTTTGGGCGGCCTCAGAGATGACTGAATCAGGCTTCGGCTGACCAAGAAGACAAGCTGGACTGCCTTCCGGAGCTTTATACTTTTTTTCCAGTCTGGGGAGAACCGGAATCACAGTGGCTGGATTCTGCATGATTTTTATGCCTTCCTCCCACACATGTTCGATGATCGGAATGGACTTGACAGATCTCCTGTATTGCTCCTTGAAGTCGTAGAGGAAGCATTTAGACTCCTCTCTCGTAATCGGCAGTCCAAACCTTTTCGCCGCTCTCTCCATCAAGTGATGGAACCCTCCTATGTCCACAGGAGGGGATATAGATGTATCACGACCAGTGGCGTCCGGGTCTTGTAGCCCGCTGTCACCCTGATCCAGATCTGGGTCCTGTAATGGATCAGATAAGGGATACACTTGAACAGCCTCCTCGTCCGAAGAGATATCCAGCTGGACAGGATCGGTTGGTTCCGGATCCGGTGTTCGAGGTCGGACCAGAGGTATAACCTGAGGTGGGAGGTGGGGCACCACCTGCGAAGGAGGCGGACCAGTAACTGACTGTGCTTGTGGCAATCCCTGAGGAGGAGGTTGCGTAGAAGGTTCCGAAGGAAACTTGTTTCTATAGTCCAGCAACATCAGCTGAAGATCAGAGAGCAGAGAGGCGGGCATAGCCACCATGTCCTGTCCTAAACCAGTGGGACGTCACTTGCTCTTGTGAAACATAGTGCACCTGTTGTTCACCTGCATGCTCGAAATATTCCTCCGTGTCAGTGTCCTGCAGTTTTACATGCAGGTCTGAGGGACTGTAGGCATCAATGTAGTGGAAGTCGCACAGCCAAGGTATTCACAAGGTTGTGAGTTGTAAAGATGTGTGGTGTGCTCAAAAAGGGAATCGCTGTCTGGCCAAGCAGCGAGGAATCCAAAGGAACTGATACAAAGCTCTCCCTCCTGGGGAGAGAACACCTTTGAGCACAACTCGGGGGGGACCAACGGGTCTTATTCCATAAAGCAATAGGTTGACCAAGAGTTCATATCAAAAGTACCAAACAGTTCTTCCACCGTTCACAGTTTAATGAATTCATTTCAAGTTCATGATTTCACATAGATCACAGGATGAAAGGTATTCATAGAATGTCTAGATCAATGCAACATTGTAACACAAATCCCGATGCATTTCGGGCAGCGCCCTTCTTCAGGGGTTTACTCTACAAGCAAAAGGAAAATAAAACAAATCACCAGAATGTCCTGATTCAATAAAGAAAAATAATACATCCACATATTGTTCTCTAAACTCCGTGTAAGATGACAAAAGAAAAACCAGGTTGTAAGCAAAATCACCAAACCGGTGAAGTAAAGGCGTGAATCAAACTGAATAACTGCAATCCTCTGTGTCCAAAACCACATTGAATACACCCTGTGAGGCGTAACGTATTGTGATAAGAAAAATACTAGTGAAATCGTGATACGTGTTCAAAAGATAAATAGAACGGCATAAGTCGTGCGTGTTTGAAGGCGTTGTGAAAGAGACCCAGAGAGCTCTGAAGACGGAAGGTGACGGAAGGAGCTGTGAAAATTAATGGGATCAAAAAGGTCCCGGGGAGAGTACTTACTGAACAGTGACTCCGCTAAGGCTCCGCGGAGTTCCGTTCGGGGAGTGATCAGGCGGGCTAACCGCTGATCCACTAAGTATACGGAGTGTGCAGAAAAGTAAAAATGAAAAATGGACTAAAGTGTGAGAGGTGAACAGTAGGGCCGGTGAACTGAAGAACCATGCAAAAGGTCGCCATATTGGAACAGGCAAAAATAAAAACATATTAAACATAGCGGTGAAAGAATAGGTAGCAGATCAGTCAACAGTGTACATGAGGTCGGAGAGTGAGGAGAAGGCTGCAGGAAAAATAACTAGGAAGTCATGGCATAAGAGAAAGTTACAAATGACATAAAAATTCCATACGATCATTGAGCCCATGGGGCACCATAGTGGACATAAATCGGATCCAAAAGTTCTCTCTTTTTAGTAAGGTGTTCTTGTTGTTCAAAGTAACCTTAACTTGCTCCAGTACTTGGAATTTTAACTGTGCCACAGTGTGTCTGTTTTCAAGGAAATGGGTTGCCACGGTAGATTTTAAGTTCTGGGTGCGGATGTTGTTCTTATGTTCTAAGATTCTAACGCGAATCTTTCTCTCAGTGTGGCCGATGTAACATTTACCACAGGGACATTTCAATAGGTAAATGACATTACTGCTGTTGCAGGTAGCATTGACTCGGAGTTTGATCGGGTGTCCCTTCATCGGATGGTTCGTCATATTGCCAGGAATACAGTTGTTACAATTGCTACAATTGTAGCAGGGTTTGAGACCTCTGTAAGTGATTCGAGAGTCAGGTTTACTGGGTTGACTTAGGATATCTTTCACGTTTCTGCCTCTGGTGAAGGCAAACATGGGAGGCTGGCTGAACAAACCCTGAAAGTCTGGTTCCATTGCCAATATAGGCCAGTGTTTACGAATGATATATTGAAAGTGGTTTGAGATCCTTGAATATTTCGAGACAACAACCAGTCAGTCTGTATGTTTTCTTTGTTTGGGATGCAGGAGTTCAATTCTCATTCTTCTTTCACTCTTCTCGACTGCCAGGTCAAGGATAGGGGGGGGGGGGGTACCCCCGTGCCTTTAATCTCTCCAGTGTGATCTTGATCTGTTTCTTGCTTTCTAGTTCATTTGAAACAATGCGTTTGACGCGCAGAAGTTGTGCATAGGGCAGATTGTTGTTTAAGCCTGAACGATGAAAGCTATTGTAATGTAAAGTGGAGTTCCTATCAGTGGGTTTGCGGAAGATTGTGGTAGATAGAGAACCGGGAGATTGGTCTACCACAATCTTCCGCAATCTGGCCTTCTCTTTTTTGGACGGAGGAGAAGTAATGGAAACCTCCTTTCTGTCCTTTGAGGCTATAGCCAATCCAGTAGCCTGTCCCTGCCTCTCCTTTTCACTTCCGTGAGGAGATTGAAGGGGACCAGCCCTCTCAGAGTTATCAGAGATCTTGTGAGGGGCCTTAAGAGGGGGCTCAACTGAAGAAGAAGAACCAGGGGGAGACCTACCCCTCTTCCTGGACTTATGAGAGGACGCCAGAGATGTTGAATCCTCTTCCTCTGATGAAAGCAGCTCCTTCCGAGTCTTCATCTTTTGAAGCCAGGTTAAAAGTCGACCCTCTCTGTCACGGAGAGTCTTGGTAGAGAAGGTTCTAAAGGTCTTGCAGTCGGTGGCCTTGTGGTCCGGGTATAAGCAATAAATACAGTTGTCATGCTTATCCTCCACAAAAAGTCGTTTTTTCCCACAAGAGGCACAGGACCTGAACAGGGCCTTCTTCTCCTTGCCAGACATCTAGAAAGTAGTTGAAACGTTTAAGTGGTAATCCAAAAATCCAATAAGATTGTAGAAGAAAACTGAGCAGAGCTCAGTGGAGACTCCCTAGCACAACGTGCGGTAGAAAAATCTGAGGCTCTGAGCTCTTTCAGGAAGGTTCTAGAGGGGGAGGCTGCTCTGATTGGTCCTGGCAAAAGTTTGGTCTCTTTTACACAAAGAGAGTGATAGGATACAAAATGAGATGAGGCCTAGGCCTGTTTTTCTCTTTTGTTTCTATGGTTTTTATACTACCGAGGCTCCCATTCCGACGACGGGGAATGATACAAAGCATGGGAATCTATGAAAGTTCCAATACTGGGGCAATGTACCCTAGGCCTAGGGCAGTATAACACCTCCGTCTTTCCTGTGTTGAATTGCAGGGAGTTGGCCTTCAGCCAAATCGCTGTATCTCGCAGGCAGTTGTGGAATGCTTCCAAAGAGATTGACTCATCTCCCTCCAGGGAGAGAATCAGCTGCGTATCATCAGCGTAGGTAACTATTTCAACATTATAATGTTTGATGACCGCAATTAAAGGCTTCATGTAGATATTAAACAATATCGGACTAACTGCCGAGCCTTGTGGAACGCCATGCGAGATGGTGGAAAAAGCAGATTGGAAGGGAGGGAGGGACACAGCTTGTTCTCTGTCCTGAAGAAAGGACTCAAACCACCCAAGGGCACTACCAGCAACCCCCACCTCTCTCAGCCTGTCCAGAAAAATTCCATGGTTCACCCTGCGTGTCGAAGGCGGCAGACAGGTCAAGCAGGATCAACACCCCTGCCTGTCCCCTGTCTGCTCGCCAACGAAGCTCATCCAACACGGTCACCAAGGCTGTCTCGGTGCCATGGGCTGGCCGAAAGCCAAACTGGACTTCCTCCTTGAGCTTATGCTGTTCTAAGTATCTAGAGAGAGTGTCTGCCACCACCCGCTCCACAATTTTAGCCGGATAAGGTAAAAGCGAGATGGGCCTAAAGTTCTTGAGGCATTCAGGGTCAAGGGTAGGCTTTTTCAATAAAGGGGTCACCACCGCTTGTCTCCACTGAGGTGGCACCACTCCAGTAGTAAGCGACTTGTTGCAAACCAGCCGGAGCGTAGGGAAGAGCTCCGCCTCGAACTCCTTCCAGATTTCTAGTGGAATCGGGTCAAGCGGGGATCCAGATGTAATACCAGAGGCCACTCCCCTGAACTCCTCTGCAGACAACTGCGCAAATTCCACAAGGGACGTATCTCCCCCCTGTTCGTGAACGGCCCCAAAAGTCAGCGGGTTGCCACAATCAGCCAACGCTAAAGTTTGTTGCTGCTCCACCCCTAGGTCGTCAATGATGTTTGATTTTTTACTGGAAGAACCTAGCTAGGTTCTCACAAAGTTCCTGAGGGGGTGGGGGTGAACTCATTCTTGACACAGTCCGGGATAATAAGGCGATTCAAAATATAAAAAATGCTGCGGGAGCTGTTCGGGGCATCGAGAATCACCCTAGAGAAGTGTGCTGCCTTAACTCTCTGGATCTCCTTCTTATAGTCCACTCGCTTAGCTTTCCAAACAAGTCTATCCCTATCCAGGTATGCGTGCCTCCATCTCCTCTCCGCTTGTTTACATTCCAGCCTCAAATTTTTGAGGCTCTCCGTAAACCAGGGAGCTGAGGGTCTCCCCCTGCTCCTATGATGTTTTAAAGGAGCAGAGGTATCCAGGACCGAGGTAATCTTCGAGCAAAGGGCGGCGTAATTCGCCTCAATCTGCATATCAGGGGCGAAATACTCCTCAACCATTAACATGGGTGAGGCACCTTTTTTCCGAGCAAGAGACTTCCAATCCCTGCTAATCCCTAATTCTTGTGGTACTGTGCTCATTCCATAATCCTTTTGTGTATAGGCCCTGTGTAGGGACCAGCTGAGACCTCCCTGCCTGTACCCTATCTGGGACTATCTGGACCTGCCCATCAACGCAGCCAGACTGCAGCCTAGATACTGTTTTGACTGTTGCAAGCAATATTTGTTTTTGCCCATTTCTGCCGATAGCAACCTTATGTGCAGCTTGAGGAATAGGGAAAAGGAACACCATGGTGGGAAACTCTGGTGATGGTGCCAGTGGCCAGGTTGGGAAAGAGAAAAAGGTCAGGAAGACACTGAAACATGCAGGCAGCAACTGTTTTCTCGACTAAATTGATCATCTTTATTAGCGAGTGCGAAGGCATTTTAGTGAACGAGCCAGCTGCGTGCATCACTGCTGGCCAACCCCCTCTCCGAACAATCAGCCCAAGCCGCTCACCTACCATCCAAGCAATGCTTCACAAATCTTCCCTAAAGGGGGCCCTCTTACCTAATGAGGAGGCATTATTAGATACAGCCAGGGGTTGTCATTCTCCCACTAACTCCCATAGCTCTCCAGGTACTAACACCCAGCAGTTTGGACCCATTATCCCCTGTGCAAACAGGTTTTCACCCTTGCTGGACTTCTCGGATGACCATAGGGAAGACATACCTCAGCCCTCTCCTACATCTACCGCAGCGACTAGATTAAAATCTAACCTAGAACCTCAGGATAAGCACCAATGTATTAACATGCTGAGATCAGAAATATACTATGAGACCCATGATTGAAGGAATCACTACTGTGGTCAAATTAATAATGCAAAACGACCTACCACACCCACAACATGCCAACTTTGTGTCAGGATATTATCCACAGCCTTGTCAAAATCACTATACGACACACAAGGCAGTCACCTATGGTAGGGGTACCATTGCTCACGGTCCCATACTGCTCACCCTGCCGTCCCAATTTATAAGCAAGCCCCATTTTCTCTTATTGCTAAGCGCTCAAATAATCCTAATAATAATCCCCAAAACGGCCCTCACAACACCGTGGCCGCGCAGGATCTTGCAAACAACACTAGACTCACCTCTTCATCCCAAGCCCAGGCCCAGCACCCTTTATGCAGTGGCCAACGCCAACCGATCCATCAGGATACCTCCCTCATGTTCCGCAAATCTACATGGTCAACATTCCTAAGCTTAAACAAAGATGGCTATGAGAGCAAAGATTCCTTGACTAATAAATCGATTCACTTGATTCGCCAGGTCAGGGCTGTCGCTTAGTAATTGGAGACGTCATTGTCAGGGCTCGGAGGTGTACTTCTCCAGCTTAATCACCTGATTCGAGCTTACTTTGAAAGGGGTTGATCTGGCAGAAAACCTCCTAGCCCTGGAAGACCTTCATCCACCATTTTTGCATTGGAAGAGAGCCTAGTTAGCTGTTCACCTCACGCCAGAGTTGTGGTAGCAGGAGCCTTCAACTGCACCTTTGAGCCACTGGCTAATGAGGACTTGGTGGGAATTGAGGACGATTACAATAAATGGGCTGTACCCCCACTAAATCTACCTCCAGTCAAAGGATGGACGCAGTCGGCGCTCCAACTTAACGTCCTTACCGTAGAGTTTGGTTTGAAGGCAGCTAACGGAAGAACACCATCAGACAGAAAGGGTACAAACACATAACACAGAGCTAGCTGCCCGTCCCGTATCAACTATATTTTAGTTTCACAGTAGGCTTTGGGGAGACTTGATCGACATAAGTGTGGGCACCACCACAGACAGGGATCACAATCCTCTCTGCATAACCCTGAACCCCTTGTGGGAAGCTCCTTACTATCCAGAGAGTATTCTACTCTTGATCACCACCAGATAGGATTGTCCCTTCCAACTGCAAGAGATTCTTAAAATGGCAAGAAGCATAGATTGCTGGCATACCACAAGATCTGGCCATAGGCACATCAGAACTCCAGGTCGCAGCCTCTAGCACGAGGGGGTTGGCGAAATTGCCCATGGTCCACTCTCGCACAGTTGATCGACTCAGCGCACATTTTCTAGCCCCCAATTTGGGCAATAAGCCCAGTTTGTCAACAAAAAGGCCCCATTTGTGGTATACAAAAGACTGCAGGTGCAAACATTTGCTCCTAGCCGCAGCAATCAAAGATAAGAATTGCCCCTTGAACAAAGCTGCCAGGAAGGGATATAGAGCTGCTTTGCATCAGGCAAAGATAGCATGGGATAAATCCCGCTGGCAACAACTCAAGGAAGCAAGCTCAGCCAAGGACGCCAACTTGGACCCTAATCACCTGGGGTAATAAAACAGGTGCATACCAGGCTTCTAATCAATTCACAGGCAAGGAATGGTATGAATATCTCTGGAAGCTTTATTCAGAGGACAAGCCACCTGTGGAGCTAGATGTTCCCTACGGGCTTCCCAAGGATGACAATGAGCTTTTTGACCTGGCCAAGATAGAGGCCGCAATAGGGAAAATAGTGAATTCCAAAGCAGCTGGACCAGATGGCCTGCCAGGTGATTTATTTCTTGCAGGCACCTCAAACTGGACACGTTACATTTTCCTCCTGGCTAATGACATAGCCAGCAGTGCCCCGGTCCCTGGGACTCGGAAAGACGCTGAGGTGGTTCCGATCTATAAAAAGGGAGCCAGAGAATACCCTCAAACAATAGGCCAATTCGTTTGATAGATGCTCTGCAGAAGGTCTTCTGTAGAGTTCTCCTACAGAGAATATACCTATGGGCAGAGGATGAAGCCATCCTTTCTCAGCACCAGGCCGGCTTTAGGCAGAGGACTGGAATGATTGATCAGGTGTTTAGGCTGCTACTTATCAACTGGAAAGTAGTGGTGATCGGCAAAGGCAGTCTTCATTGATTTAAAAACTGCCTTTGACCTGGTCCCTAGGAGCAAGTTGTGGCAGACACTCAGAGATATGGGTATTCCCCCTTTTATCCTCAATTTGCTGGCCCGGCTCCACAAGGGTAATTACGCCCAGGTTAGATGGGGAACACAAGGTCAACTAACAAAGCGTATTCCTGCTAACAGAGGAGTCGGACAGGGTTGTGTCTTGGCTCCCAACCTGTTCTCTCTTTATATGAACGGGAAGGTTAGCTGACTGCAAGAAGATCCAGCCGATGCACCTACCCTGGGGGGCGATAAGGTACTGACCATCCTGTTTGCTGATGACACCCTGCTAGTGTTTAAGACCCCAGCAGGGTTGCAAAGACTACTCTTTTGCAATAACCGGGGGCTGGTCATCAATACCTTAAAAACCAAGTTCATGGCATTCAACCCCCACAAGTCATACAGAAGCAACCCTTCGCTGGGTGGGACATCCCTGGAAAGAGTTGGTACCTTTGACTATCTCGGCGTACGACTCTCCGACAAAATATCATGGAAATCCCACCTAGCAAAGATGCTGATGGGACACAAACGATTGGCTGGAGCACTTGGGAAAGAACATTGCTCTTCACATAGCAGGCCGGTTGCCTCAGCCCTCTTGGTTTATAGTGCCAAAGCAATTAGCTCAGCTCTTTATGGAGCTGAGCAAAGGGGATTAGACAAGGTTAATGATCTCTGCAGATCCGAACACAAGTTCCTTAGGGTCCTGGTGAAGTTGCCCCAAAACGTTCCCCTCACACCTCTAATGCTCGACATGGGCAGGCGGTCGATCGGCGGTGCATCTAGGCTGCGCCCACTGCTCTTTTGGGACGGCATCAGGCACACCCGAGATTTCTAATTACGACGAAGCCCTCACAGAGGTCACACGAATAGACCCTGGCCGCAAAATAGGATGGATTTCAAATGTTAGGCAAATGATGTCAGCCCTGGGGCTCCAAGCATATTGGGATACCCAGGGACCACCAAGCAAAGATGAGCTCAAACGTCTTTACTGGGAATGGCTGTATCACCAGGACACCTTCAAATCCAATGTGGGCAGATTGGCCACAGAATTTTATTTCCATAAGCAGACAAGACGCCTATAGCCTTTTTTAGATTTAATTCAGGTCCCGAGGGACAGAATGCTGTATATTCACTTTAGGTTTGGCACACTCCCTGTCTTTGAGATACCTGCAAAATGGCTCCCACCCAAATAGACAACAATCGATTGTTCATGTTGCAGGGCCCTGATGGAAAGTGTTGCACATGTTATGTTTGCTTGCTCGGCAAATAGCATCCCGAGGTACAAGTGGCTAAAACCAATCTGCCGACAACTGGTCACACAGGACTATCAGGCTGCCCCGTGCATTCTCAGGTCTGACTCTTAGACCACGTTTCGCGTGCTGCATGGCTACTTTTCTTAGCCATGCATGTCTAATTACAAAAAAAGCCTTGTCGGGAGTGGCTGGGCACCCTATCGAGCGAAGCTGAGATGAAATTGCCGCAGGTTTCTAAGGTTGATCAGTTATGGTTCAGACTATATTTTATGCATGTGCACTTTTTATCTCGACTCTCCCCGTAGTCACCTTAAGGAGGGTTTAAACTATTCTAATTAGGCCCGTTTGGGGGTTGCAAGCTGAGCCCATAATAGGGCTTCTATTATGATGGACTGCCATGCTGCTTTCTTCTCATTTCTTTTTCTGTGTTTTTATGTATGTTTTATTGATGAATTGTATATTAATTTTTAACTAATAGATTTTGTCAACTGCACCTCACATGGAGGTAGCAACAGTGTATTTTTATGGACTGAATGTGTGTATCATTTTTATCATGTTGTTGTATCACATGTTCATCCTGTATTTCTTTTATAAAAAGTCTTTTATAGCTTTTATGACGCTAGTTGTTGAAATAAAGCTTATACAGCAAACTACAACAAACATCTATAATGATCACAGTAGACAAGTACAGACATACTATGGAGAAAGTGAAGTAGATTAAGAAATCATGATGGAGGGCCGGATTTTTGCACATTAGTTAACTGCACAGCATGAATGAAGCAGTGCACTGTCAATGTGGTGCAAGCTGCATTTGAAGACTACAACTACCAGCTGTAAACATTGTTTACTCAATAAGAAACCGGTGACAATAAGGTAAAGGTTTACAATTCTTCAAGCAAAATAAGTAGTCCTCTTAAGTGAGTGTAATGAACAGAAACACCACACTGGGTTTCCTTGCTTAATACCCTACACTAACAACATACCCACTTACAACACATTTAAAACTTGTTTAATTGTCACAAGAGCATTTGGGAGGTACAACTTTGAAATTCCAAATACCTCACATTTGCTTTCCTCAGATACCCACTGTGTTTAGTGTTTGACATGCATGGGAAAAATCAGAAAGAGCACATGATTTCAATTAAAAAATAAGGAAAAGTTACAGATCTACACTCAATATGCATTACATATTAACTAAAACAAATGTATAAAGAGACAGTATGTCTGCAGACGTAAGGTATCTACATGTATTTATGTAAGCAACAAGCTAAATTTACAAAACTTCTGGGTTGTAAGATATGTTAGTGAAATGTGCATTAGCACTAGCAGCAAGTACTTGGATAATGTGAAGTAGGCACTATCCTCAAAAATATTTAATAAATCTTTCAGCATGTGTCACTTATCTTACATAGTCATATTATTGATATGACTCTCACTGTTCTCATAGCTATGGCTACTAGGTCTGTTATCAACTGGAGGATGGCCGGTACCACTGCACTATACTTGGACATTACTAATAAGCAACTGCGCAATAAGCAGACAGTCTAAAGCACTGGTGTTTGTCTTGCTACTTAGCTAAACGCAAAAAAAAGACCATGCATCAAAATCATGTACAACCTAGGCTGGCTTCTGTCATGGTAACAATAAAATTCTAACTCTGTACCTTTAAATGTTGCCACTGTCTAGCCTATGGTGCCCAGGGGGACAAACTTACGGTCTTCTTTAGTATGATGACCTTACAAACCCAAGTTAAACAATGGTGCCAGCAAACAACTTTTACATAAATTCTATGCAAGGCCGGAGAGAGGACCTTACAATCCCAAGTTGAACAACGGTGCCAGCGCACAACTTTTTAAATACATTCTATGCAAGGCCGGATACTATCTTCAGTGTGCTCTGAAGTACAGAATTTACACCCCTTTGAAAGAGGTACTACAAATTCAATGCCCACATGTAAGACGAAACTCAATCTATTTAAGAACCTCTTTATAACATTGCGAGCACACTGTAAAGACAAATATGATTGCATAGCTATGCTTCATTAAATGTCTTATATTTACATTTAATTTCTGTTTACTTCATCCACCCCTTCACATGCTTTAGAAGCTTTCATATTGGCAATTTGTAGTGAAATTGTGATAGGCTTACAAAACATTTATGATGCACATCTTTCGATCAGGTGGCCCGATCGCTCTTATGGGCAAAACCAAGATGATGGGGCATTCAAGAAAAAACGTTGAGAGCAATTGAAATGTTATAAACGGACACATGGATCCAAATTAAGGTGGCAGATGGTACAAGAATATCCAGAAAAATACCAACAGCAAAGGGTCTCAAGCAAGAACCTTCAAAGATTAATCGAGAAAACAGCGGTATTCACGAAAGTCAACAAATTGGAAATCAATATCACAAAGATAAAAGGAAATAAACCCAATGTTCCTTTGAAAATCAAACTAGGTAATGCAACCATGGAGGAAGTCAGCACCTACAAACATCTAGGTTTCTACTTTGATAAGAACGTTAACTTTCAGGCACACCAGAAATATATGGCTTGAAAAAATTGCACCTTAAAACATGCCTTTTGCTCACTTGTATAAATAAACAGGAAGGACCCTTCTTTAAGTCATTGCTAGCAGTCATCAATGCAAATTTGTTTCCCACGTTAACTTATGTGAGTATGGTGCACAGCAAAAGATAGCAAGAAGATATCACTCAATCCAATCCTGGCATAAAATGCAAAACAACCAGTTCAGCCCTCTAGTCAGCGCTTTCTCATTTTGATGCACAATCCACTTTATAACAATTCAGCTGAAAGTTATTGGTCATAATTAGAAGTAAATGAAATAATAATATCTCTGAGATGCCAAATGTTTTAATATCTCGTATTGTTGAAATAACATGCACAGTTATGAAACTGACTAACCAGAAAAGCGAAGTATTTTATTCCAAATAGTTTTATTATCCTGCATTAATTGTTAAATATTTGATGGTTTTGATTAACTTATAACAATAAACATGAAAATCGACTGGTAAGGGAAATGCTACTTACCAGTATGTATCTGTTCTTGGCATGTAGAGCTGCAGAGTTGTATACTTTAGCATAGATCGCCATCTGGTGTTGGGCTTGGATGTTTGCACTTTGTTTTTGTTGAAAAAGTCTTTGTAGTCACGGGATAGGCGACTCCTCCTTATGGTGTTAGTGTGCATGGGCATTGGCTCCATCTTCATATTGTTTTTCGCCATAAAGGGTGATGATGGAGTTAGTAAGAGAATAGAAAAGGATGTGCATGTGTTGTATCTAACTAGGATAATACTGTAACAGATTAAGGTACCCAGGGAGGTGGGTGGGCGTATACAACTCTACAGCTCTACATGCCAAGAACAGATGCATACTGGTAAGTAGCATTTTCTGTTTGAGGCATATGAGCTGTAGATTGTATACTTTAGCATAGACTACAAAGCAGTTTTCTTCCCTAGCGGTGGCAACCTTTATCCGCTGCCGTAGTTTGAAAAAGTGTTCTTAATACAGCCTGGCCCATAGTAGCTTGTTGCTTTGCTTGCACATCTACACAATAGGGTTTAGTGAAAGTATGCGATGTAGACCAAGTTGCTGCTTTGCAGATGTCATCAAGGTGAATGCTCCCTAAGAATGCCATAGAAGCCCCTAGTTTGCGTGTGGAATGAGCTCTAGGGGGAATAGTTAATGTGTGTTTAGCTTTGAGTTAGCCTATTTGGATGCATTTAACAATCCAACTTGTAATTCCTGTATTTGAAATGGGATTGCGTTTGGGGGTGGGGAGGAAGCTACAAAAAATGGTTTTGTTATTCCAAAACGTTTCGTTCTCTTGATGAGGTAGAGTATCACTCTATTAATGCCTAGCCTGTGGAGAGTACGTTTTGATACGGAGTCTGGTTGAGGGAAAAATATGGAATTTCAACCGACTGATTAAGGTGAAAGGCAAATACCACTTTAGGTAGAAATGTTGGTTTAGGCCTAAGAATCATTTTACCATGGCTTATTTGTAGAAATGGTTCTTGTATGGTTAATCCCTGGAGTTCACGAACTCTCCTAAGTGATGGGATAACTACGAGGAAGGCTACTTTCCTAGTAAGGAACAGTAACTCACATTTGTGCAGAGGTTCAAATGGGGGACCCATGAGTCTGGTGAGGACTATGTTGAGATTCTATACAGGAGAAGGTGGAATTATTCTTTTAAGTCCTTCCATAAACGCTTTGATAGTGGGTACTCAAAACAACAACAAATGCGGTCTGTTTTGGAGGTAAGCAGCAATTGCAGCAAGATGTAACCGCATAGATCTATATGCTAGGTTACATTGTTGTAGATGCAAAAGATAACAGATAATATTTTGGATGGAAGCATCTAGTGGATCGGTTTTGTTATTTGTACAATAAATGACAAATTGCTTCCACTTTGCTGCATAGCATGCTCTAGTAGTAGGACGTCTAGCCTCTTTAATGATGTTCACGCATTCTGGCGGGAGATTAAGGTAGCCAAACTCTGGGACTTCAGGAGCTAGTTCGCAAGATTGAGTTCATTGGGATCTGGGTGCCTTATCTCTCCATGGTTCTGAGTGAGGAACTTGGGGGAGAGGTGGAGCTTTTGATGAGGCACTGCTGAAAGTACAAACAGGGTTGTGAACCATGAGTGGCGTGCCCATGTTGGAGCAACTAGGATCATTGAGAGGGAGTGTTGTTTGAGCTTCTGAACCAGTAACGGAATGAGCGGGAGAGGCGGCAAAGCGTATGGAAATCTGCCTGACCAGTTCATCCATAGTGCATTGCCTTTGGGCAATGGGTGTGGATATCTGGAGGCGAAGCTTGGGCATTTGGCGTTTTGGTGTGTGGCGAAAAGATCTATGTCTGGATAACCTCACATGTGAAAGAATGGAAGAAGAACTTGATTGAGGATGAAGTTCCAATTCGTGGCTCTGCTGTGTTTGACGACTGAGCAGATCCGCGATCTGATTGTGTACTCCTGGTAGATGTTCTGTGAGGAGGTAAATGTTTTGAGGAATGGCCGATCTCCATATGCTTTGCGCTAGTTGTGAAAGCTGAAGAGTGTGTGTGTGTCCCTGCTTTTGTATGTAATACATTGCTGTCATGTTGTCTGTTCGTATCAAGACAGCTTTGCCTACTAGCAAGTGTTGAAAAGACTTTAGTGCTAGAAAGATTGCCAGTAACTCCAGGAGATCTATTTGGAGTTGTTTTTGTTGATGGGTCCAAATACCCTGAACGGTATGGTTTTGGAGATGAGCTCCCCAGCAGAGAACGATGCGTCTGTGGTTAGCACGGTCTTTGGTACCGGGTCGAGGAACGGCCTCCCTTTGGATAGGTTTTGTGTGTTCCACCGGTGCAGAGAGTGATGCATGCGGCTGTCCATCAACACCAGATCTGTTAACTGACCTTGAGCTTGGTTCCACTGATGAGCTAAACATTCTTGTAAGGAACGCATCAGAAATCTTGCATAAGGAACAATGAGGATGCAAGAGGCCATCATCCCTATTAGCTGCATGAACACTCGAGCTGGAAGGGAGTGTTGCGGTTGAAATCTTGCATGCTGGCTATCCTGACTGGATTGGGGTATGCAAGGGCTTTTGAGGTATCTATTTTGGCACCTAGATACTGAAGTAGGTGGGACGGTTAAAGGTGTGACTTGGGTAGATTTATTGTAAATCGTAAGTCGTGGAGCAGCTGGAATGTTTTGTGTGTATTGTGCACACAGTGTGTGTGACTTGGCTTTTATAAGCCAGTCATCGAGATAAGGAAACACATGGACGTGTTGTCTCCGCAAATGAGCTGCGACTATCGCAAGACATTTTGTGAAGACACGGGGGTGCTGTAGTTACTCCGAATGGGAGGACTTTGAATTGATAGTGCTGACCGTCCACTACAAACCGAAGATACTTTCTGTGAGCAGGGTGAATGGGAATATTAAAGTAGGCATCTTTGAGATCTAGAGTGGCAAGGAAATCGCCCTGTTGGAGCAGCGGGAGGACCTGTTGGAGAGTGACCATGTGGAAGTGGTCCGACTGTATATAGAGATTTAACAGTTGGAGGTCTTGTATTGGCCTGAGAGCACCGTCCTTCTTTGGGATTAGAAGGTAACGGGAGTAAACCCCCTGTTCCTTGATGAGGTAAGGGAACCGGTTCTATTGTGTGTTTTTGTAATAAAGAGAGAACCACTTTTTTTAACAGTGTCAAATGTTCTGTGGGCATTGGACGTTGTTTGTGGGTTATGAATGGGAGAGTTGAAGTGAGTTCCAGGCAGTAACCATACTGGATAATTTGTCTTACCCACTTGTCTGTGGTGATGGAATTCCAGACAGTTAGGAACTGTGATAGTCTTCCCCCGACTGGAGTGGAATGTTCGGGGGGAAGTGGAGGAAAGTCACAGTTTTGTAGTAAGAGAGGTGCGGGTGTTATTACCATGACCTCTACCTTTGTTGTTGTTCCCTCTATAACCCCCTCTGAAATATCCTCTGTTGGGGAGGCTTGAGTATTGTTTTTGTAGGAGGATGAGGTGTTGTACGTCCCTCTAGTTTTTGAGGCGCCCCTATAAAAGGAGCGATGAAAAGAACCTCTAGTGGTTGTTGCTGTAGGGCTCCCATGGACTTAGCAGTTTCTGGGTCCTTTTTAATTTTTTCCAAAGATGTGTCTACAGTGGGTCCAAATAAGTGTTCTTGATCAAAGGGCTGACTAAGAATTGTAGACTGCACATCCTGTTTAAACCCAGATATGCGTAGCCATGCATGTCTGCGTAGTAGAACGCTTGTGTTAACTGCACGAGACACCGTGTCGTCTGCATCAAGAGCACACTTTATAGAAGTGTTTGTAATTAACTTTCTCTCTTGTATGAGGTCGTTAGCCTTAGACTTATACTGATCGGCGAGATGTTGTATGAGCTATTCAAGTAATGAGCCCTATCATACCTGGCCAGTAAAGCTTGGGTATTGGCAATGCGCCAATGATTCGCTGCTTGTGGTGCAATTCGATTACCAGATGCGTCTAGCAATTTAGACTCCTTATCTGGAGGTTGGGAATCTCCTGATGTTTGGGAATTTGCTTGTTTACATGCATTCGACACAACCAAGGAATTTAGAGGGAGCTGTTCTTTAACATAAGCTGGAACGGTTGGAGCTGGTTTATATTTTTTCTCAAATCTGGAATTGAGAACTCTAGCCCTGAACTCTAGCCCTGACAAGGTCTTTAAAAACTTCGGGTGAATGCTTGATCATACCTTTTCACATAGGTAGAATGCTTGTTGATTTTTTTGACTGTATGAAAGTCTCTAATAAAAAATCTTCCTCCAGTGGGTCTGAGTGTAATTCTACCCCATGATATTGTGCAGCCCTATTTATGAGCTGTGCAAAACCTATGTTGTTGTCTGGGGGGATGGCCTAGATGGTTAGGAGTCTGGATCAGGGACATCTGGAGGATTATAATAATCCCCCCCAAGGATCAGTAGTGGGAGAGTAGAGTCATTGTCAGTATCCTCTTATGGGTTTGTCATTATCCTCTTATGGGTTTTCATCCCCACCCCCACCCCCAAGGTGATCATCATCATCATCTTGTGGTGTAGGTGAATATGGAAATATTGGAGAGTGTGCTGGAGAAAGTGGTGTAGTAGGAATATTTATAGCAGAGAAGAGTCTGGCTGGTGTAGTTCCCATGTCTCTTTTCTTTCATGGTACCTTAGGTCCCTCTGGGGAGTCCAAAGGTCTCTTTTTAGATGGAGTTGTCTTGATATGACCAGTTTTAGGGTCAATGTGAAGGTTTTTTTTATTTAGGTTCCACTGGATCTGGTAGAAATACGTCTTTTAATCCAGTATCCTTCTTCGGCACCCAGGATTTTGGTTGTTTTTGTTTAGACTCCAAAGCTTTAGGAGGAGTCTTGGTGTCCTTATGCTTTGGAGCTGTGGTCTTTTTTGGCTCAGAAGATTTATGGTCCTTCTTCGGCTCCGAAGATTTATGATCTGATTTCAGCTCCGAGGGTTGGTCCTGATCGTATTTCGGTGCCGAATGTTTGAATTATGGTTCCGGGGTTGGTATTTCGGTACCGATGCGTGGCTGGCTCGGTCCAGAGTCGCCTGAAGGCTTGTATTTAAACTTCGGAGCCAGGCCGGAGCATCTGAAGGATTATCACGGTGTCGACCTGAGCCGGAAGGCAACGGTGTTTTTGAGAAGGGGTAGGGGTTTCGATGTCGGTACTCACAATTCGTTGACCTGGAGTAACCGTCTGATTTTCGGCCTCTGAAATATCAGCCTCGGAAACGCGGACATCTTCATTGTCCGGGTCTTGTTCCTCGGGAACATCGGGCCTGCATCAGAGATGTCGTCCGGCACCAAGATAGTCGTTAGAGACATTACGTGAAGTCGAGCCCAGCGATCACGTATGGTTTTCTTCAATCGGAAGCGCAGGCCGGACAACCTTTGTGTTCAGGAGAGAGGTAAAGGTTCCAGACCTCGGAAATCAGTGTGTGGGAATTTGGCATCACACAGGGGGCTTTTTTTGAATGATGTTCTTTCCATTAGCTGTAGGGCCTGATGGCGCAGATAGGCCCAGAGGCCCCCGTCTACGACCGGAATCGAAGATGTTGATGGATTTGTCAGATGTGCGTCGAGGAGCGCGATCGAAAAAACAATACAGTCGGGCGGCGAAGGATTGCACGTCGAAGGGGAATCGAATATGACACCGACCATAAGCGCAGCAGTTTATATCCGATGGCGGGAAAAAAAGAATCTGAAGATGGAGTCGATGCCCATGCGCACTATCACCATAAGGAGGAGTCACCTATCCTGTGACTACAAAGACTTCTTAGACAAAAACAAAGTGCAAATATCCGAGCCCAACACCAGATGGCGATCTATGCTAAAGTATACAATCTACAGCTCATATGCCTCGAACATATATGTTACACATTTCAGGATCGCAAAATGTTTATGTAGTGCACTATTAACTCAAATTTAAGTGAAGCACTATGACCCAGCAAGTGGTTGAGTGAGAAAGTGAGCTTTTTGTATAGCGCACACAGCAAACAGTATTTATTCTTGGGACTCTCAAATTAGGATAGTACAGGATAATCAAACTGCTGGGTTAAGATTACACAACCTGACTTTGACATACAGGAATACACTGATGTATGCCATTGTGTTCTATTTCTGTACAAAGTTTGGTTCACCTGCCTTTTACTCTCTGTCTGATTGAATGAGAAGTGTGGGCTGATTGATCTACACTGATAACTTTACCAAAAGAGCTTCCAAAACGTTCTCTCTACTGCTTGATTTCATTAAGTTGCATTGACTATACAGCAAAATACTTACTTTGAAGGCTATCCTACTAACCTATGCAACCAACTACTGGACTATTAAATGGGATCTCAAATTTATCATTTCTCCTCTTTTGGAGGTTAACTTCAAAACCAGGGTGCCACTTCGTTAAAAAGATGGTACACTGCTGACCGTGTAGGTTTATCTCATCCTTAAAGGTACTTAGAAACGGAAGTACTGTGCATGATCAGAATGTGTATTAGGAAGGACTTATTAGCAGATGTTATATGATTTTGTGCTTAACTGTATAAATCAGGACTGGATTCCCCAGTTTTATTATTGTCTCCAAAAATTTCCCTTAACGCATAACTGTGTAATTCATGAAATTATCCCACCTAGATGTACTAATCCTTGCCTTGAAGATAGTCATTTGAGTTTTTATCATGTTCTGCAGCATATGCTTCATTTATATCATGATATCACATTGCTCTGTACGCAAATTCTACTTTATTAGAAACCAGTTACCAGATTCCAAAGAAAAAATAATAGAAACATTGGCCACTTGGCAGAAGACGTATGAGTTTTCATGGTATGGAGGAAGTGCCGCTTTGGGACGCCATTGTGGTTGACAGCCTGGTTGCTGCCTGGCCACCTCGCACGCTCGAGGCTACTTAACCCTGCCCTCATGCAAGCGCGCAGCGTATGCGCGCAGCGTGGGCGCGCCGGAGGCTCGCCAGAGGCAAGCCCATCTGTGCCCATCAGTGACCAGACGGGACCCGGGGCCACGACCCCTGGTTCATGCATTGTATATACTAGAGGTGAGCTGGAGTCTCTGGACTCCAGAAATATTGCTATTAGTCCAGAATGTGCTGCCATTCTTGTGCGGGAGTGAATCCTTACTGCCCCTACTTCCCAGTCTGGTCGGAAGGATATGGGTAAGGTTCGAAGCTTACGCTACGGCCTACTTAATACACGCTCCCTGCAACGACATAACTTAGAGGTTTTTACCCTTCTAGAAGAAGGAGAATTAGACCTTTTAGGACTAACCGAAACATGGTTAGAAGATTCCTCTACGCCGGATCTCGTTGCCTCCTTGCCATCCGACTTTTCGGCACTTTTCTATAATAGAACAGGAGCTAAGAGGGGGGGGGGGGCTTTGCCCTCCTTTATGACTCACGTCTATTGATCGAAAGGTTCTTGACGGAAAATTTAGCGGGCGCGGAAGTGATGGGTGTCAAGTTGCAACTAGGGACTGACTGTCTGGTGATCCTGCTAGTCTATCGTCCTCCGTGGACCTCGCCTGAATTCCCCGATTTGTTCATAAGACTGGCCCAGGACATCCGTTCAAGATATGATAAGGTAGTGATAATGGGTGACCTCAACTACCATTGGGAGAAGGTCCCGAAAGATGGTCAGGCGTTACAGATCGAGGAGGCGTTAACCTCACTGGACCTGGCCCAACAAGTAAGGGGTCCAACCCATGCCAAGGGACACACCCTGGATTTGGTGTGGACGACTGTCCCTGTTCAGGACATGGCAACGGCCCAGCCATGTGTATGGTCCGATCACCATTTGGTGAGAGGCAAGTTATTGGTGGACAGACAGAGAATAACAACTAAAGGAGGGTGGAAGGCAGTCAGGAAGTGGAATAAAATAGATGGTGATAAAATGATACATCTACTTCGCGCCAACCCCCTTCCCAACAATCGCCCCCATAACCCTGAGGTCCTT
Source organism: Lissotriton vulgaris (assembly GCF_964263255.1). Taxonomy (NCBI): domain Eukaryota; kingdom Metazoa; phylum Chordata; class Amphibia; order Caudata; family Salamandridae; genus Lissotriton; species Lissotriton vulgaris. The sequence goes on from NC_141694.1 coordinate 991,648,786, forward strand.
TGTGGGGCACTCATGGATAAACTCCAGAAGGCCACGGACAAAGTAGCACCAATCTGTAGGGTGAACCTTGTGGATAGGAAACGAGGGGCCCCGTGGTATAATGACTCACTCAGAGCACAGAAACGTGGGTTACGTAAACTGGAAAGAAGATGGCGCAAAAATTACAGTCCTGATTCTCGGAGCAGCTACATACTGGCTCTCGCTAGCTATAAGCAAGCGATTATAGCTAGGAAGTCCGAGTTTTATGAGGAGAGGATTTCTACTGCAACGAATCCACAGAAAGAAGTCTTCCGAGTCCTCACGGAGCTAAGGAAGAATAAGGAACAGTCTCCGGACTTTAGTCAGGAGGATTGTCAGAAATTCCAGGATTTCTTTACCAACAAAATTATCGACTTGGTCACTGAAATTATGGCAACCTCGCAAATTGACTGTCCACCGGTGGCTATTCCAGCTAGAATGCCAGCCACAACTCTGCTCTCCAATCTACCCTTGATTACAAAGGATAGGTTAGTTTCTCTCGTGGGGCGGGTCAAGTCTGGCTCAAGGTTGGATCCATGTCCACCTGAAGTGTTTAAACTCGCACTCCCTGGCATAGAGGAAGATGTGCTGAGTCTCTTAAACCTTTCTTTACAGACTGGTCAAGTGCCCTCCTCCTTTAAGGAAGCCCGTCTGATTCCTTTGCTAAAAAAACCGGGGGCGGACGCGAAAAGTCTGAAAAACTTCAGACCAATTTCCCAGTTACCGTTCCTGGCGAAGGTACTGGAGCAGCATGTCCTTATCACTCTTTCGGAACACCTGGAAAGCAACACGCTGTTAGAGCCGAATCAAGCAGGCTTCTGTGCTAATCATAGCACGGAGCTGGTTATGCTGTCAATCGTAGATGAGCTTAGGAACAGAGCAGACAAGAAAATCCCGGGGGCCCTGGTGCTGCTGGACCTCTCCGCGGCATTTGATACCGTGTGTCATGAACAACTACTGTCGCGGATGAGGGATTTCGGCATTCAGGGCACAGCACTGGCATGGTTCACATCCTTCCTTCAAGGGAGGACGCAGAGAGTGCAATTAGGTGACATGCTTTCTACCGCAACTTCGATCACTTGCGGAGTCCCACAAGGGTCTGCTCTGTCACCCCTATTGTTCAATTTATATCTACAGCCTTTGATTCTTATGCTTAATCAAATGGACTGCCAGGTATATAACTACGCAGATGACACTCAGATCATCATCCAGTTGGATGATAGCCAGAATGCTTTTGCTAGATTGCAAAACATTCTGAGAAGTACAGCTAACTGGATGTCCGGTAACTCCCTAAAAATCAACCCGGACAAAACCGAGGTGCTGCCGATTACCATCGCTGGCAACCCTTGGCCTGATCGTTTCTGGCCTGGGGAGTTGGGCATGCCTCCGGAACCGGCGGAGGTGGTTAAGAGCCTGGGTATCCAGGTGGACAGTAAGCTGTCCATGAAAAAGCAAGTCACAGCTGTGGTGGGCAGCTGTGTCGGCCTCCTCCGACAACTCAGAAAAGTTTCATCGCTGCTCTCTTTTTCCACTTTAAGGAGTGCGGTTTCAGCAATGATTTTAGCCAGGTCAGACTATGGAAATTCACTGTACATAGGACTTCCACAGGGTCTTTTAAACAGAATGCAGACGGTTATGAATGATGCCGCTAGGCTCATTTTTAAGAAACCGAGGAGCACCCAGGCATCCCCCCTCCTGCGGGAACTCCACTGGCTGCCAGTTAGGCAGAGGCTAATGTTCAAGGGGCTCTGCATTGTCCACAAAGCTCTTTATGGAAGGGCACCTACCTATTTGAAATCACGCCTGACCCTCTATAAACCAGGGAGGGCGCTCAGATCTGCTGATTCCATCTATCTTGTTCAGCCACGCTGTAGACTGACCACTGTGGGTGGGCGTGCTTTTTCACATACTCTGCCAGCTATGTGGAACAAATTACCGCTGGAACTTCGCAATGAGACGAACCTAATGCCCTTCCGCAAGAAACTAAAAACTGTGCTTTTCCAGCAAGCGTGGGGTGGCCGCCAATTGTAATTCTGATGCATCCTTTCTATTGTCTAGCTGATCCTAACAAAGCGCTTAGAGACCTCTGGGTTATAGTGCGCTATATAAATCACAATAAATAAATAAATAAATAAATAAATATGGAGTGTGAATCAAAGAAATAATAGAGTTCCAACTCTAATCTCTTTCCTAAGGAACGAGTTACTTACCTTCAGTAACAATGTATCTGATAGAGTCACAGTCTAGCCGCAGATTCCTTAACTTAGAATATCCCCAGGCGTCAGTCTGGATCCGGAAAACTTTCCGCAGCAGCACCTTGCGCGCCCCCGACGTCATCCACGGACGTGAAGTCAGCGGAGCCATAAGTGCCCCTCCCGGCTCGCTGACATCAATTTTTGTGTAGAAACTTTTCCGCGCCACAACGCGGAGCCACCCCCAAAAAACTGTTAGAATATGGGAACAGTGTGCAAAAATGATGAAAGGACATTGAATGGGGAAAAACAGCACCATAAAGGAAAGTGCTAGGCACTGTATATTGCAAACTAGTAAAGGAAAAGAGAAGAGCACCGCACTGAGAAGCAGCCCCGCAAAAATGAAGGCCAACGACCCTTGGAGGTAATGAAGACGACAGAAAGTCCACAACCTTAATGTATAACTATGAAGGACAACAAGTTCAGAACACAGGAGCCAGGACAACTGACCAGAAGACGTCTCCAGAAAGAGACGCTGTATCCCCAAGAAGAGACCTATAAAATGTGGCAGAGCCAATAGACTTCAAACCAATGGAGCTAGGGGTGGTAAGAGACCCGAGGCGATAGAATAGGGGAGAGCGGGGGGGGGGGGGACCCGAATAGAACCCACACTGTACAACAGTTGGAAAGGATAGAGGACAAATGAGTCTACCACCCAATTACGAGCCTGGGCGGAGTAGAGCTATGAAAATAGAATGAAGTATCAGCATCCTGTGTTGGAGTGAAGTGAAGTGAAAGCATCACCCTGCATAAGGATCAAGCCACCCGGAGGGAGCCGAGCGTAGAAAGCCCAACCTGAAAAGGTCCTCACAGAACGTGGAGGACGGGCGGGTGTTAAGGAATCTGCGGCTAGACTATGTCTTTACCAGATACATCATTACCAAAGGTAAGTAACTTGTTTATCTGATAGAGACGTCTAGCCGCAGATACCTTAACTTAGAATAGATACCAAAGCCATACCCACAGAGGAGGTGGATCTGCGGCTGAACCCCAATAAGTTGCCGAGGCAACATAGCCGTCAACAAGGTGGCGACCCACGGTGCGGACCGCATAGTTCAATTTAGACCGCAACCAGCGCAGCCACACCAGACCATGAAGCTCAGAAAGAGCGAAAAACATAAGGAGGTGAAGGTACTACAAGCCGTCAAAGAACAGCATAAAACCTCCTGTATGTATACAGGGTGAGAGAAAAAAAACATACGCTAGATATGTATGTGTGAAAGGGGAAGTTCATGACTTCGCAAGAAGTGGAACTGAACCCAGGGACTGATGGATCCACAGCATCTGACGTGCTGACCGTAAATAAAACCCAGAGGGAAGACAACTGGTACGAAAGAGTCAACACATAACGGTCCAGTATGCACAACAGTGGAAAAAACACTGTTGAATCCTGTACCAACCAAATAAGTAGGACAGTATTGGCAGGATGCTGCCCCATGAACATGAAGTGCCAGTAGTAATAGAAACAGAAGACACGCCGATGGAGTCACTCTGTTATGAGGCATGTGAAAGGGCAGATGGCATCCGAAGCACCCAAAACAGGAGTACAGTCAAGTGGAAGACTGGACAAAACAGAAGCATACCGCGAGGCCAGTAGAACAACACAAAGTAGAACAAGAACCCTCCTGTAGGATTGCGTGAGTAGCCCAGATGTGAGAGACGCAATAGCAAGAAGGCAACCACCAAAAATGGGCACCAAGCAAGCTGGACATCCATATAAGAGTACTTAGGCGAGTAGACCGGGTCAATGACCACAGACACCGAATGAAGTAAAGCTGACAGCACGATTTTGCTGTGTAACAGCACAGCAGATCTAGAGGAAAAGAAATATACCTAGAAATGAAGCGTTACACAGAGGATGTGAAAAATACCAACAGCTATGATGAAGCAGAAGTGGACAGAACAATGTCCAGACTAGTATGCCACATTTGCCCTTTACCTGGGCGGAGCAAGTGTCCCCTGCAAGATAGAGGAGGAGAAAGAGCTAGATACGACAGTCGGAAACAGTCAGGAGCAATCGAATGGTCCATGGACTCAAGAAGCGAGCATCCTAAAGAGAACACTCCCCTTGAGAGTGGTACAGCAGGAATCCAAGCAGAAGTGTGTAAAACACTGGTGCGGAAAGCAGCAGGGAAATGTGTAAAAATTCCTGTTGGGGCAGTGCCCCAAAAACGAGGGCACTGGCCTGTACAGTAGAGAGGTACAGGGCAAAACCGCCACCTTGAAAGACAAGTCCAGTAAGGGCTGAAGTATGAAACTTTTTGTTTACCCCATCCCTTAAAGGGAAGGGAAGAACCAGCACCACAGAAGTGGAAGAATCAACGCAAACACCCTATGATAGCAATCATACTAGGGTGCATTCCCAGGTTGCATCAACACTAAGAAGTGTACCACACAATGGTTGTATCTTGGAGCAGAAAGAGAATAGGGCATCAGGGGTGAGAACTGCGCCTGAACGGAACAGAACAAGGCCCTAAGGTAGTGACTGGCAAAATAAGAGCAGCCAGCAATGGCAAGAGGATCACAGCGCCGCTGAAAAAAGACCCCGTGAATATAGGCCAGGCAGAAGCCATACGAGGCAGAGAAGGATTACCAGAGCCAACTGCACCGAAGGTGCAATGGAGCGATGCTAACGTCAGGATCACAGAACAGCATCAAAAAGAAGCCCACAGCAAGATTGTGGCGAAAAACTCCATAGGAGCGTACCAAGGCTAAGTCAGTCACCAAATAGCCTATAAATATCCAACATAGGGAAAGTGTCAACCCCTGCGAGGGGGGATCCTCTTGTGCAAAGCACACATTCAGAGGACAGAGAGGAAAGACAGAACCAGCTGTCCGGCTGCATGTAAAGAATACTGAGATGGCGGACCCACAGCCTACACTATCCGGGTGCTACGCAGAGTACCGGGACATGTACGAAATCAGACCAACAAGGCAACCTCGCCTGTGCAGGATAAAACAATACTGATAAGGCGAAAATGGCGTGCCGCAAGAATCACAGTAGTCCTGACATGAAGCGGGAGACCGCTGAATCTGTGTGGCTATCAAAAAGGTCCACGGCATTGAAAGGCAGATCCCCAAGAGCATCCCAAACCTTGTCTGGGAAACGACTGTCGCGCAGCCAAGCATGGCAGTGCAAAACCACCGACCGAGCAAGAGCTCGTCCCACCGAGTCAGTGGCGTCAAGAGAAGAGCGGAGGAGAATTGCACCATTCCACTGCCATCATGCAGAATGCGGATTAATTCAACCCGCTGGCCTTCTGGAATTGAAGGTAGAAGCGCCTCAACCAAGTCCCAAAGGCAAGAGGATGCGCGTGCGAACACGCCATCTGTATTCAAGGTGCGGATGCCAGCGCTGGCAGAGGCGAAAAGCTGGCGACCACATGCGTCTAACCACCTAAACTCACAGGTGGGAGGCAACAGAGGCAGGCCGGAGGAAGACTAAGTCGAAGTCTGCCTGAAAAACTACAACCTGAGCCCTAGGATAAAGGCACAGACAGAGCGGATCATTAGGGGCAGGACGATGTCGACGAGCTATGGCCCGATCAACAGGGTCACCTGAGGAAGGCCTTGCCCATGTGCCCAGCATGATGTCAAACAAGGACGTCCCAAGGGGCAGCAAAGGCTTCACTTCAACCGGTTCCACATGGAGAAGATCCAACAAAGGATCAGAAGGCAGAGAAACCACAGGGGGCTGAAAACAAAGAATAGCAGCCACCCTGTGAATAGCCCGTGCGTAAGCAGCACTAGCCTCAGTCGCCATCTAGAGAGCTGACAATAAGCCACCATTGGCAGGGGAGGGCTGGAGACTAACCCATCCACTAGACCGCAACAATGGAGGAGCCGGAGACGGATCCGTAGTCCACACCACACAAGGTACCTGCACCATGGGCCGAAACGGCGGCAGATCAGGGGAGTCCAGAAAAGCGTCAGCGTGTGGCATAAGAGGAGCCGTAGGCGCCAACGCCAAGCGACACAACGCGTGGGAGTCGCATCGACGTCCGAGGAGTCGGGCAGAATATCAACCTCCTGAAATAGAGGAGATGTGGACGTCGGCACCAGCGTCAAGCCGGAGTCGTCTGGACGTTGACAACCTTCAAGGGGGACTCGGGCTGGGCACCGTCCGACGTTGACCACACTGCAGTATGTGGGGAACAGGGCGGCTAGCCTGGCGCCGCCTCCGACGTCGACACAGGGAGCCGCTCAGGGCTATGCGGGGACTGACGGGGTGGGCTAGATGGCTAGATGGACGACTGGGAGGAACTACTGGGCTGTGTCCCGTCGGCGGTGAATCAGCTAAGGAACTGGAGTCGATGCACACAGCCGGAGCCGAGGACGAATCTGCCGGCAAAGACCCGACATGAGTGCCTTCCACCTCTATGGAACCCAAAGGCGCACCAGGGAGAGGGGGTGACCCAAAATAAGAGCGTAGTGCTTCAGAATAAGTCTCCATTTGGGCTTGTGTTGCTCCGGCACCTGGAAAGGGGGGTACAGAAGAGACAATGGCCAGACGCCTGTCCCCGGCAGTGAGTGAGAAGAGCAGGAGCCTGCGTCACGGGTAGGGGAGTAAGGCCTCCTGGACTTACGTTTGTGTTTATCCTCCGAACGACATCTGCGGGAACGACCTTGGGAGTGGGCTCGACATCGAGAGGGAGAGTGGCTACGTGAAGGTGCAGGACCGGACAGCCGTGCGGCCAGCAATTTCATCCGACGCTCCCGTAAGGACTTTAGCTTCATACACTGACAATCGTCGCAGTCTTTGGAGTCGTGGTGCACCCCGAGGCACCACATATAGATGGCGTGCGGGTCTGTCAACGACATCTGACATGCACAGGTCTCACACACCTTAAAGCCCGAAGACATCGCACACTGTTCCGGGAAGCAGACGGCATAGAAAAGACCAGAAAAACGGTAAACAGCGTTTACAACGATTCTTTTTCTCCGCGGGGAATCGCACACTTGCCGACCCGGGTATACGCGACTGCTGTTTTCTAACGAACGGTTGAATAAACAAAACAAATAATCGGGCTACATCTTTGAAGCCATCTATACTGCCGGGTAAACAGCTTTCCTCATCCACAGAGCGTCACCACGTAATTGATGATTACCAACTGCGAGGCTTTTGGTCTTTGGTGCTAGACCATAATTACGAGAAAACGTATTGGTCCTGATGAGAACCCCACATTCAGGGGTTTGAAACGCGTCGACCTGACTTGACCTAATTTTGACTGGACTCTTTGTCAAATTTTGTAAAAAACTATTAGAATCCACTTCATAAAACAATGAATTTGTTTTCTTTGTATCCAATTAAAAAATGTGATAAAAAATTTAGCCTAACATTTCCATCTAGTTGGCTTAGGGACTTATAGGTATTCCTTGACAAAGGTCCACATTGTTGCTGTTTTTTTGTATATAAGTGTGAGAGAAGTATGAATGTTGTAGGGAGGATGTGTTATTTGTAGATATGTGTAAATATGTAAATTCATTGTGTTTTTTTTTATATGTTTAAGTGTTTGTACATGCATAAATATCCTTTTAAAAAAACATATCCAAAATTGAAATGTATAACTAGTGTCAAAATAAATAAATAACTAGTGACGTTAGTAAAAAACGGACCGACATGTTTCATTCGTAGAGGTTTTCATCCAAGTATTTGATAACCGGTCCAGTATTGGCCTTTGTTATTCTGTTATTTTCATGAGGAGCAGGGTCAGTACTGATTTGCATTAGATGGGTTTCATGTGGTGATTTAGATTTTGACTGACAGATACTCTGTTGCAACTCAAGGTACGCCTGCCCAATTTTAGTCCGGCGCATCGCAACATTCACGCCAAAGGAGTAAAATGTACTCCTCCAGTGTGAAACTTCCTTTGATGGCTCGGCGGAGTAACTGCCATAGGAAGTAAGCCATCTGACTGCCCACCCTATTTAGAGTAGACAGTCACATGACTTTTTTTTTTAACTGACCATCACTGCTGGGTACACTGTGGCGGTGAGAAACAATAAAAAAAAAAGAAAAACTACCCATACTATGGGAGAAAAATAGTGTGGGGATCATTAGTATTTTTAATTTTTCAAAAACAAACTTCCACTTTTGGAGTTAGCTGTTGAAAAATGAATAACTCTGGAAACGTTTGACAGCCAGTGTGGCGCAACCGTCAATTAAACTTTTTCTACACTGGCAGGAACCGCCATCACGGTATTTCCAGTCAGTGTATAGAGATGTCCTTGGGCTGGAAGACATCTCTGAATTTGGCTGGTACAGTAAAGTCACCTGTCTCCCGGTCTTGCCTTTACTCCACCCTCTAAATCCTAAATCAGACCCTCTGTCTAGAGTGGCACAGTGGATGAAAACACAACGGTTTGAATTTGTACCCTGAGTAATTGTATATGATAAGACTATTTGCAAGCAAATGACCCATCACTATTTTAGTGTTTGATTACCTGTAGTATGTCTAGAAACCCGAGACTGGTGTAAGTTTCCAAGCCTACTAATGCTAATTTAAGTGAATTCTGAAAAGTAGCAATCTGCATCCATTCAAGGAGAACGTCTATGAATGCAGATTTGTTACTTTTTTGGAAAGTCGATCGTATTTACAAACAAGGGGCACTATGCAGCGCAACAAGCAAAGATTATTTTCTGCTTCACCCGAAGAGAGCAGAACTGTGCTATCCCTTCAAAATAATGCTGCAGTTCTGCTCTTTCCATCCACTCAAGCACTTAGGGCTGCCTTGCACCAACCCAGGCACCCTTGCGCCACGGTGCAGCGGTGTCTGAGATATGGTCATCTTTTTCCCTCTCTTGTTTGTGTGCTGTAGAAGGAAACACACATGCCAAGAGGGATTACCAAGGAGAAAAAAAAATATTCCTCTGCGTTACGCCATCCTCAGCAGGCGCAAAACCATGTCACAACTTAAATATGGGTTTGTGTCAAAATCCATAGGTGAATGCACAGGAGTGCCCATACACCACTCACAAACACCTACCTGAAGCAAAGTAATGCAAGGCAGTACAATGCGCTGTGTTGTTTTTTTCTCCTTTTTTTGTACAAAGCCACGCAAAGAAAACAAGTTACTTACCTGTAACTTTGGTTCCCCAGTATTGGTAACTTTCATAGATTCCCATAGCTTGTATCATTCCCCGTCGTCGGAATGGGAGCCTCTGTAAATAAAAAATACCATAGCAGTAGGTACAAAAGAGATTTTATAGCATTTCCACCTCTTTTTGTAAAAGAGACCAAAAACTTGCAACAGCCAATCAGATTAGCCTCACCCCATAGAACCTTCCTGAGAGAACCTCAGAATTTCGTAGCCATTGTGTAACAGTAACCCCATGTGCTGAAAGCTGAGCTTTCCCAGGGTAGAAGGGTGGGCGCATGGGAATCTATGAAAGTTAGATTCCCATAGCTTGTATCAGAATATTTAGCAGTAAGCAATCACAAAGCACATTTTGTAATATATGCATCAAAATACAATAGTATCCATACTGTCATAAAAAGCAAAAGCCATTGAAATAGTAGTCAGTAAACCTTATCAGATACAAACTGTGCAATTGTAGGAAGGAGGGATAGAAGGGAAAGCTCACCGCTCATTGGAAGATATTCCTCAGGACCGCTTGTCCAACTGCCGCCTCATCCCTTGTGGAAGAGTTCAAGCAGTAATGCTTTGTGAACGTGTGGGCACTGCTCCATGTAGCTGCCCTACAAATGTCTTTGATAGAAACTCCAGCGAAGAGAGCAGAAGAGGATGAGATGATCTCGTGGAGTGAGCTTGTACATGTCTTGTAGCGGCTTACCTGCTGCCTGGTGGCAATAATGAATAGCACTGGAAATCCAAAGTGAGATTCCTTGTTTTGAAAGAGGAAAACCTTTTCGAGGAGCACTATAAGCCACAAAGAGCTGTGAAGACTTCCTGAAACATTTTGTCCGTTCAAGATAACATTTTAGACATCTTTGGACATCCAAGGAATGCAGAGACCTTTCTGCTGGAGATGTAGGTCGAGGGAAAAAAGATTTCAGAACCACAGGTTCATTTAAATGGAAATCTGAAGGGACCTTTGGAATGAATTTTGGATTTGTTCTTAGGATTAGAGTGTCTTTTTTGAACTGTAAAAAAGGTTCCATAATGGTAAGAGCTTGCAGTTCCCCAACCCTTCTAGCCGACGTCAAGGCTAAAAGGAGAGCCACTTTCCATGATAGAAACTTTAGATCCGCTCTGTGAATAGGCTCAAATGGAGGTCTCATGAGGTGAGCCAGAACGAAATTGAGCTGCCAGATTGAAGGCGGACGCCGAACTGGAGGGAAAGCCCTGAAATGACCTTTCAGGAATTGTTTGATAATCCTTGCGAGAGAAGGACCTAAAGCTGTCTCCCTGAATCTAGAGATAGACGCCAGGTGTACCTTGATGGAGGAATGTGCCAGGCCTGACTTCACTAGAGAAAAAATGTAAGGCAATATTTGGTGAGGAGCTGAAGAGAACGGATGGAGATTCTGTCTGTTGCACCATAAGCAGAAACGTTTCCATTTCGCGCGATAGGTCCTACTCGTACTAGGTGCACGGGCTTGAAATAATCTTTCTTTACACTCCTGAGGTATATTCAATCTCTGGAATTCCCGGTGCTCAGGAGCCACGCTGTCAATTGGAGAGAGCTTGGGTCCGGCTGCAACACTTGGCCCGGGAACATTGTCAATAGAGATGAAATGGGCCGTAGGCGAATTGGCTGATCCTGAGAGAGCAGGAGAATCTCTGTGAACCAGAATTGGCGGGGCCACACTGGTGCGATCAAAATAATTCTGCAGCGTTCCGTCTTGAGCTTCCTGATTCGACTCGGAATCAGGGGAATTGGAGGAAAGGCGTAAACAAATGCGCCTGACCAGTCTATCGAAAGAGCATTCCACAATGAGCCGCGATGGTGATCCCTGCTTGCATAGAACTGGCATTTCCTGTTGTCTGGGGTTGCGAATAGGTCTATGGACGGAGTGCCCCAACATCTGAAGACTTCTTCGAGAGTGTCTTAATCTAGTTCCCACTCGTGACAGACTGATTTCAGACGACTCAGGGTATCCGCTGTCGTGTTGAGCGTACCTGGAATATTTTCTGCTGAGAGAAAAACTCGGTTGAGAATTGTTCATTCCCATATCTCTTGGGCCTCCCTTGAAAGAACTCGAGATCTTGTCCCGCCTTGTTTATTCACATAATGCATGGCCGTCGTGTTGTCCGTACGAACCAGTACGGTGGAATTCAGAATTCTCGTAAGGAAAGCTTGCAAAGCTAAATGAATTGCCTTGAGCTCCAGAAGATTGATGTGGAAAGCACGCTGCTCAGGTTTCCAATGACTGCTCACTTGTAGGTCTTGCAAAACAGCTCCACAGCCTTCCAGCGAGGCATCTGTGGTCAGAACCAAGGGAGATGGAGTAATCTTGAAAGTGAGACCCTTTGAGATATTGTCTCTGTCCGCCCACCAATCGGCCGCCTTTCTCATGAGAGGTGTGACCATTATCTTGTCGTCGAATGAACCTGCTGCCTGGTGCCATTGTCTGTCTAGTTGCTCCTGCAACTGGTGCATACGCAGTCTGCAATGCGGATTTAAGGGTATGCAGGAAGAAATCGATCCGAGGAGCGATTTGTACAGACGGACTGATAGAGAACGTCTCCTTTTCAATTGACAAGCCGAGAGAATGAATTTTTCTCGTCTTTCCTCTGATGGGAAAGCCTTGCAGCATCTTGTATCCAAAATGGAACATAGGAATTTGGCCGACCTGGATGGGATAAGGACCGATTTGTTACTGTTGAGTTGTAGACTTAGATGCTCGAAAAGTCGAATGCAACTTGTGACTGCTCTTGTAGTTGCTTGAGAAGATGGAGCTTTTATCAACCAATCGTCTAGGTAGGGAAATACTTCTAGAGATTGTTTTCTGAGAAATGCTGCCACCGGGGCTAAAACCTTCGTGAAAATCTGAGGAGCGGATCTCAGCCCGAAAGGCAGGACTTTGAATTAAAAATGGCTCTTGGCTACTGTGAAGCGTAAGTATTGTCTGTGAGCTGGGTGGATCGGCACGTGAAAATATGTATCCTAGAGATCCAGAGTGGCCATGTAATCTCCTGGATTTAGAAGGTGCAAAATATCCTGAAGGAATACCATCCTGTTATTTTTATGATATAGGTGTTGAGCTCCATCAGGTCTAAAATTGGGCCATTTCTCCTCCGTCTTGCGAACCAGGAAAAACCTGGAATAGAACCCTTCTCCTCTTTGAGATAGAGCGCAGGCGCTATTGCTCCCTTTGTGGGCTTCGAGTCGTAGAAGCCGTCGATGTTTTGACTTGTGGCGCGAGGAGCTCTGGAAGGTGGGATGTCTTGGAATTCCAATGTGTAGTCAAATTGTACAATATTGAAGACCCACCAATCTGATGTTATGATCTTCCAGCTGCGCAGACAGTGTGAAATCCTGCCCCCTACTGATGTTACCAGGGGTGGAGGAACAGCAGACAGAGCCGAGAGGCCGCTATTGACGTTTAGATAAATCTCTCCCTTGATGCCCCTGATGACCTATTGCAGGTTGGCGAGAGAAAGACGCCGACTGGCCCTGGCGTTAAAAGTATTGAGGCTTGTAAGTCTGCGAAGATTGCGTTTAGGAGGAGTAGCCTTGTTGGTATCCTCCTCTGTAATTTGAAAAACCTTTCCCTTTTGCCCCTCGGAAAGGTACCTTGCGATATTGTAATGTGCCTAAGGACTTAGCTGTTTCTGTGTCCTTTTTGATTTCCTGTAAGGCATCGTCTATATGCTTACCAAAAAGCATGTCCTCATCAAATGGCAGGTCCAAATCTTATTTTGTACCTCAGGGCGAAACCAGGTAGCCCGAAGCCAACCATGCCTCCTTAGGACAGCTGAGCCTGCCAAGGCGCGAAAAACAGTTGTGGCAATGTCCATGGCACAATCAATAATCTCTGAGGAAGATTGCTCCCCCTCCTCCAGGATTTTCTTTGCATCCGCCTTTGAAGTATCCGGTAACTGATCAATGAAAGGAGCCAAATCACACCACATTTGGCGATCATATAATCTCAAAATTGCCAGTGCATTGGAGGCTCGAACCAGGAGGCTGGACACTGAAGAGAATCTCTTACCCACGTTGTCAAGGCGTCTGCCTACTCTGTCTGGCGGTGAGACAAGAGGAGTCAATGGGTTTTTTGACTTTCTCTGGGAGATTACGGAGTCAGGCTTTGGTTGACCAACCAGGCAAGCAGGACTACCATCAGGAGCCTTATATTTTTTCTCCAGCCGCGATAGAACATGGATAACAGTAGTGGGGAATGCATAACCTTCATACCTTCAGTCCATATATATGCTCTAATATGGGAATAGAGCGAATGGATTTTCTATAAGGCTCTTTAAAGTCATAGAGAAAGCAGTCCGATTGAACCACCGGAACAGGAAGACAAAATCTTTTTGAAGCTCTCTCCATGAGATTATGGAAAACTCTGATGTCTGCTGGAGGAGAATCCACAGGATCCGGTACAGGTGATGCGGGATCTAGTACATTATAGTCGTCCCATTCTTTATCCGGGTTTGGGACCTCTCTTACATTCCGGTCATCCCCCGAGGAATCATCGTCCTCATCATCATCCGCATTAGCCTGCCCCGTGGCGATATTTTGTCGTTCCTCCAAAGGTTCCGGCTCTGATGGTTGAACCGTAGAAGTCAAAGGAAGAGGCGGTGGTGGTGGCGGTGGATGCGGAGGTGGTTCCATGGATTCAGATTGTTGGGATGGAAATCTCTTATTAGGGAAGAAGGCATAGACACCATACCCTGCTGAGACTGTTCCGGAGGTCTTTCCCTAGGAGGGGGTTGCCGATGTTCTTCATAATAGTCATCAGAATCTGAATCCTGGTATTTCACCTGGAGCTGAGAAGGACTATATGCATCGCCATAAGGACTATCTTCCTCATCAGAATAGTCTTCATCTAAAAGTAAAGCCGGAGGCAAAGGTGTCACTCTTCGGGAAGATGTCATCTCAGGTGTAATTTGGCGTTTCTTGATTGAAATCCTAACTTTTTGCACCGTCGACAGAGTCATCAACGACATAGTTGTCATCGATGGAATTGTCGTCGACGAAGGCATCGTCGACGGAGAAGGGATCATCGTCGACTGTGGAGAAATCGTCGAAGGCATCGCCGACGAACTCGCCGTCAATATCATGGTAGCCGCCGATGTCGTCGGCGACGTCTTCGTTATCGGCGACACCACCGTCGGCGTCAACCTCGTAGACGTCGAGGTTATTAATATCGTCGACGAAGCTGAAACAGGACCATTCGTCGACGAAGCTGAAACAGGACCATGCGTCGTCGACGAAGTCGTCGTCGAAGCTGTAGTCGACGAAGCCGTTGAACACGGAGCCATAATCGACACCTGATGCCCTTTAGAAACCGTTGTTGACGTACCTGATGAAGCTGTCGTCGACGAACGGGTCTTCTTGTCCGATTTTCCTTCCTGAGGTAAAGATGCTGGCTTTTTAAAACCTTTGGTCTTCTCAGATGGTGGCGAGACAACAGAAGATACTTGAGTTACCTTCTGTGTAGAAATTACCTCAGTCACAAGTCCCTCCTTCTCCTTTGCACCTCGGTGAGGAGATTTACCGGGACTGGGCCCATGAGACCTATCAGAGGTCTTTTGAGAGGCCTTAGCAGGAGGTTCAGTTGATGTTGAAGGCGAAGACCTACCCCTCTTCTTAGATCTCCTTGATGAAGAAGCTGAGGAGGAATCCTCGCTGTCACTAGAAATCACCTCCTTCCGAGACTTCATCTTCTGTAGCCAAGCCAAAAGTCTTCCTTCCCTGTCTCTCAGTGTCTTGGTGGAGAAGGTTCTGCAGATTTTACAATCAGTGGCTTTGTGGTCAGGGTACAAGCAATAAATATAATCCTTATGCTTGTTCTCCACATAAAGCCTCTTCTTAGAACAGGTAGCACAAGCCTTAAATAAAGCCTTCTTTTTATCTGACATTTTGAAGAAAAAAGTAGCTGAAATCCAAAGTTGTAGACAAAACTTAGCAGAGCTCAGAGGAGACTCCCTTAGCACAATGTGCGGTAGAAAATCTTGGTTCTCTCAGGAAGGTTCTATGGGGTGAGGCTAATCTGATTGTTTGTTGCAAGTTTTTGGTCTCTTTTACAAAAGGATGTGGATATGCTACAACATGAGATGAGGCCTAGGCCTTTCTTTCTCTTTTGTACCTACTGCTATAGTATTTTTTATTTACCGAGGCTCCCATTCCGACGACTGGGAATGATACAAGCTATGGGAATCTAGGAAAGTTCCAATACTGGGGCAACCTATATATATGTGTTTTGTGAATACAAAAAAGGATTTTGCAAGGCTGCGTCAAAAAGACGACACAACTACAACACAATATCTTAGTAAATCTGGTCTTAAATATAATTAAGTTCCTGACTCCAAAAAGTTGGAGGCAACACACACAAAGGCATCCCACTTAAAATAAACACTTCATCCTAACAAAGTGTCAGTCCTATTTCTTTGTTGGTACTTTTTAGCTTGTCTGTGCCATCAAAGAAATGGATAATCATGTGCAAAGTAGACTTGACTGTACCACACCACACTAGAAATCTTGAAAGACCGTGCACTGCATTACTGGGCTACATTGGTATGAGGCAGTTTGAGTCCCTATGACACTGTGAACCCAGGGTCTGTAAATAGAGAAAATGCATTTGGTTCAAATGTATTCAAGCATTTCTACAGATTACCTTTGCCTATGCTGGTTATCCTTAGTGGTTTGGGTATCTGGAGACATAAGTCCTAAACTTTGTAATCATGCTGCAAGTTTCCATAGAAACAACAAGGTCGAATTACTAAGATTGGTGTTGTATTCATTCAGAGGGATGTGGCATTAAAGTTCAGGTTGGACCATTTCTATTGTGATAAGTCTAAAAATGATTTGCAAAAACTCATGCCTTAGGATGAACTAAAAACATAAGTTATGCACTTGGCACACTATATACTTGAGTAGAGGGTGTCCGAGGAAATGGGAACAAATTTTGGGGAACTGAAAGGGTTACAGAGGACTATAGGTAGGAACAGTGGGAAAAAGTGAAGGCTTGTACTACTCTATGTTGATTACCTATTCAATAACTGGTGAAATGATGAATGTAAAATAATGCATCATATAAGATATGTGGAAAATGTTTCTTGATGTACTGTTGGCTGAGCACTCTGCAATAAAAAGAAGTTGTAAGAAAGGAAAAGTTATGCACTTGGGTTAATTGTCTGTTGTTTAGAATATCTGGAGTATTTCCATATATTACTTTATGCAGAGTGTGTTTAAGTACCCCGTGTATGATTCCAGCACCAAACAAAACATCAAGGAGGGCTCCAAAATTACCTGTGATGATTCATAAGTGATTGTTTTAGTCTCGGTCTGGACTAAAGGAACTTCTTTAGTGCAGATTTCTGCTCTCTGTGAAGCATCAGAAATAGTGACCATCTCGGTTTTCACCACTGGAGGCTGGGTAAAAATGCAGAATAAAGTTATTGCCAAATACAAAGAATGTGACAAAACCATTTGTTGGGTAATGTCTTCCCTTCCTTTCAAATAATAGGCAGTAAACAAGTACTAAAGACACTTCTACCACCAAACAAAATTTCAAGGAAGAAGACAACAAAGAAGTAGCGGAAATGTATTGCGAAATCCCATTACTTCTCGAACTGACTACAACACCCCCGTCCCCAGGCTCTGAAACAAAGTCTAAGCTTGATTCTCTTATGAGTAAGATATCAACTCACTCAGCAGAAATGAAATGCTGCTGCCCTTAAGTCAACAAGAGAAATGTGGTTTTGAAAAGTAAAAAATGTTCTAACGGCTGCTGACATTTCACTACATTCAAGGCATCACTGCTGTAGCTCACATGCTCAACAGTAAGCGTCCAGGAGAGCACTAGCAAAGCTGGAGCTGCATTTAGAGGTCTCTAAAAGAAAGCTGTACTGGATAATAGAGGGTGTACCAAGTAGCGTGCAAACATGTGTATGTACAACTTCGTAAAGATCTGAACAAGGATTTGCTAGGTGTAAAATTGTTACATTACAAGGACACAGCAAAAGTTTAAAAAACATAAAGCAATACTGATTTTAGGATGTTGCGATCTATTATTTGTAAATTCTTTCTATTGCATGCTCTTGCGGTAATTAATTAAATCAATTGTGTCACATCACTTATGAAAGTAATGGTTACCCCATGATGGTGTAAAACTGTTTACAAAATACATTAGAAAAGGTAAATAAAACGGTGAATGACAGACAAGAAATGAAGACATACAGGCTGTTTTTAGCATTTGGAAAATATGAACAACAAACACTGTGTGAAACAAAAAAAGAAACAAATGAAGACTTTGAGAGAGGAATGACAAAACAGGAAGGGCAAACAACAGAAAACATAATACAGAAATGATGTATGGTTCTGGCACAAGTGTTTGCGCTGCTGATTTTCCATATGTAAGGATGGAGACAAAACCATGAGTGAAGCAGGTACAGTTGACTTGCTCATCATTGGTTCCATTAAAGAAAAGATCCATATGTTGTGATCAACCAAACACATACTGAGGACAAAAGCATAAAGGCAGGTTTCAACCCTTACAAGAAACTATCTAGCATCTCACTCCCATTCGGTACAGACCATTTACCTCGGAACAAAACAATATTTGAGGTGAAACATCAGTGTCAAAGTGAGAGGCATCTCCATTCATTTTAGGATGTTCATCTGTTGTTCTGCAATTGATCTCGTCTGGTAAAAGTGTTGATGATGCCTTGCAATTGGCAACTGTGAATTCATGGGTCAGATCTTCAACCACACTCTGGTTGCCCGTGCTCATCACTGTGACATGACTCCCATCTACAGCTTCGATTGGATGTGCACTCACTTCTGGACATGGTTTCTCAACATCTTCCAGTTGTTCTTCAAGTTCCTCCTTTATGACTCCATCTGGAACTCCGCAGTCGGCCCGGTACTCCGCACCCTCCTCCTCACTCTCACTGCTGCTCCCAGAAGAAGAAAGAGAGCCAGAGGCTTTCTGAGTTGGAACTACCAAGTCCTGATGCTGTCCTGTGACTTCTTCATAATTGTGAAGATGTCCATTTAATTCATTCTTCCATTTTTTATCAAATATTTTGTCTTCGGTCACAAATTCCACCTGGTCATCCACTACCTTCTGAATCTCACTTGTGCTCTATACACCAAAAAAATGGATGGATAAAACAAAATTTCATGAATAACTAAAGACAAAATATGGGAAAACAGAAAATAGCAAGCAAACAAAAGAACTGATGACGATCAAATGAAAGGGAATGGAGACGTATGTGGAGGTAGCCAGAATTCACATATAACATTTGATTACGCCTCTAAAACATCAGAGGGCACAGTGTGAGGCATTGGTGCTCCATGAATATGCTCTGTGAAATACTAAAGCAATCAAAGAGCATTCAATGAACATAATAACAGCCAGATGATTGTTTCAACATCAGCTTGCAAACCAAAAAAATATATCCCTAGCAAAAAAAGACAAATGCAATACAAACAGAAAGGGACACAAGTATATTATATGGAGTAACAATTATGAAATAAAACTGATTAGTGTGGAATCAAGTCCACTAATGAGAAAAGAAGGTTGCTGTGCAAATTACATCTATTCTTAATACAACCAGCTTTCAGGGTCTTCTTCAGCACAGATATATATGTATGTTCTTATGAGGCCCTTTATTTTACATTACTGAAACATAATATTAGTAGAATCAATTCTACGGAACTTCTAGTGTGATGCCAATGGGGTCTCACTGATGATAACATGATTTTTTTGTTTAAAAAAGATAATGGTTTGAAAACAAGAACTGCAGGGAAATCCAATTTGGCCATTGTTTCATTTTGGCAATTTTTTGTGTCAGGAAAGATTATTCAACATTTCATCCGCTCCTTCAACAACTTTGCAGCAGATTCCGTTCCACTTGTATGGTTTTACAGGCCATTTGCAACCAAGTTAAGACTAGGGTAGGCGTGGCCCTCACCTTTTTTGGAAACATGACACGTTCAGGTCAGGCAGCCAGGTGCTATACATGCAATAAATGTGCGGGTGCCTAACTGCCTAAGCTGAACTGTGCCAGAACGAGGATTTCACAGCCCTGTGGGTGTGAACTCCTCAGTCTGACAACGTGCTTCAGGGTTCCCCCTCTCATGTTGCTGTGGAGTGTCCCTGATAGATTCGGACCTGGATACTTCAGTTTTAAGCCCTCAAGTGCTGGGGCGCCGAGTGTCCAGTAGTGACACCTCATCACACAGTGAGCTGTATTCAGCAGCCTCATGACCCCCTCACACTCTGTGAAGAGAGAGGGACTGATGCCTTCTCTCATTGCCTGCCCCCGGATTCTCATTGGCTAACGCAAGGTTTTTTTATTTATTTTTTTATTTTCAAAAACCTATATTGAGAAACTTGCACATCAAGTTACAAGGTATGCAGGCGGGGATTCTGCACAGATAGAGGAAAAACCACATCTGTACATGCATCGTAGAAACAATTGTGCACTAGCAGCCCACAACAATACACGGAGGGGAGTGACAGGAGATGGAGCAAGAAGGGCATGGAGGCGCTCCCAGGAGAGGCCAAGTGCTGGCGAGAGAGGCCGCAGAGAACCAGCAGAGCGCATAGATGGGGAAGCAACACTCTACGAGCCATCACCGGCGGCTGCCGTGGGCAATGAGCCGGCAGGGGGCGTTGGGGAGGCTGCGGAGGGCAGAGTGCTCTGGCGCAGGAGGTATGAAACGAGAGGACCCCAGATGTCAATATGCCGTCAAGCTGCCGGCAAGTTGCCGGCATCAAATCCCAGAATTCGGACAGAAGCGTCTGACAACGCCCAGCATCCTCAAAGCCAAGCACAGACCCTGGGTGCAGGTCTTTGACCCCAATGCATGGCGACCCTGCGCCGTACGAGAACAAGCAGCATAGCAGTGAGCCGGCGGGAGGCGTCAGGATAAGGTTTCACAAAGCCTAAGAGGCAGATCAGTGGGTCTGGCGTGACAGGCGTGGAGGTGATCTCAGTGATGGCGGTGCACACCTCGCACCAATTAGCGGAAACCTTTGGGCCAGGCGAGATGAGAAAAGTTTGCAGCGGGGGCGGAGCATGGGAGACAGCTATTGCTAGAAGCGAGGCCCATTCTGTGCAGCTGGGCAGGGGAGCGGTACAGTCTATGCAGACATTTAAAATGTATAAGGCGCAGGCGGTAGTTAGGGGACAAACGTTTAGTCTGCTTGCAACAATACAGCCAGACCTCCTGAGAGAGATCGGTGCCTAGGTCCTCGCTCCAAGCTCCAAGCAGCGCGGGCAACGGAAATTGGGGATGCCGCCAGCGTGAGGGCATAAAGTCTGGAGACCAGTTTGTGAGGGGAGGCGGATGTGTATGCAAAGTCGAGGGCAGCCATCAAAGGAGGGGGCTGAGGAAATGTGGGGGTGCATCTCCCTGCAGGATGCTCTAAGTTGGTAATATAGAAGAGTGTCCATGGGGCCGGACTCGTCTGGAAGAGAAAAGAAGCCGTTGGCTGGGTAGAGGCCCGAGAACGTGGACAGGCCCAGGCGCGTTGCCTGTTTAACCATCCCAGCAGTTTGCAGTGGCGGGAATACCGTATTGTGTGTGATGGGCATGGCATTAGCGGAGGGCATGCTGGAGCCAGAGTATATCCAAAGGCCGTCCCAGGCCCAACGCAGGGCCTCCACCATGCTGATCTCTCCTCGCTGGGGTTTTGAGGGGACAAAGATAGCAGTAAGGAGCGGCGAGGGGGCCGCAAGATCAGCTTCCCCCGCCACGTAAGGCTGAAAAGGCATCGGATGCAGCCAGAAGTGCAGGAATCTGGCTTGGGCACTAAGGGAGTATAATTTGAAATCAGGGCCGCCCAGCCCACCACACAGTGAGGGGAGTGCAAGAGTATCATATGCAATTCTAGGCTGACGCCCAGCCCTGACAAGAGATGATGAGGGAGCAAAGTTTACGAAAAAAATGAGCCACGAGAGGGACAGGGATATTCAGGAACAGGTATAGAAACTTCGGGAGCACCACAATCTTGGCGATGGCTATGCGCCCCACCAGAGACAGGGGCACGTGCCACCAGAGGGGAATCTTAGTTTCCAGCCAGGCAACCGCCCAGCCGAAATTTGCCCTACAGAGTTCGTCCACGTTCCTGCTGAGCCAAATGCCCGGATATCTAGTAGGCCCCGAAGCCCACACAAACGGATAATCCGGAGTGAAGGGGACAGTGGCGTCCGTCAGGGGAAAGACAATAGACTTACCCTAGTTAACCTGGATGCCAGACAAACCCCCGAAGTTCACCACCTCGCGGACCATGGGGCCGAGATTTTCTTGGGGACTGTGGACATAGAGTGTGACGTCGTCCGCGTACATAGAGACAACCAAGGCTCGAACCGCAAAGCCAAGACCCCTCAGGGTATGATGCTGCTGGAGCCTAGCGGCAAGGGGCTCGTAGCTACAGCGAAGAGCATGGGTAAGAGTTGGCAGCCCTGCCTCATGCCCCTAGCAACAGGGAGGGGCTGCGTGATCTGACCATTGATCCGAAGGCGAGCTGTGGGGAGGGAATAAAGAAGGTGGACTTTGCACATAAAAACTGGGCTAAAGCCTAAGCGAGGGAGGAGGTAAAAGAGGAAAGGGCACTCAAGAGTATCAAAGGCTTTGGTAGCATCTAAGAGGGCAGCCACGGCCGGAAGAGGGGGGTTGATTTGTTGGAGAACGGTGAATATAGTCCGGAGATTATGCGACGTGGCACGAAAAGGGATGAAACTTGACTGGTCTGGGCGAGCTATCCGGGGCATCAGAGGAAGGAGGCGGGAGGACAACATCTGGCGAAAATCTTATTATGGTTGTTGATGAGAGACAGCGGGCAGTAAGAGTCAAGGAACTCGCGGGACTTGTCCGGTTTTAAAAGAAGTATTAACAGGGCCTAGCGGAGCGAAGGAGGGAAGTGACCGCACTCAAAGGAGTCGTTCTATATAGCGGCAAGGTGAGCAACCAGAATGGGCGCGTAGGCTTTGTAAAAGGACGCAGGTAAACAGTCGGAGCACGTAGCCTTATCGCCAAGCAGACTATTAATGACTGCCAGGATCTCCTCCTTAGAAAAGGGTTCATCGAGGTACTCCCGGTGGCTGTTGCCCAGCCAGAGGAGCTCAAGAGTATCGAAGTATTGGTCAAGTATGTCGAGCGAAGGAACAACCCCAGTGATGTAGAGTTGAGAGTAGAAGGCGGTGAATCTAGCTACCAACTCCTCGGGAGAGGTTGTTCTTTCCGGTCCCCTGTCCTGGAGCGCTGTGATATAAGATGCGGAATGAGACAGTCGTAGGAGATTGGCTAAAGTCTTGCCCAGGCGATCCCCTTCACCAAAGCGACGCGCCCTCGCCTCCCTACACAGAAAGGAGAGTTCCCCATTGGCCTCATCATTAAAATCTGAAAGTTTAACCCAGCGCTGCGCAAGGATGTCGGGATTAGGGCTAAGAGAATGCAAAGCGTCAAGAGCCTTGATTTCTCCATCCAATCATTCAAGAGCACCACAAATAGAGCGCAGGACACTAGCCTGCTTAGAGATACATTAGCTCCGAATCACCACCTTGAAACCATCCCAAAATGTGGAAGGGGAGTTGACGGAGCGTTAAGATGAAAATAATTTGCGATTGCGGTTTGGATCTTGTCGCAGAACACCAAATCCGGGAGCGCATTGGGAGGCAGCCGCCAGGCAAATATGCGCTGCGGGGAGTGCGAGGGGAGCAAGCTAAGGTGGGTGGGAGCGTGGTCATAAAGTGTCTGTGCCATGTGCTCTACGGAGGAGACCCAAGCTAAAGCATCTTGAGTGGTGACCCAGAGATCCAGGCGGGACCAACAGCCCAGAGAGCCCGTCACATGTGTGCCTTTGCGCGCTGCAGAGTGGGAGTGCCGCCACGCATCAAGCAGGGAGTTGTCGGTTAGTATGGAATGCAGGAGAGAGGTAGCGCACTGGTGCAGAGCGATCAAGGGTGGCTGAAGGTGTGATGTTGAAATCGCCCCCTAAAAGCAGCGAGGCAGGGCCCAGGGAGGAGATATGTCCATCAATTGTGTGTCTTTTCCAGACAGAAGGAAAGAGCACACTTTGGGTCCAGACGGTGGAGCCTCTCTTCTTCCTTTAAAGAATGCAGAGACGGAAAGAAGGTGGGCAAAGTAATTGTCTGTCCGATGAGGAAGGCAGTAACCACCTTAGGAAGAAAGAATGGACAGGTCCTCCTTTTTCGGATGAACAGACAAGAAAAGAAGCTTTGAAGAAAGAGCCTGGAGCTCACTCACCTTTCTAGCAGGAGTGATGGCTACCAGGAAAGCAGTCTTAAGAGCCAAGAGACGTAAGGGACAGTTATGAAGCGGCTCAAAGGGAGCACACATTAACTAAGTGAGCACAAGGTTCAAGTCACACTGAGGCATAACAAATGGAATTGGAAGAAAAAGATGTGTTAAGCATTTCAAGAAACGGTTAGTTACCGGAGACTTGAAAAGAGAAGGCTGATCTGGCAGCCGAAAGAAAGCAGACATGGCAGAAAGATAGCCCTTGATAGTGCCCAGAGCAGAGCCCAGCTCGGCTAAAGAGAGAAGGAGCAAGAGTACTTCAGAAAGAGGGGCAAAAAGGGGATCCACAGCCTTTGCTGTGCACCATGCGACAAATTTGTTCAACCTGCATGCGTATGCCGTTTTTGTGGAGGGACGCCTGGCTGCCAAGATTACGTCACAAACTTTAGGAGGCAGGTCGAAAGACGTCAAGTGCCGCCGCTTAATCAAATTTGTTCCACCTGCATGCGTATGCTGTTTTTGTGGAGGGACGCCTAGCTGCCAAGATTACGTCACAAACTTTAGGAGGCAGGTCGAAAGACGTCAAATGCCGCCGCTTAATTCCACGCAAGGAAGTGGAGCCTGGACAGGTTCGGGTGGAGGACCATCCCCTGCTGCTGCAACAGAAGATCCTCCCATTGAGGCAGTTTGATCGGAGGATCGATGGCCACGTTGAGCAGCTCGGGATACCAGACTCTTCATGCCCAATCCGGGACCACAAGAATGACTTGGGCCCGGTCGCGCCTGATCTTCTTCAGCACTCTGGGCAAAAGTGGTATAGGCAGAAAGGCGTAAAACAGACCGCAACTCCACTTGCGACAAAAAGCGTTGCCTAGGGAGTGCCGCCTTGGAAATTCCAACGCACAGAATTGTTGACATTGCACGTTCTCTTCGGTAGTGAATTGATCTAACCAAGGCTCTCCTCACCTCCAAGTGAAGACGCTATTCGTGATCCATTATGCTCCTGTGGTTGAGTTAGTCTGCCCTGGCGTTCAGAGAACCTGCCAGGTGTTTACCCACCAAGGAAATGCCTTGATGTTCCAGCCATGTCCAGAGGCGGAGGGCCTACTGACAGAGGGTCCACGACCCCACCCCACCCTGTTTGTTGCAATACCACATGGCAGTGGTGTGGTCCCTGAACACCTGCACTACTCTTCCCCAGACAGCGGGAAGGAATGCTTTCAGTGGAAGATGAATCGCCGGGAACTCCAGAAGGTTGATGTGAAGCACGGACTCTGCTGAAGACCAGAGGCCTCTGTTCAGCGCCTCTCCCATGTGGCAGCCCCATCCCAGAAGGGAGGTATCCGTCACCACACTGTGGTCTGGTTGGGGAAGGGAGAGGGATCTGCCACTGACCCAATACTGGTTTGTAAGCCACCACTGCAGTTGTCGAGCAGTGCCCTCCGAGATCTGGACGCAATCGGACAGATTTCCCTGATGCTGCGCCCACTGGAACTTCAGGTCCCACTGCAGAGCCCGCATATGCCACCAGGCATGATTGATCAGTAGGATGCGTTAGAGTCATTCTGACTTAAACCCTGGACAGAGGCTGAAAGATCGGAATCATAGCGCGAATATCCAGGACTCGGGAGGATAGACCCGAAACCGTGTCGTGTCCAGAACCGCTCCGATGAAGTGGAGCTTCTGCGAGAGGGAATCCGGTGCGGCTTCAGCACATTGATGGAGAACCCCAGCAAATGCAGGAGGTCGGCTGTAGTTTGGAGGTGGGAAACAACTGCCTGGGGCGAGCCTGCCTTCAACAGCCAGTCGTCGAGATAGGGGAAGACTGAAACCCCTGATCTGAGCAGATGAGCTGCGACCACCGCCATCACTTTCGTGAACACACAAAGGGCGCTGGTAAGGCCAAAGGGGAGCACAGTGGACTGAAACTGCTCATAGCCTACCGTGAACCGTAGGTAACGCCGGTGGGCGGCCAGGATGGTAATGTGAAAATAAGCATTATGCAAGTCCAACGCTACCATCCAGTCTTGCAGGTCGAGGGCAGACAGGACCTGAGCAAGCGTCAACATCTTGAACTTCTCCTTCCGGAGGGAGTGATTGACATCCCTGAGGTACAAGATAGGATGCAGGCCCTTGCCCTTTTTGGGAACCAGAAAGTAGTGGGAGTAACAACAACAACCTACTTCTGGGACAGGAAAGCGCTTGATGGCTCCCTTGGCCAAGAGAGCCGTAACTTCCTGCTGATGAAGGGCCAGATAATCCTCTGACATGCGGTGACATGGCTGGAGGGGTAGTTTCGAAGAAAAGGGAGTAGCCCCTTCGGACTATTTGCAAAACCCACCTGCCCGAAGTAATGGTGCGCCAGTGGGGGAGGGGATGGTGAATCCTCCCACCCACTGGCGTTTGATGGGCCTGAATGGTGGGACTAGGAGGGTTTGGAGGCAGCTGCAGAGGGGGGGTTGTTGGACTGGCCCACCCGCTGGCCCCCAGAACCTCCCCGGTTGGTTCCACGTCCCCGGCCGTGCGAAGGTTGGGTAACTTGCGGTGGCCCAGGGTGGGGCGTAGCGGGGCACCACGTCCGTAGCTACGAAAGGGGTGAAAAGAAGACTGCGCCAGAAGGGAAGAGAGACCCAAATACTTGGCCATTGCCCGTGAGTCCTTGAAGCTCTCTAAGGCGTTGTCTGCTTTGTCACCAAAAAGGCTACAGCCATTATAAGGCATGTCCATCAAGGAGTTCTGGACATCCCCTGAAAAGCCAATGCACCTCATCATGGCGTAGCATCAAAGCACTGCCGACGTTGAAATAGTCCTGCCCAGACAGTCAGCGGTGTCCAGCCCACAACAGATCGTAAACTTTGCTGCATCTCTCCCGTCCTCTCCTGGGGGATCACTGCCCGGGCCTCCTCCGGACACTGAGGCAGCACTTGAATCACCGTATCCCACACGGAGTGCGAAAAACGGCTCAAGAGACATGCAGTGTTTACGGACCGCAGTCCTAAGCTGGTGGAAGACAACATTTTTTTGCCATGATGGTCCAGCTTCTGGATTCCCTTTCCGATGGAGCGGTAGGGAAGGCGCTTTTGGAGGTGGAGGCTTGGACCACCAAGCTCTCCGGGGTGGAGTGTTAAGAGAGGAAAGTGGGGTCGCCCGAAGCTGGGTGATCATCCTGTCTGCGGTGTTGGGCCTGGACTACGTGCCCAAAAGGACGTCAGTGAGGGCCTCATTAAACAGCAGAAGGGGTTCCGAAGAGCTCACCGCCGGTTGAAGCACCTCAGTCAGGAGGTTAGTCCCGACTGCCACCCTAGGAAGCTCGAGGTTGAGAGCCTTGGTGGCCCTACGTAACACCACAGCGTATGACGCTCCCTCCTCCGTAGCCACGGTAGGAGGAGACATCATGCCAAGGTCGGGTGAAGTGTCAAGACCACTGCATCCCCCAGTTCCTCTCTTCAGTCCTGCTCAGCACCTACCTGGTCAGGTAAAGGGTCACCTGACCCCTCCCAGTCCTCCTCCTCATCATCCTCTGGGTGCCACTGTTGTTGGAAAGGGACCCTAGGAGGGAACAGGGGCATGAAAAACTCACCTGGCTCTGTGTCCACAGCAGGATGGAGGCCGGGGTCGACGCCGGCCGGGGGCACGACCGGAGTCGGTAGCGGAAGTGGTGCCTGAGGAAGCAGTGCCGGTGGAGGCGTAATAAGGTCAACCAGCGCCGATCGGGATCAGGCCTGGATCCAAGGGGAACCTGCAGCACTGGAGCCGGAGCCGGTGGCAGCAAAGACCCAGGTCCCCTGACCGAGCCCGCGAGGCCCGAAGGCGCGCCGGGGGAGTCGGCCCGCCCAAAGATGGCATGCATCGCAGAACGTATGAAGCTGGGCGGGGGTCGCTCCGGGTCCCGGAGATGGAGGGAAGCTCGGAGTCGACCTTTCGGGATCCGCGAGCGGAGCCGCAGGAGTAACACCACCCGCGTGCCTCCTCGGATCAGCCAACCGACGAGGAGAAGTCGAAGAGCGACAATGCTTCTTCAACTTCTTCTTATGCTTGGACTTACCCGACCAAAGTGCGAAGACTTTGATGACTTGGAACCGGAATGGTGGTAGCTCCGCGACCAGTCCCTCGACCTCCCTCTCGACCGGGACCTTGAACGGCGTGGAGCCGTTTGTCGGCATTAGATCAGCTTTTGGGACCGCTCCTGCAAAGCCTTCGGCGTCAACAACTGTCAGTCGGAGTACGACTTGGAGTCGTGGTCGCACTCCCGACAAAAGAGGCACACACGGTGCGGATCCGTCACTGACATCAATCGGTTACAGGCACTGCAGGCCTTAAAACCAGTTATCCCTCCTGCACCTGTTCAAAGTCGGAGACTCGAAACAAGACATTGACAAAAGTAAAAAAAAAAATGACTGAGGTACCGGATCTGCGCTGGCTGGTGCGGAAAAAGAAAGAACTGACGTCAGCGTGCGAGGGCGTCGTCTAAGTAGCTGCCGCTACGTAATTCGGGAAACCACAATGCCGGCGACGGATGCAGAGCAGACCGACGCCACCTTCCGACCAGCAGAGGTACTGCTGACGAAAAAACTTTCCGGATCCAATCTGACGCAAGAGGGTAATTCTAAGGTAAGGAATCTAACAAACGTGTTTCTTTCAGATACGCCCAGGCGTGGGTCCCGTGCTCTTCGTGCCACTGGAGTCCAGCTATCCTGAATGATGAGGGCTGAAAGCCTGAAACCGGTCCTAGGATGCTTGTTTCCAGTCCAGGGAGGACATGGCCTGGGAGTTCGGGCTGGACTGTTCCCATTGGGCGCAGGGTCAAGACTGATTTGCATATGGCTGGGTCCAAACTGGAATGGCATGGTGAGCAAAAAAACGATGGATTTAGGCCCAGATCTCTGTACTGGGGTGAATGTATGACATTGTTCTGCATTCTGCCATTAATTGTTATTTTTGCAAGCTGAAAGAGTTAGCAGCAAGAGAAAAAAAGCCTCCAAAACAGAGCCTAATACAAACTTTAAAAAATGATGTAATTAAATATAATAAAATTAAAATTGACCAAATATAAAAGAGAAAGGCAGCACTAGTGGATAAAAGTCCTCTGATATACAGTAAAAAATTGAATAAAAGGCAACCCCCTGGCATTAAGTCCATATATTCTTTATCATCTCTTTTGGTCTTCATAAAGCTCAAACAGGTCACAGGCCCAGATTTAGAGTTTGGCAGATGGATCATTCCATCATAAATGTGAAAGATTTCCAGTCTGCCTTAATACAAGCGCATTGTGTCCTACTGCACGTCTAATAAGGCGGGCAGGATATCTGTCACCTTATGATGGAACCACGGGTCTGCTAAACTAATTCAGGCCAACAATGTTGTAGGATCCTGGCAGAGAAGATAGGACTGTTCAAACGTGCATATAAATGTATTGCGCAGACAATGATGAAGAATGATTACGTCCTGTTGTCAACCCGTCATACCCAAGTCAAACATCATTATAATAAGTTGGCGCTTAAATAACTTTTGCAGAAACCATTCAATGCCCTAACCAATAAACATAGATTTGGGTCAGATGATATCGTTAACCAAATGCACTAGTTTATAAGAAATTAAAAAACGCCAGTAATAGTTGAAACAATATACAGCAGTTAAAGACAAAGCAGTTTCGAAAACATTGTTTTTGGTTTGTTGGTATTAATCACAATTAGTAATCATTTTAATAACTTGGTCAGTTTTAGTTAACACACTATTAAGGGGACTTTAGTTTTAAACAATAATTATTGTTAGAAAAACAATAACATACTTCGACCATACCTTTCTTTACTCAAAAATTGACATATTAGGATGCTTAAGATAGTTTGTAAACTATAAACACTTTTACACAGTGCACGTTGATAGCTGGGTTTTGACATACCCCTGGTGCTTGAACAGACAGCGGTGCAATACGACGTTTTTCCCATTCGTTTGGACGTTGCTCAGGTGAAGACTCCATGAAACTGCGCTTCAGTTCACTAATGCTAGCCTGATGTTTCAACAGTTCATCCTGTGTCTTATCCAGATCCTAGCGATGTTCAACGTAAGAAAATAGTAGGACAAATCTCCACAACAAATAACACTTTTTTCATTAAAAAGCAAACACAATCAGCAATGCAAGAAGCCATGCTTCGTCTCACTGCCCACCAGAAAATAGGAGCAATGTCAAAGTTAGAGCTTACCCACAAACCTCGTTTGTTTTTTTAAAGAAAAACGTGAATAATCATTACCCTCCCCCTACCGCAATATTTTATTATATATCTTAAAAATGATCATCTACTTTTAACATTTAAATCAGGACAAAGGACCCCCTGCTCCCACTCTAAATAGAGCAGGGCAGTTCTACAGAAAGCTCACAATTTAACAGGCAAGTTAAGTGAAAACTCTAATGCTCTTGTTGTACCTATACTCCTGTTTGTGAGATCACCCATAAGCATAAAAAGTGTAAAAAGAGACAGGAGGGCCTAGAAGGTAGTGCATAACTTGGCTTTCCTCAACTACTGTTCCATCAGCATCACTGAGAATAAACACCTCAGTTCCTTACAGTAAACGAAACTTCATCAAACAAGGGGCCATTATCAAGCATGCGGAAAATCATCTTCTTACATGCTGCTCTAAGGGCCTAGCTTCAGGCGGTTGTTTGGGGCGTGGTACCCCCCAAATAAAAACATGTTTGGCTTGGTACAGGGGGCTGGGAGCCCGGGGTTGGGTCAGCTATGTCTGCCGTTTTTTTGTGTCATCATGAGTTCACTAGCAGGGTTTAATGTATATTTTCTGGATCAGGAACTGCATCAAGGTCACTTTTTTTATGCAGCCCGGTGCAAAACCCTTTTCAGTATTCAGAAAGCATGCAAATGTAGGTTTGCGTGCTTTTGTAAGAAAAAGTAACAACATAGTGCATTGTGCTGCCTTGCAATACATTGAGTCAGGTAGGAGTTCTGTGAGTGGTGCATGGGCATTCCGGATTAGTCACCCATACATTTTTGCGCCAAAATGTTGCGCCTGCCTGATGCTAGCATAATGAGATTTCTCCTTGTCATTTCTTCTTTTCACATGTGTTGTATTCTGCAGCACGCATACAAAGAGAAAAAAGCCCCAGGTATAGTTTCTGTACAGAAAGTGTATCCCTTCCTACACAAAAACTATCCTGACCACATCACAGACTCCCTTGCACCATGGCACAAGGCATCCCTGAGTGTGCCAGTGCACGTAGAGAGCAGAATTGCACCATTTATTTAAAAAGCTGGAGCAGTATTACTCTCTTCAGGTGACACAGGGCCTTTGCCTGCTGAGCTATATTGTGCCACTTCTTTGTAAATATTCCTCTTACTGGCTGGCTTATCAAAAAAGTAGTAAAGAATAAGTTACTTACAATTGGTAATGATATATCTATAAGCGACATATATTAGTTATAGATTCTTTACCTTAGAATTACCCTCAGGCATCAGACTGGATCCAGAGAATTTTTTCTCAGCAGTATCCTTGTGCGTTTGTCGACTCGTAGTCGTGATTGCTGTGGTGACGCTGCGATATCCACTTAGACGCCACCCCTGCGCGCTGACGTCAGTTCTTTTGAACGGCATTCCACGCCAAAAGAACAGAGCCATGCAAGAAACTGACCACTGGTGCACAAAACTAGTGCCCTGAAAGGGAGTCCCTTACTCTAAAAGTAAGTTCACAGAACAGGGAGGATGGGCGGGGTGGTAAGGAATCTATAACCCGACCCTTTTTAACATCTTCATGACCCCTTTGGCGGCGCTGGCGGAGTCGTTCGGGGCCCAGATCGTATCCTACGCAGACGACACCCAGCTCCTCTTCTCTTGTAAGAGAGGAGGAGACTTTGACGGGGAGAGTATCCAGGATTGCCTTGGGGCTGTTTTTAAATGGTTCCAACTGAACAGCCTCAAGTGCAATTCCGATAAGTCCGAGGTACTCTTCTTTGGGTGCGTTACAGAGCCAGACTGGCAGGCTTGGTGGCCCATTAACATGTTCCCTCCGTCTTGCTCATCCCAAACTGCTAAGAACTTGGGGGTCAAGATGGACAAGGGTCTGACTATGAAATCCCAGATCCTTGGTGTGACGGGCACTTGCTTCGGCCTCCTTAAGATGCTGCGGAGGTTTCTACCCCTTTTGTCTGAGGAGCATAGGAAGCTGACTGTGCAGGCTCTGATCGGCTCTAGGTTAGATTATTCGAACGTTCTTTACCATGGCCTGCCAGAGTATCTGCTACAGCGGCTCCAAGTCGTGCAGAACGCTGCTGCAAGGACCATTTTTGGTCTGAACAGACGAACCAGTGCTGCGGGCCTGCTGCAGACGTTGCACTGGCTTCCCATCCGCAAACGGATTGCTTTTAAGGCATTAACTCTGGCCTATAAAGCCCTCCATGCGGTGGGAGCGAAGTACCTCCAAAAGAGACTTGCCTTTTATCATCCGGCCCGTTCTCTGAGGTCAGAATCTCTGTTCCTGGCGGCTGTCCCGCGAGTGAAGAGAGCCCGCCTGGGTGGCCGCTCCTTTGGATTGCTGGCGCCACAGTTGTGGAACTCACTGCCGCTCACACTCCGGGGAGCCACCAGCCTATTTGCATTTAGGAAAGGCCTCAAAACCTGGCTGTTTACCCAGTAGGCCGTCCCGCTGTTCTCTCTTTCTGTTTCCCTGCTTCTTTTTTTACTGTGTTATGTTATTGTGCTGTAGTTCTCCTTACTCAAAGCGCCGGGACACTCTTTTTGAGTAGCCGTGCGCTATACAAAAATAAATATAACATAACATAACATAACATATCTCTTACAGATGTGTCGCTACCGAAGGTAAGTTACTTGTTCACCTGAAAGAGACTATTAGTTATAGATTCCTTACCTTAGAATAGATACCCCAGCAATACCAACCAAGGAAGTGGGTTTGCAAACTAAGATGACACCAGAAAGTCCTGGAGAACCAAATGGCCAAAGAAGCCGTCTCTCCGAACCAGACTATCCAGGCAATAATGCTTAGTGAACGTGTGCAGTGATGCCCACGTAACTGCCTGGTAGATTAAATTGAGGGGGGCTCCACGTCTCAAAGCAGTAGTGAATGCCATCACCCTAGTAGAATGGGCACGTAGCCCTACAGGAGGTTCCTTTTTCGACAAGCAATAACCGATTTTGATGCAAAGAACGACCCATCGAGAGACGGTCAGTTTTTGCCTAGCCCGACCTTTCTTGGCGCCTACATAGCCAACAAAGAGTTGATCATCCACCTGGAAATGTTTTGTGCGATCTAGATAGAATGATAACACATGTTTTTGATCCAGATAATGGAGTCTCTCCTACTCCTTGGAAGGATGCAGGAGCGGGAAGAAGGTGGGCAAAGTGGTGGTCTGTCCGATGTGGACAGAGGTAACCACTTTGGGTAGAAAAGAATGCATAGTTCGGAGGGCAACCTTGCCAAGATGGACAGCAAGGAAAGGAGGCTTGTAAGATAAAGCCTGAAGCTCTCTCACCCTGCGAGCAGAGGTAATTGCAACCAGAAAGGCGGTTTAAGAGTCAAGAGTCTGAGAGGGCAATTATGTAGTGGATCAAAAGGAGCACACATAAGGTAAGTTAAGACAAGGTTCAAGTCCCACTGGGTCATTACGAAAGGAATAGGACTAAAGAGATGAGTAATGCCCTTGAGAAATCTGCAAACAATCTGGACTTGAAAAGAGAAGGCTGGTCAGAAAGGCGAAGATAAGCCGAAATGGCCAAATGATAGCCCTTAAAAGTGCCCAGAGCAGAGCCCTGCTGGGCCAAAGAAAAAAGGAAGAGGAGAACCTCTGAGAAGAGGGCAGAAAGGGGATCCACAGCCTTTGCTGTGCACTATGCCACAATTTGTTTTCTTTTTTTAACTTTATTTATCAATTTTGTCAAGTACATATCCAAAAGAAGAAAGGACACATTCAAGATTACGAATCATTTCAAGACAAATGAAATGCATAGAGCTCCAGAACTTCCCCCCCTCCCATCCCACCCCCAACCCCATCCCAGGAGGCCACACATATATGTACATGCACCATTCTGCGGTGACGTCATGACTGCAATCCTACACAGTAGGCAAATTATAACCAATGAAGTCCATGCCACAAATACGGTGTTATTAGAGACAAGTTTGGTAGTAGTCTAAATCTTGTCCATTAAGGGTATAGCAGGCCAATACAGCAAGTTCAGCACATACAACAATACTGTTCAAAATAAATCTGGATGAGTCCACAAATATGCCGTAAGGGGGCTCAAATAATCTTTCGGTCGGGATAACTCTGGCAACTCCTCCTCAAACGCTTGCAACTGATTCCTACAGTAAACCAGGTCCCTGAGCCACTGCTTGATAGTGGGATCGGGCCTAAATCTCCACCTCTGCGCCACAAAGTGGAGATCGCAACAATACGTCTATTAGCTGGCTTTAAGTATTTCAGATAACCAAGCAGGCACATCTCAGGCATGCAGTGCACACGTTCCAACACCACTTCCGACAAAATACGAGCCACATCGGTCCAGAAGGCCAGCACAGGTCCACACAGCCATGCAACATGGTAAAAATCAGCATTCGCTGCTCCGCAGCGCGCACAGCTCGCAGTCTCTTTCAAGCCATACTTGTGGAGCCTCAATGGTGAGTAATATACCTGATGCAGGTATTTAAAGTGGATGATTCTGAGGTTGCAGTTGGCCGTAAGTCGCCCCATAAGCTGGCAGCAGGCCGTCCAGACCTCCATCGTGATTGGAGTACCTATTGCGGCCTGCCAGCGCTAGCATGATGGGTGATCTTCAAACTCACGTTCCCGCTGGGAAGCGTTATAGAGCCTAGTGATAAGCCCTTTACGACTCTCCCCCGTAAGCACCGCTTGCAGTGCCCCCAGAGTCGCAGGCTCCACAGGAAAGTCAGGATACACATCCTGAATGGCCTGACGGATCCGAACATACGTGAAGCTGAACATAAAACCACGCTCCACTCCATTTTGAGCTTCGCCAATGGTTTTGAAGCGGCCCTCCTTGTACATATCCCCCACTCAGACCATGCCTGCCTTCGCGAGCTCCCTCAAAGCAGAGGGCTCTTGTCAAGTCAAGTCAAGTCAAATGATTTATATAGCGCGCTACATACCCAGAGGGTCTCAAGGCGCTTGAAGAAGGGTGGGGAATTACTTGTCGAATATCCAAGTTTTAAGTTGCTTTCTGAATGCTAGGTGGTTCTGAGTGAGGCGAAGGTAAGTGGGAAGAGAGTTCCAGGTTTTAGCTGCCAGGTAGGAGAAGGATCTACCTCCCATGGTGGTTTTGTTGATGCGAGGTACAGAAGCAAGGCTTGGTTGGAGGATTGTAGCTGGCGGGAGGGGGTGTAGAAGGAAAGTCGTGTGTTGAGGCATTCGGGTCCAAGTTCGTAAAGTGCTTTGTGTGCGTGGGTAAGGAGGCGGAAAGTAATCCTCTTATTGACGGGGAGCCAGTGGAGGTTTTTCAGGTGACCAGAGATGTGGTCTTTACGCGGGATGTCTAGTATGAGTCTGGCTGAAGCGTTCTGGATGCGTTGGAGTTTTTTCTGGAGTTTTGCGGTGGTACCGGCGTATAGGGTGTTTCCGTAGTCCAGGCGGCTCGTGACCAGTGCGTGGGTGACCGTTTTTCTAGTTTCGGTGGGGATCCAGCTAAATGTTTTTTTGAGCATGCGAAGAATATTGAAGCAAGATGATGAAATGGCGTTGACTTGTCTGTTCATGGAGAGTGAGGAGTCCAGGATGACGCCCAGGTTCCGTGCGTGGTCCTTCGGGATGGGTGCTTTTCCAAGGGCCTCTGGCCACCAAGAGTCGTCCCAGGCGGAGGGGGAGGTGCCTAGGATAAGGACTTCTGTTTTGTCTGAGTTCAGTTTTAGACGGCTGTGCTTCATCCACTCGGCTACTTTTTTCATTCCTTCATGTAGGTTGGTTTTGGCAGTGTTAGGGTCTTTGGTGAGTGATAGGATCAGTTGAGTGTCATCAGCGTAGGAGATGATGTTGAGGTTGTGTTGGCGTGCGATGACCGCGAGGGGGCTCATGTATACGTTGAAGAGGGTGGGGCTGAGTGAAGATCCTTGTGGCACGCCGCAGATGACTTCAGTGGCCTCTGACTTGAATGGTGGGAGGCGGACTCTTTGGGTTCTTCCGGTGAGGAACGAGGTCAAATATGATAGCTGCGCCCTAGTGGCTAGCACCTGCCAAGCCCAGGACGTGCACAACCGAGGATTGATCTCTGTCCTGGGCCCACCTGAGCCTCCCGAAAGGACCATCGCCTGCACCGGAACGGGAAGGACAGCATCAGCCACAATGGCCAAATGTGGCTGAAAGCGTTGTGGGAAGTGCCAGTAATGGGCAAAATGTGCCTGCGCACAGAGGTAATAAAGATGAAAGTCAGGAGCCTCAAAGCCCCCCTGTGAGAAGTTGGCCTGATATGTGGTGTTTCCAATTCTGGAACCACCTTGTATCAGTCCAAACAATCCCTTATGGTGTCTGGTTGTAAGTCAACCTTGTAGACAAGCTATCCTAGGGGTAGCATGGACTAAGCAGCCTTAAAGGCTTAACTTAAGAGGTCGTGTTAAGCGAGCTGTTTTACCACATACAATCCTGTAATACCAAATGAAAGGACACCACACAAGTATATATTATAAAAATATATGTGTTTATTTCTAAATTAATCCCCAGTACTCTTTATGAGGAAAGGGGCACAAGCGTTAAATCAAAAGCACAGTATAACATACAAAGTTGCAAAATTATGGATGAGGGCGGGTGGCCACTCAAACCATATACTAGAAAAATGGTATAAGAGATACCAATCGAACAGTGGTTAGGCCTAGGGCCTAGAGAATCGCTGGGAGCAGTCAGGACTAGCAATGCTGAAGTCGGGAGTAGCCCACGGAATTCGGGTGCAGCACGTAAAGTGCGGCTTGCACCAATGCAAAGTCAATGGTGCGTAAAAGTTACACAAAGTTAGTTTAAAGATACTTCCGCTGAACCTAGAGGAACAAAACTTAAGACACAGACCCTAGAGGTGTGTACCAGTGTAGGGACACCGGCGTTGCAATGTTACCTCACCCACAGGAAGTGGGTGCACAGGGTCGAAGTGGCGTCGGGTTTTGACACGCAGGTTCTAGGTGCTTGGAGCTGTAGAGGCTGCAGGCGATGGGAAGCAGAAATGTCCGGTGTGATCCAAGGGTGGATCGAAGTCGAGATGAATCTGAAAGCAGAAGGGACAGAGTCTGGGTCACTCAGCAGTGACCAGGGTGGAACCAGGACGGAACCAGGCAATGTCGGGCGCAATCAGATGGTTGTCGAGAGGCTTCTCTCCGCTGTCACGTGGGCTCTGGGGCATCTGCGACGTCCAGGAGCAGGTCACGATCTGTCCCACGCAGGCTCTCGCCGTCAGCTTCACGATTGCAGCAAACAGCACTTGGCAAAAGCAATCCACGCGGAACCGGGAGATTGCTTCTTACTCAGACCAGGAGGGTCAAAGTGGGGGCTCCTTTTCACAGGAGCTTGTGCAGATCTGGAGCAACCAGAAAAGCAAGTTGTATTCAAGTTTTCGTCGGCACAGGGGCCACAAGCTAACTGGCAAGTGACCGGGCCAACGCGTCGAGCCAACACAAGCAGAAGGTCCCCACGCAGCACTCGTCGAGTGTGGAGGGGGTAGCTTTGGTGCAAGTGTAGCTCTGGGTTGGGGCTTCTCAAACCCCGGTGTACAGCTTCGAGGGTCACTCGTGGGCTGCACGGTCAGCGTCTCGTGGCCTTTTCAAGATGGCGTGCCCCACGCTTCCGGTCGCCTCCACTGGTCTCAGCTCTGCAGGGACTGTGGATCGGGCTGGGGGAAGGCAAGCAAGCTTGATCTCGTCGATCTCTGTCGCTCGAGTTCCGGCGGGAACTGCAACAAAGCAAGGGTCGAGGGCTGGATGTTGCCTGTTTGCACAGGGTGGTCACTCCTTGACCACAAGGGAGATTCTTCAGTCTTCTACATTGAGTAGGATGTCGAAGCGTCCAGAATTCGTTTCTTATGTTTCTTCAGGATGATCTGAGTTGCATTGGCACTGCTCCCACTCTTATTCGAATCTGGTGAGCTGGACATCCTGCTAGGTCCCCTCCTATGGGTGGGACCCAGGAAGGGGGTGGTTACACCCCCGCGCTGGGACTGGGGATGGGATGCCCCAAAACCGGTTTGGCCGGATTATGCAAGGGGCAGCCTTGTGCTCCCCAGGCAGTGTCTGGTTTCTTTGAAACCTCCCTGCTACAATCCACTATCTCCTGTCTGGGGTGGTTTGACACCGCCCTGCGACAGGAAACCCTTTGTCCAGGCCACCATTTGCTGAGTTTCGGTCAGCAGCACGAGGCCAGACCCGTGTCTGTGGCAGAGGCATCCATTTTGTGGATCTGAGGCTCATTTTAAATCAACCGCGTTTCAGTAAAGTAACATCTCTTCTCCCTCTACAAGTGGTGGAATGCTACCCCCATCGCCAGAACTGGCGAGGGGGTAGTATTCCAATTCGTATGACACCTTACAAGACATGTTTTGATAAAGCCAAGCCAAAGTTGCTATATAACCGCGAGGATTATAAGGCGCTTAAGAGTATATGGTATGGCATTATCCCGGATCAGCTTAGGGAGTTGTTCCCGACAGCTGCAGACAGGCTCAGCTCATGCCAGAGCTCCATCTCACATAAAATTACGCACTCTGCCTCCAGGATTGGTAAGGCCTTCCATAGGAGTGGCTCACAGGTTTATATGTGTCCAGATATAGGTTTAGATATAGGTATACTATATCTAAGCAAGGGGTGATTACACCCACTTGCCCCAGCTGAGTGATCAGCCAGTTGTGTCAATTTAAGAACCAGCCAGGGGTGGCAAAAGCTATGCTTCAGCCCCTGGTAGGCCTTGGTGGCACCTATGCCCTGAGCACCTATAGTGCATGGTACAGGGGCTGACAAGGAGTCCATTTTCCAATTGTGGTGTGTGCCTATAGCACATGTATCATAAATTTAGAGAGAGAACAGCAGGCTGGGGGTCTGATTAGCAGGCCCACAGCCTCAGTAAGTCGAAAACCAGTGAAGCAAAAAGCAAAAATTGGGGTGACCATAGGATAGCAGACCCTACTCTCCTACACCCCCTATCAAAGGGCTGCACCAGTAGATCCCATCGACATTGGGGTTGTTTCCCTCCCCAAACAAAGGACAGCAGCGCCGTCTGCAGCGTGCGGAATAGTACTATATTCAGTTTAATGGGTATGTTGATAAAAAAGTACATCTTAGGCAGGAATACCATTTTTACCACAGCGATTCTATCCGCTAACGATAATGGGAGACATGACCATCTCTCTGCCTGCTCCGTGATGCGAGTGATAGAACATCCATAGTTCTCTGCTATCACTACCTCTGGATCCCTGTGGATCCACACCCCCAGGTATTTCACCGGCTCAGAGGTCCAAACCAATGGGAAGTCAAAGTCAATTTCCCTCGTGTTTACAGTTACCGGGAAGACCACAGACTTGGACCAGTTGATGCCAAGTACCGATAATTTTTCGAATTGGACATACACCCTCAGTAGTGGCGATAAGTACGTTGCAGGCTCCCGGACATAAAGCAGCATAGCGCTGTCGGAACCGTAATGCAGCGGCAGAATGATTCTGACAAATTTTACACGCCAGAGGCTCTAGTACCAGAGAAAAAAGCATGAGCGACAGGGGAGAACCCTGCCTCATTCCTCTCTCCATAGGGAATAAAGACGAGACCCTGCCATTAACCAGCACCCTAGTGACAGGTCCATTATAAACAACTCTAAGCCACTGCACAAAGAAGGGAGGAAACCCCATTCTGCTCAGAAACATGAACATGCATGACCAGTGTACAGAATCAAATGCTTTTGCTGCGTCAAGCAGCACAGCAACCGCCAGGAAATCTGGTTTGAAATAGTGCAGCGTGGAAAATAATGTGCGCAGATTATGCGTAGTGGAGCGCTCCATAACTAAGCCAGACTGATCCGGTAACACTAATAAGGAAATTAAAGGCTGGAGTCTAGTGGCTATCATTTTGGCAAATATCTTCATGTCAATGGTAATGATTGATGGTGGTCTATAAGATCCACACTGATTAGGGGGCTTTTCGGGTTCAACAGAGTAACTAACAAGGCCTCACGGAGCGAAGGCGGCAAAATGCCGTTATCATAGGCCTCATCATAGACCTCCAGTAACCGCGGAGCCAAGAACGACACGTATGCCATGTAAAATTCACTTGGCAGACCATCAGGCCGGGAGGCCTTGCAGGTCGGCAAGCCCATTATAGCCTCCTTCATATCCTCATCATCAAAGGGCTGCACCAAATACTCACGATGAGCATTGGACAACAACCCTCGTGCCTCATCATCCAGGTAGTCAAGCATCTCCCTAGACGAAGGGGACTCCCTAGCAGTATAAAGATCCTTATAGAACTGCAGTACAATGTCACAAAGCACCTCTGTCGAATGGCAAGGCGTACCATTGTCATCAAGGAGCTCGTGAATGGGCTCCTGACTATGGGGCGCCGACAATGTTTGGGCTAGAGAACGACTAGGCCGCCCACCTTCCCCAGAATACAGAGCCACCAGACGTCTTGAGCAGTGCCGTAACTCCTGGTCTACAGTTTCATTATCCTCCGCGACCAGTACCCCAATCCGTGCAAGTTTATCTGCAGTAGGGTCGGCATCATAAGCAAGCTCCAGAAGGGAGATGTCAGCCGCTAACTTCCGTATCCAACGGCGGATGTCACGTAGGACACCAGACTGCACCCCTATGCAGGCCTCCCGGATGGCGACCTTAAAGGCCTCCCAAAGGACCCCCTCACTGTCCACAGAACCCTCATTTTCTTTAAAATAATTCTCAATCGCCACCGCTATAGTTTGTTTAAACACCAGGTCTTTAAGCTCCGAAGGTTGAAGCCTCCAGGCAAATTGTGGCACTTGATAATCTGGTAGCATCATCTCCAGGACCACCGGGGAGTGATCAGCCTACACCCTGACAACCTGCGCTGCGGATTTTATCACAGTCGCGGATCTCACGAAAGCAACACTAGCTGCCGCCGTTACCGGCGTGCACCGAGGACACGCCCCTTCGAAGCTACGCCCTCCTCAGCGCCTTTCCTCTTCCTATAAACTATGTGCATCTGTAGGAAGCGCAGCGGACGAGCGCAGCGGGCGCGCCGTAGGCGCGCCTAAGGCAAGCCCGTCTGCGCCCGTCATCGCCAAGACATCGCCTCTCGCCTGCCCCTCTGGTCAAATTCCACGGAATTTACATCGCTATGATAGGGAGCATCTCTTTGCTCTGAATCCGGCCCAGAGATGTGACAAACTAGTAGGCTGCCTTGGACAGACATGCCTACAATGTAAGTCCTGCAACTTTGTAACACCCAAACCCCGCCTATCTGGGCACAGAGCCATTGTGCCAAAACACACTTCCCTCTCGGTCCTCCAGTTGAATGTTAGGTCTCTTGCAAAGCACCATCTTGAAGTTAATACTCTCTTAACTGACGAGAATCCTGATATTCTATTTGTATGTGAAACTTGGCTTCATGACGATCTGACCAGCATCCCGAGCCTCACGCTGCTAGAGGGTTTCTCTATGAAGTCTATCAATAGAGACACTAGAGGAGGTGGTATAGCAGTCATTTACAGAACGCTATACACCTGCTCTTTTACGAAGGAGGACATCTGGGGGTGTGAAAGCGCTCGTTTTAAGATCACCACGGGTCCCCACTTTGCCCTTTCTGGGCTCTACATTTATCGACCTCCGGGACCCACCTCTAAGTTTATCGAGGCGCTCCTAGAGGTGGCTCACGCCCTAGTAGTGACTTCGGCTAACTTTACAATATTGGGAGATCTTAACCTCCACTTCAACTCCACTCTAGACCCCACCATCAAAAATCTTCTGGCGGATTTCTCAGCCTTACAGTTAAGTTCACTTATTCATACCCCCACACACTCTGCTGGTCACTTACTAGACCCAGTCTTCACCAACATCCCGGAGGCCAGGGCTGACCCACCCAAACCTATGGGCTGGACTGACCATTTTCTTATCAGAATTACGATGATGGTAAGAGAATCGCCCAATAAAGAAGTGTCAACTCGTTGTCTTAAGAGACCATGGCATAAACTGCTAACTGGTGACTTACTCACCACTTTAGGAGAATTCCATCACAAAGCGACTAAAGATATTAATACATCTTATGCGGCTTTCCATGACTGGATTACTAAAAGACTTGACACCCTTATACCAGCTAAATGGACTAAAGGACGTAGTTCCCCTTCCAACCCAGGGTATAATGAAACTCTGAAAATTATGCGGAAAGAGTGCAAAATAGCTGAGCGTAGTTGGAGAAAGGAGTACAAAGACAGGGATAAAGCTCTCTACCTGTCCAAATTAAAACTATCACAAAGCCATACGCGCTGCACGCTCGTCCTTCTACGCGAAAGAAATTGACTCCAGCACTAATCCTACGAAAACTATTTTTAAATTGGTGCAAAAACTTCAGAACAGTGGCAATCCAGCTTCCTGCATTACCTCCACACAGCAGTGTGAGGATCTCGCCGCTTTCTTTATAGAAAAGGTGAGAAAAATTTACAGTGCCTTTTCTCAGAACTTTCCCGACCTTCCTAACCCCTCCAATCCTTTTATCAAGGGCACTAGGCTGTCACTCATACCTGAAATTTCTCATGACGACCTAGCCAAACTTTGCAGGAAGGTCATGTCCGGCTCCCCTACAGACCCCATGAGACCGGCCCAATTTCTTGAATCTTTAGATTTTTTCCTTCCCTTCCTTAGCCGCGTTACTTAATCTCTCCTTCTCCTCGGCTGAGGTCCCAACCTGCTGGAAACAAGCATGGGTTTCCCCTATTATTAAAAAGCCTACTCTAGACCCCACAAAGCTGGAAAAGTTTAGACCCATCTCGCTGCTCCCATGGGTGTCTAAACTAGCAGAAGCCCATGTGAATAATGTCCTGTCCCACCACATGGTCCAAAACAACATCTTGGACCCATCTCAGAGCGTGTTCAGGCCAGGACATAGTACCGAATCTGCCCTTCTGTCCACTACCGAACACCTCCGGAATATACTCGACGCCGGTCAGAGTGCTGCGCTGATTCTGCTGGATCTCAGCGCAGCCTTTGACACGGTTTCCCATAACATCTTGCTAAAATGCCTTGAGGCTATAGGGATTAATGGTCTCGCCCTTTACTGGTTCCGTTCATTCTTGAAGGACAGATCCTTCCGAGTATCAGCCCCTTCGTTTATCTCCCGGTCCCATTCCATCGGCCAAGGAGTTCCCCAGGGCTCTGCACTCAGTCCATCCCTTTTTAACCTTTATGTGCAGCCTCTCTCGGCAGTGGCCAAAGAGTGGGACCTCACGCTGGTGTCGTACGCCGACGACACGCAGCTGGTCATCACTCTCACTGAGGGCCCGTCCATCTCGGCCACGAGATTTAGGGATGGCCTTGCTGCAGTTGCCCAGTGGATGACGGACAACTGCCTACAGCTCAACGCAGGGAAAACGGAGGTGCTGCTTCTCGGAAAAAACTCCAGTCATTGGAGTGATCACTGGTGGCCTTCCCTGCTGAGCCCCACCCCATGACCGAAATCTCTGGTGAAAAACTTGGGCGTCTGGCTAGACTCCTCGCTCAGTTTTCAGACCCACACAAAGAAAGTGGCAGCTACTTGTGTGGGCCTGCTGAGGAGCCTCAACCCGATACTCTGTTTCTTTGATTCCAAAACGCGTCAGCTAATTGTTCAATCCAACATTCTCTCCCGGTTGGACTACGCCAGTGTTCTATTTCTGGGCGTCAATAAAGCAGAGATAGCACGGCTGCAACGGAAACAGAACTCAGCGGCGAGAGCCGTGGTGGGCCTCCCCCGTAGGTGCTCCGTCAGAGTTTCTATTCAAAGATTACATTGGCTACCTATTGAATCTCGCATTCAATTTAAGACCCTCACTACTGCTTTTAAAATTCTTAAATCAGAATGTCCTGAACTTCTACGCCCGCTCTTAGTACCTTACATCCCTCAACGCAACTTGCATTCCTTAGGTCAACATCTTGTGACTATTCCTCGAACGAAGCTCTGCCGTATTGGTGGCCGTTCCTTCAAAGTTCTGGGAGCAAAACTTTGGAACTCCCTGCCATTCCCTGCCATTGAACATTCGCTCCCTGGATAACTTGTCCGCTTTCCGGAAGGCAATTAAAACTCATTTGCTCCCATTGTCCTAGGCCATCTCGTTTCTCCCTCCCCATTCCCCTCAGCAGTTATTTTATGGTTATTAGCGCCGGGATGCCTCGTTGCTGGGGCAGCTGTTCGCGCTTGAACAAATTCATAACATAACATAACATCAGAGAGAGATAGGGCCGCATGGGATATATTCTTGACCCAATGGCCGCCTCTTCTGATAGCAACCAGAAATCAATACGGGACCACGAACCACGTACCGAAGACGCAAAAGTACTCTCGCAAGCCTCCGTATGGCGCAATCGCCAGATGTCGTGCACATGCCCCGCATCTATAAGCCCCCACAACACATCCGACGTTCTTATTGGCCTAGCTTCGCCAGCCCCATATCTGTCTTTGACAGCATCTAGATATAAATTGAAATCCCCACCCCAGATGATTTCAGCAGGGGGAAACAATAGTATCCTACGCCACACATCCGAAAAAAACCGCAGGATCATCCACATTAGGCCCATAGATACTCACTAACAGCACACTTTTTTCACCCAGCCTGCCATGCACAATTACAAGTCGA
The DNA here is from genome assembly GCF_964263255.1 of Lissotriton vulgaris. NCBI lineage: Eukaryota > Metazoa > Chordata > Amphibia > Caudata > Salamandridae > Lissotriton > Lissotriton vulgaris. The sequence continues at coordinate 991,693,187 of NC_141694.1, forward strand.
ACATTGTCATCTATCTCCATTCTAATTTCCGCAAAAGAGACCCCCTTCTTCACTATGGTCAGCACTCCCCTTGCGTATGAGAAATATGAGGAAGATGCTCACACGCCAGCCCAACGTCCCCCTATAAGTGTTCCAGAAGTAGCAGTAAGATGAGTTTCCTGAAGGAAAGCCACACTCACGCCCAAACGGTCTAGACCTGCAAACACCATCCAGATTTTCCGTGGCGTATTGAAGCCACGTACGTTCCATGTAAAACAAGCATTTGCAATGCAATAGGGCTCGCATTAGTAAAGTTTGAGGGATTAGTATTGTAAATGACAAATTTATTATTTATGTTTTTGTTTTGAAATTTTGGAAATTAATAACTTTGTCATTTACAATGCTAATAGTGTTAACTTGTGGAAATGTGACACCTATAGCATTTGTAATCCGTTGCTTGTGCTACACAAGGGCCGATATAACAGCAAGTTTAAACATATGCAACAGAAGCAATGAGTGAGAGTTACCACGGACATCAGGACGACGGCGGGGGTGAAAGGAACTACAGACAGCAAGAGGAGGGCAGGCCTGCGGCCGCGAATAAGTGACGGCGGGGGGCGGGGCAGCGAAGCCTTTGATGTGCCAAATGCTGCTGGGGAATAGAGTTGGAGCCTCGGCGTGGGCTCAGCATCCTGTGATTCGGATCAAATCACTTTACCTCCCTGCGCCTACCACACAATGAAAGTGTCCTTGTGTAACATAACTGGTGCTCAAATCATTCATCAGAGAGCATTACAATGTGTAAAATGACAAAATAATGAATTAAAAGTATTAAAAATGTTGCACATTGTACCACATAATTTGTCTTTTCTTGCCTCATAATTTAGACAACCTTGATGCATAATTTAGTGTCCCCCCTGCCGAATAAGTCTACTTGTAATGAGTATTAATGAAGGATCAACTGTCCACACTTTACTACTCGAAAATGTGTACCCCTGTGACAGCCCTTATGATGTGCCCCTAGACTAGCATAAATCTCTGCTCATGGACAAAAGCCCCTCGATTTGGGGATGGGAGGCTGGAGGCTAGAACAATGCTTTGGAAAAAAGAGCAAAGGACGTGGTTCTGCAGGCTCAGTAAAAAGCTTCAGGGCTCGAGTGACATTCATTAATGTGGCCCTACTTGGCCCCATGGCCCTGCCACCGTGCAGTCCAGAGTACAGCGTTTTACAGGTGAAAGCCTTTCACGTGCAGGGTAAAGTCCAAAGATCGTGCACAGCTGCGCACGCAGAAAGGACAGGAAATGGATAATAAAAGAAACGACTGTGATTATTAATCCCTCGTCCCGCGCTCAGAGCGCGAGCCTTGACATCACTACCAGGATGCTTCTCCGGAAAGTTAACTGTCCCTGAACAAGTGCAAACAGTATTTAATCCAGTTTAAGCCGCCAACGTTCTCGGCTGCGATTCGAAGAAACAAATCAGCTCTTCTACGTGGAAGGGCGGCCTGTCCCTCCGTGTCACATGCGCATAGATAACATTCCTGACCTAGGTACTGCATAGAAAGCTATCACCGCATTCGTATCCGCGCACAACATAATGAACAACAGAAACTAATCACCCGGAGCTGGGCTATGTGAGAACATTAAAAAAAACACGCCCAGGAAACACGCCCAGGAGTGTAATATGAGATGGGTCCTAGGTTTACAGACATACATAATGTTCTTTGCTTTATTCCTCGGTTAAACTGCAGTGTAATGAAGAATGCGTGGAGTTCTATGAGACCAGGAAGGCAAGTGTAGGCACTAACAATGGTTTGCACACGGATTGGGGTTGCGAGCTGTGTGAACATTAACAGACCCAAACAGATTTAACCCAATTGATTCCTACAGGTCAAACCTGCAAAATCTATCTGAGAGAAGCTAGTAATAAAGGTATAGCATGCAAATTTGGGTACAGATTTACAAAAAACTGAACTTATGCAATGCAGCAGCAAACAAGCACTGGGGGAAGAGAGCAGGGGAAGTAGAGGGGAGGCACGGCCTGCGGCCGTGAATAAGTGACGCACAGGGAGGCACGGCCTGCGGCCGTGAATAAGTGACGGCGGGGGGCGGGGCAGCGAAGCCTTTGATGTGCCAAATGCTGCTGGCAGGGGGAAGGATCGGGCAAGCTCGTCCACGAGCTCGTGAACTGTTGGGAATCCTCCTTGAGGACAGCCAATCAGCTGCCTGAAGAGAGCCTTTGGGGAAAGAAGCAGATCAGCGACATAAGGGCTCCCCCTGTTCTATTTCTGTGAAATAGAAAAGGGACAAGCCCTAATGAGGACACTACCCATTACCCGGATGCAAGAAATTCAGACCTTGAGTGGCAAATTCAAAGCAGATAAGCAGTTGACTGCAGTCAATGCGACATATCACTCCTTGGCTTCTAGGAAATAACAAAGAACATCCCCCAAACCTCAGACCCATCCCCTCCAACCCCCCACCCACTTCAGCACCCCAACTATGCCAAAGCCATCCCATCCCATTCCCCCCCCAACAATATAGAACAATTTACGGGTACTCCCATGTGTGGGGGGCACAGATGCACAATCCTCCCACAGTGCAGGAGTCGACCGAGCAATCGATAACACATCTCAGCCCAAGTTGACAGTCAATAAAGATTCAAAAGAGTAAGAATGGGTACAGCTAGACCAGCTCATATAATTAACCAAAAGGACTGTGAGGACCACATTGACCCAGGAAGCCGGGGCAGTCTAACCCCCCTCATGCCAGTCCAAGGCCACAGAGCAGCTGACCTCCCCCAAGATTATGCAGAATTAATGGCCCTCATAAGCAATGCAGCTTTAGAGCTTACAGCAAACAATAATTACAGCATGAAACCACATAAAGATCTCATCATGAACAATGAAGACACAAAGATCAACTGCAATACCGCCCCGAATGGAACCATAGGTGTCCTCAGTGCACTACTACGCCTCCTCATCCTGTGCCTCAGTAGAGTCCAGCTTCCTGCGTTTCAGTTTTTTGGCATGTTCCATCGCGGTCTTCGGGGACGAGAAAATCTTATTATCATCCACAGCGCCAATGCGGAGTCCAGCGGGATATAACATGGGGTAGGAGACCCCTTCCTTCCGGAGGAATTGCTTCACAGTCACAGTGAAATCTGTGAAGAAGGCTAAAGTATTTCCCTGATGCACCACAGTCTCCTTCTCCATGGCCAGGCACAGGATTGTGTCCTGGTTCCTGTATTTTAAGACTCTAGCGATTACAGGGCGGGGAGGAGCCCCCGGGACAGGTCAGGCCGCCAGGGACCAGTGGGCCCGCTACACAACAAACATGTTGGATAGATGTTCAGTGCCAAATATGTCTATGTCAAATATGTCTATGAGAAGACGTTGTCAATATAGGTCTCCATCCTGCCCACATTCGTCGACTCGGGTAGCCCCGTGATGCGTATATCATTGCGCCGGGACCGCACCTCTAAGTCCTTGTTCTTTGCTTGGATGAGGGAGAGGACTTTTTCCATGTTCAGGGTCTTTTCGGAGACTGTGGAGAGGCCATCCTCCGCAGCCGAGACTCTCTGTTCCACCTCCCTCATTTGTGCGCTCTGTTTCTCTAGTTGGGACGACATGTGGTCAAGCCTGTGATTAACAGCGGCCATGGCCCCTTCGATAGATTGTAGGGTTCGCTGCATGGCCACTAAAGTAGACTCCAATGTGGGAGGCCCGTCCGATTGAGCGTCTGCCTCCGAGTCCGACGCAGCCTTCTGCCGAGTCTTGGGGGCCCTACTTGACTCAAAAGTGAGTCAAGTTTATTTTTTGTCCGTTCGCCCCATGGCCGAGGACCGCACTGCAAGAACTAGTGTGGGTAACAGCGATGCAGCAGAAAAAAAAAGCACTCAGGACCCACACAGAGCAGCGCTCCGAACCACAAGACAGGCAAAGTTCACACAGCACCTCGCAGAGACCCAGAAGGTGTGCAGCAGTGGCGCAAGTTCACACCAGGGCACAGACAGGACAGTCCCCCAAAAGCAAGATGCACAGTGTACTAGGAGCTCCAGCAATCCCCCAGCACACAGGACCTCGCGCGCACACAGCACACAATGCACAATAGACCGCAATCCACCACAGCCCAGGAGAAGACACAAGAGACGCAGAAATGTCCCTACATATGCAGCAGGAGCCCTCAACAGTTCAGGCACATCAGGCACAAGGCAGAAGTGGTATGTAAAGTAATCGCAGCACACAGCACACGAGGGCCCCCCCCTACTTGCAGCCCTCCAAGATAGATGTTACCCAAGTTCAAATCCTCTCGGGAAGAGTGGGTGCACACCAAATCAGATCGGCAGGCCAAGGAGTTATTATAAATTGGCCCGACCGAGGCGCCCAACATCCGCCGTCCCTAACTCAGCAGGCCTCCTCCCAACTGCCGACCGCAGCGCTCCTGCCTCCCAGCTCCATACGCAAGACGCCCGCGGCAAGGCACCCAGAGATGCGGGCCACACGAAGAGCAGGCCGCACCAACACCAGTGACAGAGGCCCTGCACCAGGTGCGGCAAGCCGAGCCCGGACCCAACCCAGGCCCAAGCCGCCTCCGCAGGTCTAGCTGCAGGCTGAGACGACCCCACTCACTGCCCCCGTAGCCGACGGGACAGGGTGCCAGTAATCCGGATGATCCGCCACTACCTCGGGCTCCCAGCTTCTCCAGCAAGCCTCTGCAGCAATGCCACCTCCGCAGCCCGCCATGAACGCCCCAGGTCACAGCAGCGCCAGGCAGAATGCAGTCAGGCAACTCTCCTGCAGTATTTTCGCGGAGAGTGATAAGCAGCCGCCTCCAGATAGCAGTGTCCGGCCCCAGATAAGGGCACGGCAGGGCAGTTGATTACACAGTTGTCCGTCACGATGCGGCGGCCGCCATGTTGGGCCCAGCAATGAGGCAGGAAAGGCGCCACAAAATTCACCCACAACCAGGACTCGGCGAACTGCGAAAAACATCCCCAGCAGGTCACCAAATGCCCACACCGGATTCCAGCAATCAGCAGGGGCTTCAGATACAGTAGATAATGGGCGGATGATAGTTCCGTCTAGCAGAGCCTCACAGCAGTGCAGCCATCTTGCTATGCGCCCTCTAGCGCCCCCCACCATTCCACAAATTTGTTCCATTTACAAGCGTATACCGTTTTAGTGGAGGAACACCTGGCTGTCAAGATAACATTACAGATTTCGGGAGGAAGGTCAAAGGCTGTCAACTGTTGCTGCTCAATCTCCAGGTAAGGAGGTGGAGGCTGGACAGGTTTGGCTGCTGCTGCGGCAGAAGATCCTCCAAAAGACGCAGTCTGATCGGAGGATCGGTGGCCATGTTCAAGAGCTCGGGATTCCAGATACTTCGTGCCCAGTTCGGGCCACAAGAATGACTTGGGCCTGTCGCGCTTATCTTCTTCAACAACCTGGGTAGAAGTGGTGTAGGCGGAAAAGCGTGTAGAAGACCGCAACTCCACTCGTAACAAAAAGTGTCAGAGAGCGAGTGCCGCCTTGGAAACTCCAATGGGCAGAACTGCTGACATTGAACGTTTTCTTCGGTGGCAAATCAATCTAACCAAGGCTCTCCATGTTGCTGAAAGAGACCTTGCACCACCTCCGAGCAAAGACGTCATTCCTGATCAATCATGAACCAGCAGCTGATTTCAACTGCCCTGGCGTTCAGGGAACCTGCCAGTTGTTGAACCACCAGGGACATGCCCTGATGTTCCAGAGGCGATAGGCCTCTTGACAGCGGGACCACGATCCCACCCCACCCTGTTTATGCAGTACCACATGGCTGAGGTGTTGTCCATGTACACCTGCACTACTCTTCCTTTGACAGAAGGAAGGAATGCTTTCAGTGCTAGAAGAATCGCAAGGAACTCCAGAAGGTTGTTGTGGAGCCTGGACTATGCCGGAGACCAGAAAACTCTGATCACCGCCTCTCCCATGTGGCCTCCCCATCCCAGGAGTGACGCATCTGTCACCACTGAACTCTGGTTGGGGAAGGGAGAGGGATCTTCCGCTGACCAAAAAACTTGTTCCTGAGCCACCACTGCAACTGACATGCAGTCCCCTCCAAGATCTGGACGACATTGGAACGATTGTCCTGATGTTGCACCCACTGGAATTTCAGTTCCCACTACAGAGCACGCATATGCCACCTGGCATGATCCACCAGCAGGATGCAGGAGGCCATGGGCCCAGAAGCCTCAGGGCCATTCTCACGGAAATCCGGGATAGAGGCTGGGACATAGGTATCATAGCCCGAATATCCATGACTTGCTGCTTTGGAGAATAGGGCAGAAAATGCGTTGTATCCAGAACCGCTCCGATGAAAAGGAGCTTCTGAGAGGGGTTCAGTGCGACTTCGGCACGTTGACTGTGAACCCGAGTCATCGACAAAAGAGAAGATTGGAAACCCCTAATCTGTGCAGATGAGCTGCGACCATCGTCCTCACCCGAGGGGCACTAGTAAGGTCAAAGGGAACCACAGTAAACTGGAAATGCTCAAGCCACCATGAGCCGTACGCAACACTAATGGGCAGGTAAGACGGGAATGTGAAAATACACATCCTGCAAGTCCAACGCTACCATCCAATCTCCCGGGTCGAGGAAAGACACGACCTGAACCAAGGTGAGTATTTTGAACTTCTCCTTCCGGAGGAAGAGGTTGACGTCCCTGAGGTCGAAGATAGGACAAAGGCCTTTATTCTTCTTGGGTACCAAAAAGTAGTGGGAATAGCAACCAAAACCTACTTCTGGGACAGGGCTCAATAGCTTCCTTAGCCAAGAGAGCTGTAACTTCCTGATGGAGAAGGGCCATGTGATCGTCCGACATGCGATGGAGTGTTGGTGGCATGAATGAAGGGGTAGTGTCGAAGGGGAAAAGGGCAAAACCCACCTGTCCAACGTGATGTTTTGCCAGTAGAGGAGGTGATGGTGGATCCTGCCGCCCACTGGCAACTGGTGGCCCTGAAAAGTTGGACTAGGTGGGTTTGGTGGCTGCTGCAGAGGGGGCACTGGTGAACTGGCCCGCCTGCTGGCCCAGGGATCAATGGCGCTGGGTTCTACGTTCCTGGCCGTGCAGAGGCTGAGTAGCTTGCGCCGGCCTGTGGCCCTGGGTGGAAAGTGGTGGGGTACACGTTCCATAGTAATTAAAAGGCGGGAAAGTCAGACTGAACAGGGCGAGAGGTGGCAGCGAGGTCCAATGATCTTGGCCGTAGCTCTAGAGTCCTTGAAGCACTAGAGCACGTTGTCGGCCTTGTCGCCAAACGGGCTATGGACATCAAAGGGCATGTCCAAAATGGTTGATTGGACATTCCCGGAGAAGCCAGTTGACCTCAGCCAGGCGTAGCGTCACAGGGCTACCGATGTAGAAATCATCCTAACTAGCGAGCCGGTGGTGTCCAGCCCACAACGGATGGCGAACTTTGCTGCGTCCCTACCCTTGACAAGGGAACAGGAGAGTATAGCTTGGGCCTCCTCCGGGCACTGTGGCAGCAGGTGCGCAACTGTGTACCACACAGCATCACCCAACTCCTCTCTCCAGTCCAGCTCTTCTAGCTGGGCTGCCAAAGGGTCACCAGACCTCTACCAGTCCTCCTCATCCTTTCCTGGCTGCCACTCAGGGCGGAAAGGTATGCCAGGGATGAACAGCTGTACAAAAGTAACCCCCGGAGCCAGTACCAGAGTCGGTCTACGACGGTCCGGATCTGTGTCCATGTCGAGGGGGAGGCCGAAGTCGACGCTGCCAGGGGACACAACTGGAGTAGGAAGCTGCGGTGGCGTCAAAGGAATCGGCACCGGGGAGGTGTCGTTAAGGTGAACCAGGCCGATCCAGACTTGGATCCATGGGGGTCCTGTGGCGTCGGGCGGAGCTGCATGCATCAAAGGCGTAGTGTCCCCAGCCCGGTACGCGGGCCCGAAGGCGCGGTCGGGCTGCCCAAAGATGGAGTGGAGAGTTTCGTAAAATGCACGAACGTGGGCATGGGACACTTCGGCTCCCGGGCTGGGAAGGAAGCTCGGAGCTGTACCAGCTGCTCCCGGGGCAGAGTCAAAGGGCAACGACTTTCCGACTCCTGCGTCACAGCAGCCGACGGACGAGGAGAAGGCGAAGAGCGACGGTGCTTCTTTGCCTTCTTGTGCTTCGACTTACCCGATGATGAAAACTTGGACGATGAATGGTGGTGGTGACTCCGTGACCTCCTTCACGATGGGGACCTCGAGCGGCACAGAGCCGACTGCCGTGCCTCCAGAAGCTTTCGGGACTGCTCCTGCAAAGACTTCGGGTTGAGGGCACCACAGTCGGAGCACAACCTCAGGTCATGGTCGAACTCCAGCCACCAAAGGCACAGGAGGTGCAGGTCCGTGATCGACATCAGCTTGTGACAGGAGTCACAGCACTTGAAGCTGCTGGGTCCAGGACGGGACATCCCTGCGCGCACCATGAGTTGGAAGACTTGGAAAAAAGATGTCAACAGAAGTAAAAAAAATAGTTAGTCAAAAAGTGACTAAGGAATTTGAGATGGCTGAGACAAGCTTACGGTTATCTACAAATCATACACGCTCTTCAGGAAGTTATCCTGCAGGGGACGTCGCTCCCAGAGTCCTCCCCTCTAGAGGACAGAATCCTCGAAGAAAACATGCCTAACTAACCGATCTCTATGACATACCAAAAGTTAATTAATAACATGTCTGAACCCCTCCTACAATTCCGTAAACATTGGGAGGAAGATGTAGTTGTACTGGAGGACGATGACTGGTAAGAGGCATTGGCACCCCCTAGGGAGATCGCGATCTCCTCGAGACTAAGGCTGGTACAGCTCAAGGCGCGACACAGAGCTTATCTGTCAGGTACCGCTCTGGTGAGGATGGGGTAACTCCGAGTGAGAAAGGAGGTGTGGGCAGGAAAGAACCTTCATACACATGATTTGCGAGTGTGCTCACATTCAACTTTATTGGGCAGCAGTCACCCAATGTATGGCAAGTAGAACCCAACATAAATTTTGTCTCCAGAATGTGTGGGAGCCTACAGACCTTAATATGAAAGTGCAAACCTGGGTAGGTCTGGGGATGATAGTGGCTAAACGCAACACAGCCAGACTGTGGAAAGCACGAGAAGCACCTACACTTCCCACATGGAAGAGACATGGACTGGTGCATGGTAATGGAGAGAACTATATATGAGTCGAGAGGTTTCCCCAAAAAATGGTCAAAGATATGGGGGAAATGGAATGAATATAGAGGGAATATATGTGAACATCGACACCGTCAACCACAAACTACTAATCAGAAGACTATCTGAACTGGGGGTTTACGAATCCGCCACGACCCTACTGTCATCATATCTCTCCAACAGAGCCTTTAGAGTCGAGCTAAACTGATCAAGTTGACAAACTTTTGATCTGCATTGTGGAGTGCCACAGGGCTCATCTTTGAGCCCTACACTCTTCAATGTCTACGTAGCCCCTCTGGCCACACTGATCAGACAATTCGGGTTTTCAGAAGTCAGCTATGCAGATGACACACAGGTGGTAGTGTCAATTACCAACAAGGAAGATGAAGGGGCGGAACGCTTTAATACCTGCATGTCCCACGTCAACAACTGGATGCAAGCTAACTGGTTAAAATTAAACGGTAGCAAAACATAAGTCCTACTGCTGGGCGCCAACCCATTAAGCTAGTCCTCAAAATGGTGTCCCACTGGACTGGGCGAATGCCCCACACCAGTACCCAAGGCCAAAAACCTAGGGGTGATGTTCGACTATCGACTGACCTTCGACAACCATAGTAATTGCCTTATGGTCAGCTTTTGGGCCATACTTAAACTGATTAGGAAGTTCAATGTTTTATTCCTCCTGATGCCCTGAAAACCGTGGTAACTGCCCTTGCCATTTCCAGGCTGGACTATGGCAATGCATTGTATCTAGGGATCCAATCACAGTATCGGCGTAAGCTCCAAAGTCTGCAGAACGCTGCTGCCAGATTGATCTTGAACATTCCTAAGCATGAACCAGTGTCCCGGCGGCTAGCAGCACTTCATTGGCTGCCGGTCCAGAAAAGAATCATCTTTAAGTCACTTTGCATTACGTTTAAAGCTCTCCAGGGAAGGGGTCCTTCCTACCGGCCGTCTAGAATAAAGTACTATGTGCCTTCTAGGACCTTAGATCTGCGCAACTGAAATTACTTCAAGTCCCCAGGTTCAAGCAGGCACGTTGGGGAGGTAGAAGCTTCCTGTTAAGATCTTCCAAACTCTGGAATCTTCTGCCTTTCACAATTAAGAACAGTCCTAATCTCATTTCATTCAGGAAATCTCGAAAGACCTGGCTGTTCCGAGTAGACTTTAACTCCTTTTTGCACCTGTTCTAGTCTCGATCCTCAGTGCCAAGACGCCTCCGGGCATTCGCTGCGCTTTACAAATTAAAAATCAATCAACACCCGCAGGCGAAACGTCACCCAGCGTTGTCAATAGATACAGAATAAAACTTTTTGGTTGGGAGTAGTTCTTCAGCAATGTACGCTAGAGATAGGACTGTTAGCATAGGCCTTACTGTAAGTGTATTGCTCTGATTATATTTGGCAACTGCAATTGTAACATGTTAATGTCATCAGTAAAAAGAAAATTTTACATTTTTTTAAAAAAGTGACTAAGGCTACTGCTCTCTCCGGCTGGCGCAGAAAAAGAAATAACAGACGGCAGAGCGCAGGAGCAGCATCTAAGTAGATACTGCAACGTCACAACGGCGACCACGACGCCAACTACCGACACACAGGGGTACTGCTGAGAAAAAATTCTCCCGATCCAGTATGACTTCTGGGGTTAATTCTAAGGTAAGGAATCTATAACTAATAGTCTCTTTCAAATAGTCAAACATATCTCAGAGTCCAGCAACAATGGTGGCAGTTTACCCAGTGGAGAAAGGACAGGCCACAACCCCAAGGACCTGGTGTCTAACTTTGTTGTGGGGAATCATAATGACCAGTGGTTTGAGCCTTACGAGTTGCCTTAGAGATACACAGGGTCCCCGAGGAGGATTGGGGGGCCAGTCTCTGAAGGCACATTCGCAGTGAAGGGAGGGATGCATTTACTGGCCCTAGAGAATGGTGGGGGGGGAGGGAGGGGCAGGATAAGGTATCCCCTCATGAAGGACGCTATTGTCAGAAAGTATAGTTTCACCTCTGAGAAGTATAGGCAGAGGTTTAAGGACAGCAAGAAGCTGCCCCATCAGTGGGGGTCGCTCCTGGCCCCAGAAACAGAGGGGAAATGCGGAGCTGACCTAGGCACTCGCTCTGTGGAGCACGCATCGACTTCTTGTGGTGCCTCTTACCTGACCGCAACAACTACGAGGGAGGGGGCTTCGTCCCTCCGGAGCGGTGCTGGGACCTTCCACCTGACCAAGACCGGAAAGGAGATCGACGAGGCGACCTCCGTGGGACAGGACAGCTTTCAGCTTTAGAGACTGCTCACTCAAAGCCTTAGGTGCCATGGCTGGCAGTCGGAGACTGACTTTGTGTCGTGGTCGCACTCCAGGCACTAGAGACATACAAGATTAGGGTCCATGACCGACATGGCGCGGTGACAGGTGCCGCACGGCTTGAACACGGAGGTCTTCTAGCTAGACATTCCTAACACACCGAAAGGAGTCAACAAAAGTGGAAAAATCTGTCAAAATATTGCCAGGGTTAGCTCTCTTCGAAGGATCTGTACTAGCTGGCCCGGAAATGAAAAAAAAACTGACATCAGCACGCCAGAGTGACAGTTATATTGACGATGAGGATGTCACAACGCAGACATCACGCTAAGGCGACAGACAGAATCTACCAGCGCCTAGAGGTACTGCTAAAAAATTTTGCCGGATTCAGCCTGACACCTGAAAGTTCAAAGGTAGGGTATCTGCGGCTAGATGTCCAAGACAGCTGTCCCCCCCCCCCCCCCCCCTCTGAGAAACCTCAGGTGTCAGAGAACCCCCCCAAGAGCAGTAAAAAAAGCTCCTTGCCAGATCGAAGACTGGAGGTGAGCCTAACCACGGCCACTACATGGAGCCTCCACCTGACAGTGAATGGCCCTGGGCCGGGCTCTTGACACAGACGGGTGTCCTCGACCTCTGTTGGTTGTTGTCCTTAAGGTCAGAGCTTTTCCTTGGTTGAGGACAGGGCCCTGATCTAAGAGGCGGAATGGGGCACATCACTTTGTTGGTCATGGTGGTACTGTCTACCTACTGGGCTGAATTTGTAGTAAAGCAAATTAAGGTTAGGTGCTTCACAGATGGGGTCCACAAATAAGGAGAAAAGTTTCACCTGGGTGAGTCCAGTGACTCAGCAGCGTAGTGACAATGAGATCCAACTAGGTTCAGAGGAGAACAGAACTGACAAGTGCACTGCAGGAGAGGCACACTGCCCATTTGTTATTGCAAAAGCAGGGAAGCCCATTAAGGTATTGATTAGTCTAACCTGGCTTTTGGCTGGAAGGGGGTCATGTAAACCTTGGCCCCTCTCTGCAGGGTCACCCCAATTTATTTTTGCTTCACCCCTCCTGCTTCCTAAATTTTGTTTTAGTTGGCATTAGAATTCTGTGCACTTTACCACAGCTAATTAGTACTACTTGTGTTCTCTCCCCTAAACATGGTAACATTAACATGCATCTGAATGGCACATTTAATTTACAAGTAGGTCTAAGTAAAGAGGTACTACATATACCACGAATCTCTAAACTAAATCCTTCTAGTGAGCCTGCAGCACTCATTGTGACATCCACTAAAGTAGCACTTTTAAACATGTCTCAGGCCTGCCATTGCAGCTTGCAGTGCAGTTTTAAACTGCCAATTAGGCATGGAAAAGTAAACCTTTTTCCCGGGGCCAAACATTTTTTTTTTTAATACATTCAAGTCATCCCTAAGTTAGGCTATATAAGATCCATAGGGCTGGGTGCATTGTATTTAAAAAGTAGGACATGTTTTTAGGTTTTACATGTCGGGATAGGGAAATACTCCAAAATTAGCTTTTCACCACTGAAAGGCCTACCTTTCCTGTAGGATAATATTAGGATATAATAGTGTATTTATAAAGTACTAACTTTTGATCAGGAACAGGTAGGAAAGTCATGTCTGGACTCAAATGAATTGCACTTTAAAATCCTCTTTAATGGCCAAGTGAGATTTTAAGTCACAATAATGAAAATGCCACTTTTATGTTAATAAACTTTTAGGAAGATGGCATTTTCTTACGGTAACCATTTGGTGCCTGATGCCAGTGTGATCATGTGACTGTGAACAGCATAGCTCTTGAGCTTTGTGTATTACTCAAACACCGTGAGACAAAGGGGGACTAGATGTTGTCAGGATGGGCCACCCTGCTTAGACTGGTGGGGGAAGAGCTATTCCCTTATCCTCTTGCTTTTCAAAGGACTTGCCTCTAGCACACACAAAGAAACATGATACTAGTCTCTTGACACCCCAGGCTTATTGGAACCTTCGGAAGGGAAGATCTTTCCAGAACTACACATGGGGAGGAGTCTAGAACATTCCCCCACTTCCAAGGCTGGTACCAGGTAAACAGATCAGACCCTCAGAACAACCCTTCAGTATACTCCTGGACCTATAGAGGACTTAAAAAAGACTGCCTTGGGCCCCAGAGGACAGCTCTGCTGTTTGAAGTATGTCTTGTACCTCAAACAACTGCCCTGCTGCTACCATTGGACTGCTCTGGTGCTTGAGACTTGCCTTGCCCCAAAAAGGACTGCCCTGCTGCTTGAGACCTGCCTTGCTGTTTGGACCAAGGACCATCAGAGTGACTCCAAGGGCTAGTTGGCTGGCCTCCGTTGTGTACTGCAGAGACATAACCTCCACCGGGCCTCTGTTGGGGTGAGAACTAACCCCTCAAGTAGTGCCCCAAAGTCTTGGACACTCAATAGTGGTGTTAAAGGTACAGTGCCTGCTTAACCCTTGGGGCTTAGAAAAGTAGTCACCAAAAAGTGGCCAGAGAACAGACAGAAGACTAGGACACCTACCTGGTCGCCAATCTGCCCATGGTGCATTGTCAATCGGCCTAACTTCGCTCTTGCTAGGTTCTTCTACGCAGCAGCAAATCCTGTTCAGCTGGACATCTTGGAAAAGGTATCTGGCTTCGTGGAGCCTTCTGTGGCTACAGATTGCAGCTTCACCCCGCTGGAGATTTTTGACTTCCAAAAAAGTGGCAAAATCCGACAGAAGAAATCTTCACCGGCGACGACGCCGCCTTCAAAATTTCTTTTAAATCCAAAGCTAAGCAGAGACCGGTTGGTTGCAATCCCACTTGTGTATCCAGACTGCACTCCATCATGGTCTGCCTTAACTTTTGACTTTAACTCTGCCTTACGTGACCAGATACTCATGGTTCAGGCTTGATTTTTTTATGCACTAAATGTCACAAAAACGAATTCATAACTCTGGTTCTACTGATTGAATGCAATCCAATTTGGTGTCATTTTATTTATACATTTTTCTCTATATTTCTAAATTGGTGTGGGATTATTCTTGTGTTGTGTTTTCACTTTATTAATGTTTGAGCGCTACATACAATGTTTACACATTGCCTCTAACTTAAGCCTGTCTGCTTTTGTGCCAAGCTACTAGAGGATTAAGCAAAGGTAAATTTAGTGACTTATGTGGTTAACCCTGACAGAGATTGTGGTTGTTGCCTGAGTAGGGTTTTCACCCCCGCAATCAATAACCCAATTTCTTACAATGATGATTAGTACTATTACTAATATCAGCTAACAAATGATTTAAATTTTGCTCATAATTCAGGGACTCAATGATTCAGAAAGAAGCCATTACACTATCATTCAGTCCAAAAGAAGCCAAGCTAAGAGCTTACAACACACATGATTAGAAAGTAATAGTCAATTCTGTTCCACTGCTGGTAAGAAAAGGACCTACCTCATAGTGTTTGTCACAATTACTTGAATATACATATACAGACTTTTAAAATGGCAATACAACGTTTCATTTATTTCATCCTCAATGCAGACCTTGTGGCTCAGACAGCGTTCGGCTGCTGAACACGTAGGGTCTTGTTAGTAATGAAGTGGCCATCCCAAGGTGTCAACATTTTTATCTTTTGCGGATACCGTATTTAAGTATCTACAATAACTGGCACTAATCTTCTATACAAGTATGTATTAATAGGTATTCGTACAAATTGAGTCTCTGAATACCTATGCGAGTTGCCTTTTCAATTTCCAAGCCATCGTACTTCGATTCTTGTAGCCAGTCACATTTTTTGTACATTTAGGTACTTTTTAATTAACATTGTCAATCCTCCAATTGAGAGATCCTTTCTGGAGCCCAGAATCGGGATCTACTCATGTGTTGTGTGTAGCATTTCCTGACAAAGGCACTTTAATGCATAGAAAGGATATTTCGTTCTAGCCACTGATTGTTACCTGACTGTATCATCACATATGTAGATTGATCAATGTTTTTGATGAAATGTGTATTTTTGTGTTCATTGTCTAGTATGAGTGAAGACAATCATGATTGAAGTACATATGTGAATTATTTATACAAATTTTTCCTATATTATTATAATAAAATAACTTTTGTATTTATTCATAATATGGTCTTCATGTCCCTAAATGTTTAGTTAAACATATTGGGCACGATTCACAAAGTCAATCTGAGATAAAAGTCTAACTTTACGACTTTTGGTATTCACAGAGTTGTATCTTTACGTCCGCAGTTAGGCCATACTCTCCGGCCGGATGATGTGTAATCAATGGGCCAGGATGCAATTTTTTTTTAACAAAAGGGAACATTAGGAATGTGGGATAAATGGTAAAGGGAGGTCATGAAAATCAGTTTAGGCAGGGAAAAGGGTGTGGCCAGACTGTACATTACATCCCAGAAAAGATTGCTCCTTTGCATCATGGTACATGCAGTGCCCAATTTGCGCTCCCCTCAGTGTTGATTGTAGTGTCAACACTAGAGCCAACACGAAGGGCAGTGGCCTTAGTGTTGACTGTAGTGTCGACACTACAGTCAACACTGAGGGGAGCGCAAATTGTACCATGATGCAAAGGAGTAAACTTTTCTGGGATATGATGTATTGTCCGGCCACACCCTATTTCCTGCCCAAACTGATTTTCATGCCCTCCCCTAACCATTTATCACACTTTCCTAATTATCCTTTTGTAAAAACTGCCTTCCAGCCCATTGATTACACTTCATCCAGCAGAAGAGTACGGCCCAAGCAGAGAGTACAGCCTGAGCGGGAGAGTGCAGCCTGGGTGTGGCGAGTATGGCCCGGGTGCGGAGATTCTTGGACCAACTGCGGACGTAAAGATACAACTCTTAAATGACCTCAGTGAATACCAAAAGTTGTAACTGACTTCTGTGAATACCAAAAGTCATAAAGTTAGACTTTGTCGCAGATTACCTTTGTGAATCAGCCCGACAGTTTTTTTTAACATTTTGAGTTGCCCTTGGTGTTTGCATTCTCATATTTCCCTGCCTAGAGGAACTCATACCTATTTGCAGGGGGCCCTTGCTATTTACGTTATATTACAACGTTTTACCGTCATGTAGGTAAAGGGTTTTCAGATCTGAAAAGACAGCACAGTGAAGGGATTGTCAATAGGAAGACTCAAGCAATTGTAACTCCCAAGCCCACTGATATTCTAGATTTTCAGATAGTTGGGGTTCATTCCCTTGGTAGTTGCAGTTGAAAAGATATATTAGATTAAATACTTTTGGCTACTGAAAGATGGCTTATTCTAGAGATATTTGCGTGTGAAATTACCAGTGAGCCGGATAGAAACAGTACTGCATCTAGCCAGGATCCAGGCCTTACAATATATTTTAAGTCCACTGCCATCATTTGCCATTAATACTGGTAATACGTCTACCCATTGTGCAACAAAAATGTAGGAGGTACATTAACTAGGACTCGAAATGCACTCCAAGTGATCATGCTTAATTTTTTTGGTGGGCAGTTCAAGCATTCTTCATTGGTCCCCACCTCTGAGTACAGCCAAGCTGAAAACTGTTAATAGTTTACCATGTATCTCAGTTGTGGAACCAATGATCATACCATGAGACGAGACGAGGCAGACTTCTTTACCGAATAGAAAGCAATGTTATGCAGAGTGGTTTTCCGGCATTAGTAGGTTAACTCTGGAAATTCACTATGAGTCTATCAAATCTGCAAAAAGCAACAAAATGCATTAATAAGGTTAGGGAAGGCTGTCATGAGTGCTACTTAACAGAAACTGAATCCTCTCGCACAACAAGAAATAGAAAACATAAAACAAGCTCAGCTGTGACTGAGTGAATCTTCAACACCCCTTTGCCAACAGTCAGAGCTGATCAAGTAATGGCTACGAGTGAAGTCATTGGGTTCTGCTATCTGTGCTAAATGTGCCATACAACACTGATAGTATAGCAGGACGGCAATGGCACACAGTG
This sequence comes from Lissotriton vulgaris, assembly GCF_964263255.1. Taxonomy (NCBI): domain Eukaryota; kingdom Metazoa; phylum Chordata; class Amphibia; order Caudata; family Salamandridae; genus Lissotriton; species Lissotriton vulgaris. The sequence continues at coordinate 991,710,630 of NC_141694.1, forward strand.
AACTGTTTGCAAACACCTCAATAGTGCTGTGACGTTCTTATTACTACTTCACATGCAGACAATGTTTTCTTCTTGGCAATTGTAATGAGGGTGGATTAAAAACCTGTTTCAACTGGGCTATGCTCACCAGCCGTTCCCTTGTAATTTACAACACGCATTCATCGACAGATCATTGTTCTATACAGTAAACGATTCAAAGCATGCATTTCCATGTGACTCTGCCCCCATGCATGCCATGCACTGTGTCCACAGAGGAGCCTGCAAGTGAATGCCATTCCTTGCAGCCTGGCAGCCCGTGAGAGTAGAAGCCTTATACAAACCTCCAACATTAAATTGCTATGTCTGACATAAATATTTTCCCCTTCTATTCTCAAGGACTTGTTCTGTGAAATCAAATTAAAAAGAGGGCACAATGAACGCAAAGATGTTTAGAAACCAACCAGGAAATGACATGACCCACAGTTTAAACACAGAACAATGTGACAAAGCATAAAACAAAACAAAAAGGAGACAGCAAGACAGTAATCTGAGGAACCCAAGATTAGAGAGAAGCAAAACCCACTAAGCAATCATAAAAGCAAGCAGGAAGACAAATAATTTATACAGTAACAAAAATCAGAAACTGCATCTATAACCTTCTGGTGTTGGGTTTCCTCCTCTTCTTTCTTCGTTGACAACCACGCACCCATGTGAAAGGTTACCAAAAAAGAGTTGTTACCATGTGTTAACACTGCAATATTTTGTTTGTTTAAAAAACAGGACTTTGAAAAACAAAGCCTTGAAAGATGGGCCTTGTTTACAGACCTTTTGTTTTTTGGTCAGATCTCCTGCTGCACCTTTGAAGCCACTTTGATACTCCACCACCTATGGTGTTGCAGAAATGGATGAAGTAACATTTGGTAAAGATGAAATGGAAATGGAATCTTAAACTGTTATGGAACAGTTCCTATGAATTTGATTTGTAAACCCTTTGATTCAGATGAAACAAAAATTGACGGAGGGGATGGCCAACCCATCAATAATGGACAATTCTGAATGAATCTGCCTAGAAAGAAAAACGCAGGCCACCCTACCAAAAATGACAATATTTAGTAATGAACCACAACTGATTAAGATATTGGTTTCAACTTTTAAGTGCGGTAACAAAGGAAAACAACAAGTTGTATTCTACTGATTTCAAACTGCTCCTGTAAAATAAAAGATTTGTGAATAAAACGTTTAACATCTCCCTTTGAATTTCAACTCCAGACAAGCACGATTGAAACTATTATTTGGGTCTTTGAATGTGTGTTTCGCGGAAGAGGAGGAGGAATGATTTGCTTAAGAGCCTTACAGAAAAGCTGCAACGGCTGGTATAAACTTAACTTACTGCAGCATTTCATTTTTTTAAATTGCTTATTTTTTTATGATATGTTTGTAGTTTTATAATTTAGTAATCAAGCGCCGTACACGTTCTGTATATGGCAAAAGAGGCTGCCTGATAGATACCAGAGAGAAGTGAACAAAACAGTTTTGAGACTCGTTCTGGTAGAAGACTGTAAATGCTGAGGAATGCTAGTGAAAGCCTCCAAAAGGTCGGACATACCTTAGTCTTCACACGGTACACTCTTGAATGACATTAAGCTTGGGTATATAATCAGCATGCAGGTAGCTACTCCACCGTATAAAATGAACACACTCGGAGCAACCCTTCCAACATGTGAAAAATCTCTTGTTTATCTAGAGTAAACTTCAGCAGTTATCCCACATTAATTACAGTTTCTTGCCCACTTCGGCCAAAACTAGCTTTTTAACTACAAACAGCAATTAATAAGTGTACTCAAATAATAAACACAATAGATGGATCAATCTTTAGAATAGCAAATAATTACGTCTTTAAGTAAAATGGTCAATACACATTTTACATAATTATTATTCGTGTAAATCATCATTTAAAACATTTGCCATAAGATGAGCACAGATCCAACTTTGCACACACAGGCAGTAGTCAAAAGTGAATAGCATTTTGGTTACGTCAATACTGCTGAGCAGTTTAGAGACCTAGTCGAATGGTAATGTCTGCTAAATTTCTAATGAAAACCTAAGGCTCAAGTGCACCACCAATGAATGCTGCTGGACAGCTGGGAAACAAACATGTGTAGTTGGTGATCCACTCACCGCTGTGATAGGTGAATCACACAGCTATACAACGCTTAGCTGGAAGATCTCAAGCAGTATAAACACCATGAAAACTAAGAAAACAAATGAAACCTCGACCGGCAAGAGGCCCACAGAACACTGCCTCACTCCAGCAACCGAGGTATCAGTAGAGACTAGTCCCCAAATCGACCACCATGAGGCAGACTGGCAAAAAACCAATACCATTTCGCCAAGACTCCTTGTTGCGAGCTAACCTTCACTGGCCATCCTGCAACCATATCAGCTGCCTCCAAAGAAATGGCTCATAATGAACAGGTACTCAGTTCAACCAAAAAATGAAGAGACAAAGAGGACGGGAAGCCATAGGCAATAAGCTTACATGGCATTGCACACACAATAATGGACTGCAGTATCCACATTGTGAAAAGGTGTCAACATGCTCTCGATCAGTTACTGGAACTCGACAGTATCACACCACTGGTTAGGGGTTGTAGGGAAGAGCTGTGTGGCTCCATACTCTCTTTTGTCTCAAACTATTGTCTGCAAGAATGCGTTGGTTGACCGGATGGGCCCACAAGCACCGGCAGCAAAACGTGCGCTGCAATGAGGAGGAAAAGGCAGGCCAAGGTTTGAGTGAAGTGTACTTATGTGCAAAAAGAGAGGAGTGGATTTTTTACTTCAAATGGAGTGTATGAAAACGTGCATTATAATATAAATGAAGGAACATCTTGTCAGATGACTGGATCCATATCAATCATGATAAGGTACTGAAAGAGGAACCCATCATACTTCCTTCCACAGACTCTTCCAGTCTTCAAACTAGAATGATGGAGCAAGGTTTCGTAGCAAAGAGACTTGCTTGGATGCAATTCACTCCTTTAACTTACTAACTAATTGCAATGATTTTAATTAATTATGCTAATAAAACACTTACTTACTAACGAAGTTATTAACAAAATGTTGTGAATAACTAATACGCACCACATGAACACGCGAGTTAGTGAAGCTTGCATATGTGTGTATGAATGGGGATAACAATGAAGACGGACTAATACCACTTTAAACGGGGAACTTTTGTGCGCATGCGTTAACTGCATCTACACAGTATGACGAACTAACGCTTGGAGGGAAACTCCGACGCATGAGCAGAAGACACTAAAATGGAGTCTTGAAGACTCGCTTGCATGGCATCAGCTTACTGGAACGATGACTGAGAGACTAAATGGGAGCCAAGGTCGAGTGTTACACCATGGGAACGTGCGGTGAAGAGTTCAATGATGAAGACTGTTATTCAAAATGTTATTATATTGTTTCAAAGTGAAGTTTGAAAGCGTATGAGAATCAAATTTATGAATAAAAATTAAGGGGGATGGGGTTGCGAACAGTTGACCTGAATTTAATGACATGTAAGTATGGTGTGATAGAGCTACCCCCTTGCCTAACCAATCATACTTCGTGATTTCATGATATTGAAATTTTAGTGGGTGGAACATGGAGAAACGAAGGTATAATAAAGATAGCTTTAGTTAGTTAAAAAAAGAATTGCTGGGGGAGATGCGGAGTGCAGTGCTGGAGACATGTTGAGACGCTGATAAAGAGCCGAATGCGAAACCTGAAGCAGAACTCTCTATCCTAATTTAATTGGGTTAGATAAGAAGATCGCAGAAGAATCTCGAGGAGGAAGAGAGTGTCAGAGAGGGGTGCAGCGCAATCGTCGGTATTCTAGAGAGGTCAACTATCCGGTCCTGAATCCTGTCCTGAAATCTTTGTCTCCTGACCTATCCTGGGGGACCCATAACAGCCCTTTGGCCAGGGAGTTGGTCTTTCACACCATCCTTGGTAAATATAATTTCTTGTTTTTTGCTGAAGTTCTTTTCTCTCTGTCCTCCCCCTTTCTGAGCATTAATTATTGTACGAGTCTGAGGTAAAGGTTTGGAGTTAATTAATTGAGTTTTTCTCCCCTATAAATGTTTGTGATTACACTGTATTTTTGAGATGGTTCACATACATTTTATTTAGATATAGATTTAAAACTTTCCTGAGTCTGTGGATATTCACTTTGAATAAAGAACAGTTAGTTTTATGTTATTCTCACCATCAACTAGTTCAACTAATGGCCCATTGACCAGAGGAAAGAACTTCTTGATCAGTGAAAGGTTAGTTAGGAATATTAAATAACTAATCTTAAATATTGTGGAAATTACAAACTTGACCCCAGAGGTTTTATGCACTTTATGTGCCCAGGTGAGTATATGATAGTGGAGTATCTGTTGTTGCTGATCCGCTGGATCAAGAACAAGGTTGTTAGTTTTCCAAGAACAAGGTTGTTAGTTGTCTCATTCCATCCTTCTTGACTCTCTCCGCTCCCTTGGTGTTGCTGGATCTGCGCTGGCCTGGATAGCCTCCTTTTTAAGCGGACGCACCTTTCAGGTATTTTCAACAGAAGCTGAATCTGCTGTCTACCCATCAGCATACAGTGTCCCCCAGGGGTCGATTCTCAGCCCTTTGCTGTTTAAGATCTACATCAGACCCCTTGCAACCATCGTGGAGGACGCTGGTTTAACAATCTATTCGTATGCTGACGACACGCAGATAGTGTTCTCTCTCTCTAGCAGTGAGGGCCATGAGGTCTCTGCTTTGAAGTCTGGCCTATCACGCGTTGCTGCCTGGATGCACGACCATCTGCTCAAGCTCAACGGTGATAAGACCGAGGTTGTTATTTTGGGCAAAAATAAAGATCTGTGGGGCCCTCGACATTGGCCCTGCCACATGGGTCCTCTGCCGAATCCAACCCCCGTAGCCCGCAACCTCGGCTTTCCTATTGACGATAAACTCTCAATGAGACAGCAGGTAACAAAGGTCGCTGCAATCTGTTTTTCCATCTTAAGATGGTTGCAGAAGATCTTATGGATGTTACCTTGCTCTACTCGGAGAACTGTCGTCCAGGCTCTTGTGATCTCCCGCATCGACTATGGGAATGTGCTCTATCTTGGGGCCGATAAGGCCACAATAAACAAACTCCAGGTGGTGCAAAACTCATCAGCTCGTCTATTGTGTAATGTACCCCGGAGATCTTCTGCAGCCAAGGCTCTGTGTGACCTTCATTGGCTTAAGGTCCCGAACCGCGTACAATTTAAAACCTTATGCCTTCTTTTCAAAATTCGGCAGGGCTCTGCTCCTAAATACCTACAGAACCTGGTTCAAATCTATGAGCCTGGTCGTACTTTAAGATCCTCCACCAGTGGCAATCTCTTGGTTCCTAGAATTAAATTGGCCAAAATGGGCGGCCGCTCGTTTTCCTATCTTGGTCCAAGGATGTGGAATGCTCTTCCGCCAGCTCTGAAAGCTGAGACTGATCTCCTCTCATTTCGGAAAAAATTAAAGACTCTTTTGTTTAATTGATCCTTCTGCACTGTTTGTTCTGTTTGGGCTTTTTGCTTGCTTTCTTCTCTTGTCTGTCCCTGGCGCCGGGAAACCCATTGAGGGTAGCTGTGCGCAATACAAGTTTAGATAAATAAAAATAAAAATAAATAACATTTAACTCATGCAAGGCCAATCTTTGAAACCACTCTGGAAAATGCATTTAGCCTGGAGGCCACATTATCCCCTTTAAAGGGAACGGTGACAGACTTGAAAAAAGGGGCTTTGCTAAGGACAATCAACTTCTGCCACACACACTTCATCATCAGAGATTTGTTTGTCTATATCTCCAGCAAGGCTGGATAAAGCGGGTCCAGTAACTTTGTACCAAACTATACTCTAATAAATGAACCTCGTCCACATTTTTACAATTACCATATCACATTAACAGGTGCCCCGATATAGAAAGCCATGAACATAACAAAATATTGTTTTATGCAGATATGTTGTTGAACTATCTTGTTGAAAGATGGTTTGTTGTGAAACGGTGGATCCTTAGTAGAGGGCTATCTCTTTATGGCCTAATATTTTTCAAGCTGGGACTATGGCTCAGAGAAGTACATGCTTGTCATTGACAGCTGCTTTGAATAATAAGTCACAAATGTAGATCCTGCAAAGGTCAACAAAGTATTTTATTGTTCTAAGATTAGAAAACGAAGTGCTCTGAAACTAAGTAATACTAACATTCTCCAGTATTAACAATGCTTAAATTGGTAGTGTGGTCTAAAGAGCTAAATAAAAATAAATGTTCTACATTATTATCAGTTGTAGTACTCCAGACCTCACTGGTATTCATCAAGTCCTTCGACCGCATGACCTGGTGATTTAGAGTAAGATATGAGTGTGACATGATACATTTCTTGTGTTCTTAATGGAACATTACCATGTAATTACATTCTGTTCCGAATGGAATCTGACGTTGTAAGGGGATTCTTGAGGAGTCAGTTACTCTGGAGCGGTTGATGGCTGGGGTGAATAAACTGACCCCGAGACTTACTTGGAAAGTGTTGGTCTTCCTTCATTCAAGGACATCACATTTATTTGGCGACAACGGTGGTCTCACCCCAACATCAGAGGAAGTTTCCTGGTCTAGTTCTGCATCTTATCCTTCATCGTTTTGATCATCAAAGAGAAGTTGGTTGTAAACTTCTCCTGCGTCTGAACGATGTATGCTGTTAACGGATGAGAAGGCATTCCGGTCTTCTCCAGCGGCTAATCAAGAAGTCTGTAATAAGTATTCAAAAACAAATTGATGCAGTCGAGGAGATTAGCGGGAGGGGCTTCGTGAAACGCAGCTGCGTTTCAGTGAAGTATAAGGCCTTCATTCTGCTAAGTGTTGGAGCACATCTGCGTTTCCGGAGAAACGTTGCGTGCAACGCTGTGCATGCCTACATACGGGTGCCATCTTGTTGGTGAAAAAGGAGTGCATCGTTTCCTAGCAACCCTACGGAGCTATTACGCACACAGAGCCATTACGCAGTGATGTCATTTTGGTTGCGGACTGTTTCATAGCGCATTGTTTCATAGCAACCCAACAGAGCTATTACGGCCTCATGTAATTTTGGTTACTGACTGTTTCATAGAAACCCGTTAGTTTTTGTTTCTATGAACTCATCGGCAGAATTAAGACAGTGGACTGCGTTACTTTCTTTGGGAGATAATAGACGGCGGATTGAGTTTTTTATTTTTTTAATCGGCAGAACCTAGACTGGTATTTTGATTTTCAGCGCTTCAGTTTTTGAAAGTTATGATCACTACCTTTTAGTCTTTTATGACTGAACTTGTTTTAACCAATCGTTTTAAAAAAAAACTGTAAGAATGAAATATTGGCAACATCAAGGATAGCAAGGAAAGTATTCTTCAGTGATTGGCACACCTCTGTGTCAATGTGTGGGCATAATTTTTATTAACTAAATTTGAAATATGATTTAATAAGTCAGTCAGTCAGTCAGTCAAAGATCTTTATTCGGTTACTTAAAACCATAAAAGCAGTACATAATTCATAAAACCAAGTTAAAATACAATTAAACAAGTTTAAAGTTGATTGCCAATCCTGGATAAAAAGCATCTTTAAAAGAGGATTTACAATGACAAGTTTAAAAAATAGATATAGGGAGTACCCATTTCAGTATATTTTAGACATTCCCCCCAGGTTTTTTGCAAGTGTCAGGTTTGGTGGTTGATTTTTGGCACAAGTCTTGATTTATTTTGTCTAACGGCTGCTACCAAAAAACAAGCTACACCATATGTAACCTGTACCGAATTCAGCATCTGTAGGTATAATAGAGCCGGCCGTACCTGAACAAAGTTTAAGTCTTTCAAGATAGGGACAAGAAATTTTTTACGGGCCACCAAATAATGTTCACAAAGCATAACTAGGTGCAGAGTGTCCTGTGTGGAAAAATAATCGCAGGTGCAGGGTGGGGAGTTTTCTGGAGTACCCCACTTTGTGTACGAGCCGAGCACAAGATGTATCAGGTTGAACCTGAACCTTATAAGTAAAAAACGATGATATGGTTTGGTTACATATTTTAGGTTTAATAAAGATTTAATAAGTCATATATGTCTGCCTATTAGTTAATAAGTCATACGTGTGTTTGGGACAGTATTAATTTTTAGAATAATTATTTACTTTCATTTTAATTAATAAGTTAAGGCAGAATTAAGATGCAGAACATCACACAACCACCATTTTTTCTAACGAGCCCAGGGTAACCTACAATAAAGTGGAAGAAATGGAAGAAGATTTTCATAAATTAAGCCAGAGTCTGTGGTACAAATCTAAGTGCTGAATGCAAACATTCATTACTACTTCATTGTCTTGGAGGAGAAGGGCAGGAAGTGCTTGAACATTTGCCGGAACTTAGTGCTACTGATCAGAGAGCATAGAGTGAATATGACATTTGCATACTGCAATTAGACAGGCACTATCCTCCCTGTGTAAGCACTATTATGGAGAGATACCATTTTGGTTTGTGTGAAAAGAAAAAAGAGGAGTCTGTTGAGGAATTTGTGACAAGGTTAAGAAGACTGGCCTCGTCTTGCAAATTTGATGGTGCTGTAGAAGAAAGGATAAGGGATCAATTTGTTTTGAAATGTTCACATGATAAAATTAGGGAGGAGTTATGGTTGAAGGACGAACCCCCTTTAGATGAGGTATTAGCAATTGCAAAATGTGTTGAACACATGATGAAATGTGTAGGTGAGTTAAGCAGTGAAAAAAACAGTGGGAAGTTTACACGACCAATAGAAAAATCTTTTTCGCAAGATGAAAGGTCTATTTGTTTTAGGTGGCCTCATTCTGTCCTGCTATGCAGGTCTATTGTAATGCCTGTGGGAAGAGGGGTCATTTTGCAAAGTATTGTAAGAGTAAGATAAAAAAAAAGAGAACAACATGTGGTCAAACAGCAACCACAAGTCAAGGAAATTATGTATTGAATAGATGATTCTAAAGCAAAACATCCTTCACATATGGTTACCATTGAGGGTGTTGAGATTGAGATGAAATTTGACTCTTGCTCAAATCTCACTATTATCAGCAAGGACATGTTTGAAAAACATTTCAGTGGTAAGGTTGTCTTATTAAAAAAAGATTTTTCTCCCATTGGTTATGGTGGTATGCCCATAAACATCATAGGTTATTTTATAGCATGTATTGAATAGAGTGGACAATTGGCTGCTGGTAAAGTATATGTGGCTTAAAAAGGTGATGCACTTTTAGGTTATCCTCATCAACATTTGCTGGGTGTTCTTCTAAATCCAAATGTGTATCCTCAAGTCAAAGTTCAGGTTCAGGTTGTTGATAATCCAGCAACTGTTTTTGCTGAACGTTTTTCTGATGTGTTTGAGGACAGGTTGGGTTGCCTGAGAGTTTATAAACATCACATAAAACTAAAGGATGGTGCTGTACCCATTGTTACCAAAGTCAGGAGAGTACAGTTGAATGAACAGCCCAGTGTGCAGAAAGAGATTCAGCGTTTGACTGATATGGGAGTAATTGAGTCTGTTGAAGCAACTGAGAGGTTACCTCCCATAGTCGTCGCTAAGAAGGCCAGTGGCAAGATTAGGCTTTGTGTTTTATTGCGCGCACTTAATAAAGAGGTAGTTGTAGACAGATTTCCTCTACCCTATATTGATGAGATTGTCAGCACTTTAGCAGATGCTAAATATTTTACAACTCTTCATTTAGCGTCTGTCTATCATTAGGTGGAGCTAGACAAGGCTTCCCAGGAATTAACGGCGTTTGTGACACCCATGTGTACTTTTAAATTTCTTAGGATGACTGTTGGGCTCGTTTCAGCAGCATCTGTTTTTCAACGGACCATGTGTAATGTACTCAAAGGTCTCCGAGGGGTTAAATGTTATCAAGACGATCTGTTAATTTATGGAAGTACCAAAACTGAACATTTCTTGAGAGTGTGTGCGGTATTGGAAAGGTTACATAAAATCAGGGTTGACACTTAAAAAAAGAAAAGTGCAAGTTTGAGGTGGAAGAGGTCAACTATCTAGGTCATCGTATCACTGGTCAAGGTATTTTTCCAAGAAAAGAACTGGTTGATACGATTGAAAAAATGAGTGAACCAAGTAACAAGGAGGAGTTGTTCTCCTTGGCAATGGTTGAGTTTTACTAAAAGTTTATCCAAGGTTATGCTGACAAGACACAAAATCTTAAGAAATTAACAGGAAAAAAAATGTTGTTTTTGAATGGAGTCATGAATGTGCTAGGGAATTTATTTCCATCAAGGAGGATTTTTAAGGAAGTCGCCTTCATTACAAGCTTTTGTACCTGGTCATCAGACCGACATCTTAACGGATGACAGTGCTAAAAATATAGGTGCTCTTCTTCTTCAAAAGAATTGTGGTGCAGAAAGATTGATTGCTTGTGCCTCAAGGTGTTTTAGGGGCACAGAACTGAATTATTCGGTCATTGAAAAGGAGTCGCCGGCGATTTTTGGGGCTTTGAGGAAATGTAAGAATTTGTTATGGGGTACGAAAGTCAAGGTTCTTTCAGATCATAAGCCTCTAAAAGAGGTATTTACAAAAAAGGGCTTGATGCCATTTCATCAAGAATAAGAAATTGGATTATTACTCTGCAAGAGTACGATTTTGATGTGGATTATATACCAGGTGCAATTAATAACTCGGCAGACTGTTTATCTGATTTGGTTGATGTTAATGAAGTTGAGAGGGAGGAGGAGTATTGTGATGTTTGTGAGATTACTTCGGGTGCTATTGATGAAAATGACTGGAGATCCGAGCTTACCAGGATCTAGAAATTTGAGAAGTTATTGAGCTACTGGAGTCAGGGAGGAACAAACAGCTCACTAAACCCTGGTTATTGGTTTGTGATGAGTTATCTGTTGTGGATGGTCTGCTTGTTCGAGGCACAAGACTTATTCCACCTGTTGGTTTTCGAAGCAAACTTCTGGAACTTGCACATGTTGGTCATCTGGGAATTGTAAAAACCAAGGAGTATTTGAGGATGAAGTTTTAGTGGCCAGCAATGGATAAAGAAGTTGGGAGGATGGTTCGTGAGTGCATGGAGTGCTGTTCTAGTGATAAGATCTTAAAAACTAAACAGTCGCCTAAATACCCCTGGGACGAGGTAGTCATTGATATTGTAGGTCCTTTACATGGTTAGTGATACTTCATATTTGATTGTTGTTTTAGATCTATATTCAAGGTGGGTTGAAGTGAGCTCAGTTAGGGATATTTCTTCAGCCAGTGTTATAAGATTTTGGGAGAATATTTTTAAGAGGGAAAGCTATCCTAATTCATTCTTTCTGACAATGGTCCTCGGTTTTGTTCAACTGAAATGCAGAGTTACTTAAATGATTGTGGTATAATTCACAAAAGGAGCTCTGTTTATCATCCAGAGAATAACGGTGCTGTTGAGAGGGTAACAAAACTCTCAATGAAAGTACTCATTTAGCCAGGGCAAGTAATCTCAATTAGAAGAGCGTTTTACGAGATAGAATTACTGGTTATCGTATGTCTCCGCACACAACCACAGGGAGGTCTCCTTTTGAGTTATTCAAGGGCAGGGCTTCAAACTTTAACCCCTTGAAAGCTCATGACGAGCTGAGCTCGTCATGAGCCACGGCGCTCCGGTGCTCTGAGCCGTGGAACGCCCGCATGCGGGGATAATTCCCCTGCTGTGCTGAGCGTTCCACGGGAACAGGTGTGGCCGTGACGAGCTGAGCTTATCATGATCACAGGAGCGCCGTGCCTCAGCATGTGAGCGCTGTGCGCGCCCCCCTCCCCCCCAGCACAGCGGGGGAATATCCCCCGCAGCGAAGGGGTTAAGCTATGTCTAGGTTCGATGTGCTTCAACAAAGGGTTGAAAGACAATCGGGCAGGTGATTGGAGACACAAGGAGTTAGATAAGCAGTGGGCAAGGAAAAGTTATTTTGACAAAAAAACACTGTGTTCAATTCAGTGATGTGAAAGTGGGTGACTGTGTAAAAATCAAAGCACAGGTTGGTTGTCGTCCATGGTCAAAGTAAACTGGTGTAAGGAAAGTTGTAAAAATCTTTAAGAATGCAGTTAAGGGGAGGAGCTTCGCGGGCGACCAAGATGGCCGCGTAAGCTCGGAGCTCCACGGACCCTCTGACCCTCCGCAAATATCCTGCTGAAAATCCTGATCCACGTTAGTGGATTCTGCTTGGTGAGAGGTCGCAGACGCGGGAACTGCTTTCCGCTTTTAAATCGGTAGCTCCTAGGCGAAGTTACGTCGAGCTGAACTTCGTGCCAGTGATGCGCCATTGTCTCATGGGTGGCTGCCGCTTGTACCGACGCTCCGCATGATTGGAATGCTAAGTGGACAATTTTGATCCCTGCTGGCGGAGGGCGTATAGCTGCGGAGTTGCCTGCTACCGGCTTGGCTTGTTTGCTGACTTCGCCTCTGTCCTACGCATCTGCTTCTTTGTCCGGGCGCCGTAGCCCTTTGTTCTCCTTGGGTCCATCATGGCCGGCAGAGGGGACCCCGACAAGACATCGAACAGAGGTGTCCGTAAGACGACTCACACGCAGCTGAATAAAATTGATCGCTACGCTCAGCAGCGGACCTCGCCCACAGTGGTGGCCTCCTCTAAAGACTTGCAACGTGCGGGCTCGCCCGAAGGTTCCGAGCCGACTCTGAGTGACATTATGGGGGCCATCGCGGGCATTCGGTCTGAAATGCAGAAGCAACACGAGGTCCTGACTCACAAGGTGGACACTCTGGCCGTGGATCTCAGCCTGATCAGGGCCGACCTGGGGAAGACCAATGATCGGGTGAAATCCCTTGATCTCAAGACCTCCAGCCTAACTACTGACGTTTCGGACCTGCAGGCGGAGGTCCGGACCTTAAGATCAGTCAACTATCAATTTTCCAGGAGGTTGGAGGATTTTGAAGGGCGTGCAAGGCGGCAGAACGTCCGCATTATTGGTATTCCGGAGGGAGCGGCGGAGGCGGCAGTGGACCTTTTCGTGGAGGACTTGGTACAGACGCATCTCGCACCTTCTGGCCTGAGCAACTTCTTCTCTGTGGAGCGTGCTCATCGGATACCTGGCGGCCCTCCGAAGTCGGGTGTTGCGCCTTGACCCATCATTGCCCGGCTCTTCAACTTTAGAGACCGGGATGTGATCCTTCAAGCCTCCAGGAGACATGGGCCGCTCAAGTTTCAGAACTCTGAGGCGCACTTTTACCAGGACTTCACCAGGGCCGTTCAGAGGCAACGTCAGAGCTTTGCAGGGGTGAAACGACGCCTGAGAGACATGGGTTTTAAATACTCTATGCTGTTCCCTGCTAAACTGCGGATTGAGTACGAGGGCCGAGCCATGTTCTTCGATGTGCCGGAGAACGCGAGCGATTGGCTGGACACTTTGCCACAACGTCGGGAGGAACACGACGAACATTCCGGTGGAGCAACTGGTGGTTCTGATCTCTAAGACTGGGCTCTGCCGTGCTGATTATGGCGGTTGGTGTCCCTATTGTCTGTGACTGCTAAAACCGATGCTATTCCGATTTTGGTAGATTTCCTGTTTGTACATGGAGGGTGGCGGGAGGGGTTTGCAGAGATTCCTTACTCCTCTAGGGGCTTTTCGTAGATTAGTTTATGGGGTGACAGGCACACTGCTGGTTGGGGGGGCTTAGTCTGCTGCAGGGGTGCAGGGTGGTGGGTGGTGGTGGGGACGTTTGTTTGTTTATTCTCTTTTCTCTCCTTCTATTCCTTAGGCAATGGGATGTATATACTGCTCAGTCTCATTTGTTGTTGAGGCTTGTTGGGGTTGGGTGGGGCCGGGGACATGATGATGGGGGGGAGGAAACTACGAGTCCTCAGTTGGAATGTTAACGGGTTGGGTGACCGTATCAAGAGAGGGGTTGTGATTCAACTGATTAAACGTCATATGCCTGATGTCGTCCTCCTTCAGGAGACGCATCTGGTTGGAAACACGTGCAAAGCACTTAACCGTAAAGGGTACAAAATGGTGGCTCACTCAGGGTTCTCCTCGGGATCTCGGGGGGCGGGAGTTCTTGTTCGTACGTCCCTTCCGCTTGAGGTCGACGTCACTGTGATCGATGATAGGGGGCGGTACGCCGCTGTGGCGGGTCGATGGGAGGGGCGCGCCCTGACATTACTTTCTGTTTACGTTCCCCCGGGTCTGCAATCTAGCACCTTCCAGGACCTTGGTGGTGCCATTTTGAATCTGCCTGCTGGATTGCTGATAGTGGGGGGTGATTTCAATTCGGTTTGCTCTGGCTCCTTGGACCGCCATCCGCCTAGAGACCTCCGTAGCTCCCAATTGTGGTTGCCATCTTTCCTCGAGACCATGGGGCTGATAGATAGCTGGCGGCTTCTACATCCCACGCTCAGTCATTATTCCTTCCACTCGGGCGCCCATGGTAGTCTTTCTAGGATCGACTATGTTCTTACACTGGCTGCACACGCGCCTGCTGTTTCTGAGGCCCGTTTTTTGGCACGGGGTATTTCTGATCACTCCCCGTTGTGGGTCTCCTTTGACTTTGACGTCGCCGTGTCGGACCGACCGGCGGTTGTTAACCCGTGGTACTTCCGCAATCCCAAGACTCGCAATCTCCTAGCCAAGGCCATCGACCTCTACTTTACTGAAAATGAGGGTTCGGTTGCGTCGGCCGCGACTCTTTGGGAGGCGTTTAAGACAGTTTTGAGGGGTGAGGCTTTCGCCCTTATAGCGGAGGCCCGTAGAGTCAGAGATGCTGATTTAGTACGCATCGAGGAGGAGATCATGGAGCTTGACTCCCAGTTGGAGGCAGGGCCCGATCCCGCTCTTTTGCACGACCTCTCCCTCAAACAGTCGGAATACCGCGACCTTGCTACAAACGCCGCCCTTGCTTTAGCTAAAGAACAGCAGGGCCGGATATACGACGTCGGCGACAAGGCCGGGAAGTTGCTGGCTTGGCTGGACAGAAGAGAGATGGCTAACCGTGTTGTGCCCGAGATAATGGGGGAGGACGGAGTTGCCGTCACTGATCCAAGTGCCATTGCCGAGTCCTTCGCTGATTACTTTCGAGGCGTCTATACCTCGGTTTCAGACCGGTCTGAGACCGATGCGACGGAGTTTCTTTCGGCTGTCGATCTCCCGTGCCTTTCGGACGAGGAGCGCGACGACCTGGATAGGGACCTTTCGGTGGATGAGGTCGCCCTCGCGATCCGCTCACTGCGATCAGGCAAGGCACCTGGTCCCAATGGTATCCCGGTTGAACTATATAAGATTAGGCCGGATGTGGTTTCCCCCACCTGCGTAGCATGTTTCTAGAAGCGCGGGAAAGCGGCCTACTTCCCCTGGACCAGAGGTTGGCCACCATTGTGGTCATCCACAAGGAAGGGAAGCCGAGAGACTTGTGTCGTTCCTACCGTCCCCTTTCTCTCCTGAATGCTGAGCCTAAGATTCTCGCCAAGATAATCGCTAATCGACTGATTGGTGTTATCGGCGACTTAGTGCATCCGGACCAGTCGGGCTTTATTCCACACCGCAACACTGCCCTTAACTTGCGTAGACTACATGGCGCCCTGGCCAGGGCCCACACCCTGGAGGAGCCGGCAGTCCTTGCGTCCTTGGACGCCACGATGGCTTTTGACTCTCTCGAGTGGAGCTACCTTTGGGCGGTGTTGGCGAAGCTCGGTTTTGGCCCGGTGTTTGTGGGATGGGTGAAGCTTTTGTATGCTGACCCACTGGCTAACGTTGCCATCAATGGCCGCATCTCGGCGACTTTTGCCCTTCATAGAGGCACCAGGCAGGGTTGCCCCTTGTCGCCACTTTTGTTTGCGCTCGCTCTTGAGCCGCTTGCGGCCCTGTTACGTACACACCCGGATCTGCATGGAATAAGCTGGGCCCCTGGCTTTGAGGACAGAGTCTCTCTTTATGCAGATGACATTCTGCTTTACCTCACTTCCCCCTGCAAGTCACTTATTGTGGCATGTGACGTACTTAGACTTTTTGGCCGGTATTCTGGACTTGTTATCAACTGGGCCAAGTCTTCCCTATACGTACTGAAAGGGGACACACCGCGCCTCCCCAGAGGCTGCAACATCCAGGTGGCCAGCCAGGGCTTTAAATACTTGGGGATTTATATCTCTGGTACTGTGAGGGCGCGCTATGAGCACAATTTGCTTCCCCCTCTTCAGCGCCTCCGGCGTGACGTGGAGGGTTGGCGCAAACTTCCGCTTTCTCTACTCGGGCGCGCGGCATTATTTAAGATGATGTCTTTGCCCAGGTTTCTGTACGTCCTGCAGAACACCCAAGATCCGGTCCCCGACCGATACTTCAGAGAGATTGAAGGCCTTTAACGTGCCCTACTCTGGGACGGCCGACCCCGCGTCGCTATCACGAAGATCACGCTTCCGTGGTACGACGGGGGTATAGCATTGCCAGATGTACGCAGATATTATTGGGCCTCCCAACTGGCGGCTATCAATCATGGTTTCTATGGTCCGGAGAATAATCCCGGATATGCGATGGATAAGTGGCTCTTGAGTGGCGGCAATTACTACAGGGCGCTGTATTCGAGGTCTCTGGACAGGCGGATGTCGGGTCCAACGAAAACTGCGGTCCATATTTGGAGGTCAATCACCAAGGCACTGGGTTGGCAAGGCAGGTCGACTAGGTTCACCCCATTGTACGATTCGGATATTTTGGGCAAGTTATGGCACACCAAGGGCTTTGATAAATGGGACCTCATAGGTATCTCCAGGGTGGATGATATGGTATCGAAGGGTGAGATCAAGACCTTCTCCCAGCTGCAGGCTGAGTACAAGCTGGGTAGCTCGGAGTCCTTCCGATATGCCCAGCTGCGGCACGCACTGCTCTCTGCTAAACCAGCTGAGGGGGCGATTCCCGAGAGCTCCCCGTTGGAGGACAGGGTGCTGGATGGCCATATGCCTGACAGTGCCATCTCACTGTCTTATAAGAAACTTATCAATGTTCGCACTGACCTCCTCCTGGGTGTGCGGGATCAGTGGGTGCGTGACGGACTGGAGATCGATGATGAGGATTGGCAGAGTGCAGTTTCTTCCCCTAAGGAAGTCGCTATTTCCTCTCGTCTCCGGCTGGTACAGCTCAAAATCCTCCACAGGGTGTCCGTGACTGGCCCCCGGCTTGTGCATATGGGCTACTCGACCGATGGGCTTTGTCGCCGCGGCTGCGGCGCCCTTGCCACTTTTATGCACATTCTTTGGGAGTGCCCCGCCATAGCCTCCTACTGGAGACGCGTGCATCGAATTATGGATGAAGTGACTGGGGTGGTGGCAACGGCGGAAGCAAGGAGGTGCCTCCTCAACATTTGGGGTCCGACGGATCACAATGTGGCTCAGACGCGGTGGGTGACCCTCTGCAACATGGTGGCCAAACGCGATATCGCACAGAAGTAGGGAGCTTCGGCGGCTCCCATGGTGGTGCAATGGAAAGCCAATATGGATTGGTGTATGTTCAGGGAAAAGACGGTCTATGTTGCCAGGGGTAAGCCCAATAAGTGGTTGAAAGTGTGGGGGGCCTGGAATGCTTACAGGGGAGATATTTGTGTGCCCCCGGAACCTGTCTCTTTAGAGGAACATCTGTCGCCATAACCTGTGACACCAACTGTGACACGCTGTACTGTTGTATCCTGTTTCCTCTTCTCCCCCCCTTTTCTACCCTGTTCTATTCTCCGGTATCCGAGCTTGTGTTCCCTGCTGCTCCCCCTGCCTCACTGCCAACGCTTCACTGGTTTCTTCTACCCCATTGCCACTCTTTATGCGCCTTTTTGGCGTCTTCTTCTTTTCTCTCTCTATGTTCCTTATGCAACAAAATAATAAAATCAACCTTCATTGTGCTGTGTCATTTATTCTTGCGCTATTGCTCTCCTGTTTTTTATGCTGCCTTGCCTCCGGGATGTTAGGCTGAATAGCTGTGTACACTTTTCTAAATAAAGGTTTTAAAAATTTAAAAAAAAAAAAAAAGAATGCAGTTAAGACTGTGGATGGTAGGACCTGGAACAAGTACAGGATAGTAGTAGTCAAGCCTACTCAACAACCAGTTTTGGATGGAGTGGTTTGCTCTCGCTCTTATCCATTGGCAACTCTACAGGATTCTTTTTCCTCAAATTCTAGTGCTTACATGTTGATTCTAGGGTGAAGAGTTAGAGAATTTGAAGACAACCTCTGTACACGAAGGATTATGTTTGTTAAGTTTTCTCTTTTTTTTTGTTTTGTTGTTGTTGTTTCTTTGGGATAAAGAGGAAAGATGTGTGAAATGATACATTTCTTGTGTTCTTAATGGAACATTACTATGTAATTACATTCCTGTCCTGAATGGAATCTGACGTTGAAAGGGGATTCTTGAGGAGTCAGTTACTCTGGAGCGGTTGATGGCTGGGGAGAATAAACTGAACCTGAGACTTGGAAAGTGTTGGTCTTCCTTCATTCAAGGAAATCACAATGAGCATGTAAGGCGACAGCGTTACTTGCTCCATATAAAAAACAGCCAGAAGCCCATCTCTGAGAAAGGATTAAAATGGTTCCGGTCTATAAAATACACTAATAGGGCACTCTACATATGTCACTTATAACATCAAGAAAAGGTTCAAGAAGACTGAGTTACTGGAGAACTCATGGAGCCAAACTAGAGATCAAGCAGAGTACACTTTGGTTTTGGCATACCAGGACAATACCACTAGATAAAAATCACGTTTCTGCTTTGGATAATTACTTCTATGATGGATGGGTAATGGGTATAGTGTACTATCGTCAAATGAGGTCATATTTATTTGGTAAGCTGGATGGTACAGAAACCAGCGAATAACTGGCAGAATAACGATAATAGCAGAGTATGGCACATAGCCCTCTTTCAACTCTCCATGCAGGCCTTAACCACAGAATTTCCGAAGAGGGACAAGTATTTGCTGTTCCTTCAGTACCCTCCATCTCCTCGTTGTCCAAGTTGCTCGAAGACACTGTCTCCAGACTAGGCATTGGCTGCAAGGTCGGCATACCAGATGGTAGGTGTATTCCTGTTATTCTGTTTGTTAGACCTGGCACCATTGGCGTGGGTCTCCCTTCCCTTTTTGCTGTTGCCTCATGTATTTTTGCTTATATTAGATGCTTTGGGCACTGTGCCACTGCTATTCAGTGCCACAATGTAAGCACTCCCTATTGTAAATTGATGTATTGATCAGTGGTTCCATGTTTGGCTATTTGATTTACTTGTCAGACCCTAGTCTAGTGCACAGGGTGTGCCCAGGGAGTGTAAATCCAAATGCTGCTGGTGGGACTGCAGCACTGGTTGTGCCACCCACAGAAGTAGCCTTGTAAAATGTGTCTAAGGTCTGCCATTGCAGAGCCTGCGTGCAGTCTGGTACTGTCATGCTGACTGTGCAGGTGCACTCACTTGCCAGTCCCTAAACATTCCCTTTTCTTCATATCATATCAGTCACCCCTATGGTAGGCCCAAGGGTGCATTGTAAGTATAAGGTAGGACAAGCCCTGATGTGTGTGGCATGTCCTAAAAGTGAATTACAGCCATTTTCGTTTTTCACTATTGCAAGGCTACCTGTTCTCCATAGGCCAGAATGGGCTGTACATTTTATAATCCTAACTGTCTCAAAGAACATGGTAGAAATTAGAGTTTAGTATGCCTGAACTTAGAATGATAAAATACATCTTTTAGTGAAGTTAGTTTTAACATTCTGTGTTTGCAAATACCACTTTTAGAACGTAGGTATTTGTTTGTCTAACCATTCAAACCTGCCTCTGCTAGGCTGTGTATTCCTTTGTCTGGTGTTGTGAGTGACAGGGCTGGGGGATTCCAAGAGACAGGCTGAGTCACCCAGTGGTGAATAGAGAGATCTGCATCTAGATGGGAGGGAGGAGTTGCATCTGAACCTTGAATAGGGCTGTGCCTGCCTTCCACAATGCTGGCTCCAGCCCCTGGGGAGCGGCTGATGTCTCTGCCCTGCACACTGAAAGAAGAGAAGGAGTCCTGTAAACAAAGTGCTCCAGGACTGTACTTGCCTTCCACAATGCTGGCTCCACCTCCTGCGGGGTGTCTGATGTGCCTGCCCTGCACTGTGAAAGGAAAGGAGGAGTCTGGTAACAGAGTGCTTCAGAACTGGTTTGGACTGGGCAAAGCCCCCTCTCCCCTCAGAGACCAAAGGATTTTGGGGTATGAATATTGGGACCCTGATCCCATGAAATTAGATCACGTCGGACTACAAGAAGAAACCTTTACTGAGGAGAGGAACCTAAAGAAACTGAGGAGAGACTATTCCCAAGTTGAAGTGCTGCTTGGGGGATTTGCCTGCAGTGGTTGCCTTACTGCCAAAGGAAGGAGAAAGGGACTTCACCCCCAGCTCCCCAGAGTTCTTTTGGAAGTGCCTGCTGCATGTTTTGGTCCTTCTGAGGAACTGCGTGCCGCAAGGAGCTGGAAGCGCGACTCAACGAGAAGAAGTGTGTCGCCATCGCTGTGCCTGCCGTCGCAACTCCGAAGGAGGGTGTCGCCGCTGGAACTGTCGCACTACACCGCATCGGAGAGAAGCGTGCCGGTACGAAGAGGAAGCGTGTCGTCGTCGCTGCTGCTGCCGTCGCAACTCCGAAGGAGGGTGTCGCCTCTGTAGCTGTCGCATTGCACCGCATCAAGAGAAGAATTTCGAAACGAGGTCGGAGCGTGTCGCACTGCACCTTGCATCCCTGATAAGCGCACCGCCGTCAGAGCTGCTGTCATCGCATCGTGGATGTCGCCGCTGTAGTTGTCGCATTGAGCGGAAGCTTCACGCATCGTGGAAGAGTGTTGCCGGTGGAGCTGTTGCTGTCGCATCTTCAGGGATTCGCCTCTGCAGTCCACGCATCCCCGAGATGCGTGCAGCATCTGGAAGATCTTTACGTCTTTCTTTCTTTGCACCTGAAGCACAAGTTACTACTTGTGTAACGATATATCTGTAAGAGACATTAGTTAGTGATAGATTCCTTACCTTAGAATATCCCCAGGCGTCAGACTGGATCCGGAAATGTTTGCGTAGCAGTACCCTTGCGCGTCAGTAGGCGTCGTCTGCGGCTCCGCGTCCGGCGTCGGCGTCGTGATGATGTTGTCAGAGTACTTAGACGCCGCCTCCGCGTGCTGACGTCAGTTCTTAGACACAGCTTTTCCGCGCCAGAAATGCAGAGCTATGCCAAAAACCAACACTGGTGCCTTGAAACTAGGGCCCTGAAAGGGGATGACCTTAACCCTAGATATCGGTTCGCAGAACAAGGAGGATGGGTGGGTCGATAAGGAATCTATCACTAACTGATGTCTCTTACAGATATATGTTACACAAGTAGTAACTTGTGCATCTGAAAGAGACACGTTAGTGATAGATTCCTTACCTTAGAATAGATGCCCCAGCAATACCAACCCCGGTGTTGGGTCTGCGAACCAATAATCACACCAGAAACTCCTGGAAGACGGAACGGCCAAAGAAGCCATCCCGCCGGACTTGGCTGTCCAGGCAATAATGTCTTGCAAACGTGTGCAGCGAGGCTCACGTAGCTGCCTGGCAAATGTCCTACAAGGGCACTCCTCGGCCCAAGGCAGTAGTAGTAGCCGTGGCTCGAGTGGAATGAGCCCTAAGCCCAAGAGGGGGTTCCTTCTTAGCCAAGGAGTAGCACGCAAGGATACACAATATGATCCACCGCGAGATGGTCCACTTGTGTACCGCTTTTCCCTTCTTAGCGCCCACGTAACCAACAAAGAGTTGGTCATCCACCCGGAACTGGCGTGTGCGATCCAGATAGAAAGAGAGCGCACGTTTTGGGTCCAGACGGTGGAGCCTCTCTTCCTCTCTTGAGGGATGCGGAGGCGGAAAGAAGGTGGGCAAGGTGATGGATTGCCCGATGTGGAAGGCTGTGACTACCTTGGGCAGGAAAGAGGGCCTTGTCCGCAACACAACCTTGTCGGGATGGACCGAAAGGAAAGGAGGTTTAAAGGATAGAGCCTGGAGCTCACTCACTCTCCTGGCAGAGGTGATGGCTACCAGGAAGGCAGTCTTCAATGTAAGAAGGCGGAGAGGACAGTTGTGAAGTGGCTCGAAGGGAGCGCACATCAGAAAACTAAGAACCAAGTTCAAGTCCCACTGAGGCATCACAAAGGAACAGGGGGGAACGTATGTGTGATGCCTTTCAAGAACCGATTAACAATAGGGGACTTGAACAAAGAAGGTTGATCAGGCAGCCTTAAAAAGGCTGAAAGAGCAGAAAGGTAGCCCTTGATAGTGCCCAGACCAGAGCCCTCCTGGGCAAGAGAAAGAAGGAAGAGAAGAACCTCAGAAAGAGGGGCAGAGAGAGGATCCACAGCCTTTGCTGTGCACCATGCCACAAATCTGTTCCACCTGCAGGCGTATACTGACTTTGTGGAGGGACGCCTGGCTGCCAGAATGATGTTCAAGACTTCAGGAGGCAAGTCAAATGGCCTCAACTGTCGCCGCTCAATCTCCAAGCATGGTGGTGGAGACTGGACAGGTTCGGGTGGAGGACCGTCCCCTGCTGCTGCGACAGAAGGTCCTCCTGAAGAGGAAGACGAACCGGGGGATCGACTGACATATTGAGTAGCTCGGGATACCAGTACCTTCGTGCCCAGTCCGGAGCCACAAGGATGACTTGTGCCCAGTCGCGCTTGATCTTCTTCAGCACTCTGGGCAGAAGTGGTATAGGCGGAAAGGCGTACAACAGACCGCAACTCCAATCGCGATGAAAAGCTTCTCCGAGCGAGTGCCGCCTTGGAAATTCCAACGCGCAGAACTGATGACATTGCGCGTTCTCTTCGGTGGCGAATAGATCTAACCAAGGCTCTCCCCACTGTTGAAAGAGGCCTTGCGCCACGTCCGAGTTCAGACGCCATTCGTGATCCATCATGCACCGGCGGCCGAGATCGTCCGCCCTGGCGTTCAGAGAACCTGCCAGGTGTTGAACCACCAGGCTCACACCCTGATGTTCCAGCCACTGCCAAAGGCGCAGAGCCTCCTGGCAGAGGGTCCACGACCCCACCCCGCCCTGTTTATTGCAGTACCACATGGCGGTGGTGTTGTCTGTGAACACCTGCACTACACTCCCACGGACAGAGGGGAGGAATGCCTTCAGTGCAAGACGAATCGCCCGCAGCTCCAAAAGGTTGATATGGAGCCGGGACTCCGCCGGAGACCAGAGGCCTCTGATCTCCGCCTCTCCCATGTGGCCTCCCCAGCCCTGGAGGGACGCATCCGTCACAACTACGTGCTCCAGTTGGGGAAGGGAGAGGGATCTGCCGCTGACCCAATCGCGGTCCGTGAGCCACCACTGCAGCTGTCTCGAAGTGCCCTCCGAGATCAGGACATGGTCGGACAGGTTGCCCTGATGCTGGGCCCACTGAAACTTCAGGTCCCACTGCAGAGCCCGCATCCGCCAACGGGCGTGATGCACCAGAAGGATGCAGGCAGCCATCAGCCCCAGAAGCCGCAGCGTCAACCTGACCGAAACCCAGGATAAAGGCTGAAAGATTGGAATCGGAGCCTGTATATCCAGAGCCCGCTGTTCGGGTGGGTAAACCCGAAATTGCGCCGAGTCGAGAACCGCTCCGATGAAAAGGAGCTTCTGAGAGGGGCGCAGGTGTGACTTCGGCACATTGATGGAGAATCCCAGCTGGTGCAAGAGGTCTGCCGTTGTCTGGAGGTGGCTGACGACTGTCTGGGGTGAGCCCGCCTTCAACAACCAGTCGTCGAGGTAGGGGAAGACTGAAACCCCTAACCTGCGCAGATGAGCTGTGACCACCGCCATCACCTTGGTGAACACCCTTGGGGCGCTGGTAAGGCCGAAGGGGAGCACGGTAAACTGAAAGTGCTCGTGTCCTACCATGACCCGCAGGTAGCGCCGGTGGGCTGGCAGGACGGGGATGTGGAAATAAGCGTCCTGCAAGTCCAACGCTACCATCCAGTCTCCTGGGTCTAGGGCAGCTAAGACCAGAGTCAGCATTTTGAACTTCTCCTTCTGGAGGAAGCCGTTGACGTTCCGTAGATCCAAGATAGGGCGTAGGCCCCCTTTGCCCTTCTTGGGTACCAGAACGTAGTGGGAGTAGCAACCACATCCTACTTCTGGCCCAGGAACGCGCTCGATGGCCCCCTTGGCCAAGAGGGCCGAAACTTACTCCTGCAGAAGCCACAAATGATCCCCCGATACGCGGTGGTGTTGCGGTGGCTTGGCTTGAGGGGTCTTCTCGAAGGGGAGGGAGTAGCCCCTTCGGACGATCTGCAGCACCCATCTGTCCGAAGTGACAATGCACCAGTGAGAGAGGTGATGGCGAACCCTGCCCCCCACTGGGGTCACATGGGCAGAAAAGCACGGACTAAGAGGGTTTTGAGGCGGATGCTGGGGGGGGAGGGTGTGGACTGGCCTCGCTGTTGTCCCCGACCGCCTCCACGGCGATTTCCACGGCCGCCACCGCGCTGGATGTTAGCCTGCGGTGCGTGGCTGGCGGCCCGTGTGGGGGCGCCCCTTCCTTGGCCACGAAAGGAGCGAAAGGCACCCGTTTGCTGGCGCGGGGCCGAGAGGCCCAAGGACTTGGCCGTAGCCCTGGAGTCTTTAAAGCGCTCAAGCGCATGGTCTGCCTTGTCGCCAAAAAGGCGACGGCCATCAAACAGCATGTCCATCAGTGGGTTTTGGACATCGTCCGAAAAGTTGGCGGACCTCAACCATGTGTGGCGTCTAATCGCCACCGTCGTTGCAATTGCTCTACCTAGTGAGTCGATGGTATCCAGCCCACACCGTATTGAAAATTTGGCTGCATCCCGGCCCTCCACAAGAGCTTGGCCGAGTTTGGCCCGTACCTCCAACGGACACTCTGGCAGCACTTCGGCAATAGTATCCCACAGAGAGTGGGTGTAGCGGCCCAAGAGGCATGCAGTGTTGGAAGTCCGCAGTCCCAAGCTAAGGGATGAGAAGATCTTTTTGCCGTACTGCTCATACCTCTTGGATTCCCTGTCCGGCGGAGCCGACGGAAATGCGGTCTGGGAATTGGATGCCTGGATGACCAGGCTCTCGGGGGTGGGGTGGGTGGACAGGAAACATGGGTCGCCCGGGGCCGGGCGGTGGCGTCTGGCCACGTTCCTATCTACGGGCGAACCCGTAGCGGGCCTGGACCAAGTGCCCAAAAGAACTTTGGACAAGGCCTCATTATATGGCAGCAGAGGCTCGGCCGAGCATGACTGCGGTTTAAGGACCTCAGTGAGGAGGTTAGTCCTCACGGCCACGACGGGGAGCTCAAGGCCCAAGGCCTTGGCTGCCCTCATCAACACCACACTGTAGGTTGCCCCCTCCTCCGAAGCCACAGTAGGAGGTGAGACAAAACCAGTGTCTGGAGATGTGTCCAGACCACTGGCATCCCCAAGTCCACCTGTCCAGTCCTCTTGAGATTGACACTCTCGGGTCAGAGGGTCCTCAGACCCCTCCCAATACTCCTCTTCACCCATCCCTTGATAGTCAGGGTCGTCAAACTATGAGGCCGGTTCATAGAAGCTAAACTCCCCAAGCGGCGTCGAAAGCGGCGCCCAGCGGGGGGGTCGTTAGGTCCACCGGCGACGACCTGGATCCCGAAGCGGATCCGGTGGGGTCCGGCTGCGCCGGGGGCGTCGGGACCCTGGGGCCCTGCGGCGCCAGGCCCGAAAGCGTCAAGGCCGAAGCACCCGACGGCGTCGGGGCCGAAGCCGCCGACCCGCTAGGGGCCCCAGACGGGTCCGCTGGGCCTGAAGGCGCTGCGGAGCCCGTCGGAGGAGAGAGGGACCTCATGGCCATGAGGAAGCGCTCGATCTCCTCCGGTGTCGCATCTTGCCCAGGGACTGGAGGGTGTGGAGCAGGACGCGGCGCCCGCGACTCCGACGGAGCTACGTGGGCGGTGCCACCCAAACCCCCGGCCGCGTCGTGAAAGCGTCGGGGGGAGTCAAAAGAGCGATGACGTCTCTTCGACTTCTTGTGTTTCTTACCTGTCGACGACTTCGACCTGGAGGAGTGGTGCAGACTCTCGGAGCTGTGATGGCTCCGACCCCGCAAACTGTCCCTCGACCTCCCGTTCGAGTCGCCTGCGGGAGAGCTCCCGCCTGGCTTTTGAAGACAGGGCCCGGCAGTCGGGGCAGGTCTTGTCGTCGTGGTCGACGCAGAGGCATAGGAGACACCGACGGTGAGGATCCGTGACCGACATCGTGCGGTCGCAATCCTGGCAGTGCTTAAAACCAGGCATCCCTAGGCACCGTCCGGAGTCGATAGACTTCGAAAAGATGATCAAAAATGATCCAAAAAGTTAGTCAAAAAATGACTAAGGGTTACTGCTGGCGCGTAAAAAAGAAGAACTGACGTCAGCACGCGGAGGCGGTGTCTAAGTACTCCGACGACGTCATCACGGCGCCCACGACGGACGCGGAGCCGCAGACGACACCTACCGACGCGCAAGGGTACTGTTACGCAAAAATTTCCGGATCCAGTCTGAAGCCTGGGGATATTCTAAGGTAAGGAATCTATCACTAACGTGTCTCTTTCAGATCATTGCCGCATTTCCCTCGCTGCGACATTGCTTGTCATGGAAGCGCAATGCAACCTAAGGTACATTGACGCAAAGTGTAGCATCTAAGAACTGAACTGAACTAAGCTTAATCTACCATCTTAAAGTAATAGTATTGTGTATTTTTGTTGTTTATGGTCTTGTGGTAACTCTATATAAAGTATATATTTTTTTTATATAAAACCTGTGTGGTGTCCATTTGTAGTGTTGTCACTGGGTTACTGTATGTGGTCACAAATGTTTAAAACGCCTGAGATAAAGCCTGTCTGCTCGTGCCAAGCTACCAAGGGGGTGAGCAGGGGTTATTTTAGGAGTATAATCCCCTTATCTGAAAGAAACAGGCTAGTGTCAGATTCCTTACCTTAGAATATCCCCAGGTGTCAGATTGGATCCGTAAAGTTTTCTTCAGCAGTACCCCTGCGCGTCGGTAGGGGTCGTGTGCGGCTCCGCGTCCGTCATCGGCGTCATGATCGCCGGGATGACGTCCTAGCCCTTGCGTGCTGACGTCAGTTCTTCTTTTTTTTGCACTAGCAAACTCAACTCCGGGAAGAGCAGTACCCTAGTAATTTTTTGACTAACTTTTCTGATCTCTTTTGATCATCACTTTTCGAGTCGACCTCGACTCGCGGTGCCGTTAGGGATGCCTGGTTTTAAACTGCGAGGCATGTAACCGCCTGATGTTGGTGACGGACCCCCATCATCGGTGCCTTAACAGCCTCGGGCCGACCATGATGACAAGTCGTGCCCCGACTTCCGGTCCTTGACCTCGAAGGCTACCAGGGAGCGGTCCCGTAAGCTGCTCTGGATCCGGCAATCGGCTCCGCGCTGCTCGAGGTCATGGTCGAGGATGTGGTCAAGGGACCGGTCGCGGAGCCGCAGTCATCGCCGCTCGGCATGTCACCACCACTTGTCGGGCTCCAAGTCCTCCGGTAAGTCGAGGTATTCGAAAAAGAAGTCAGAGGCATCATCGCTCTTCCGACTCCCCTTGACGCTTGCGCGACGCGACCGGGGGTTTGGGCGACACCGCCCGCGTGGTTCCACTGGAGCCGCAAGCGCTGCGTCCAACTCCATACCCGCCAGTCCCTGGGCTGCACGCGACGCCGGAGGAGAAAAGTGCTTTCCTCACGGTCATGAGGTCGTACTTCCATCAGTCGGAACATGATGAGGCGCCTTCGGGCCCGCGGGTCCGACTGGGAGCCATAGTAGGCCGGCAGCTCTGGCCCCAGCGCCGTCGGGTGCTTGGGCCCCGGTGCCGTCATCGACTCCGGTCCCGACGCCGTGGGCCCCACAGGATCCAGGCCTGGATCCGGGTCGTCGCCAGTCGACCTCACAACTCCTCCGCTGGTGCCGACCCCGAGGGTGTCGCTTCCAGTGCCGTCTTCGGACGACACCAGCCCCAATTTAAGCCCCAGTCCGGGTGCAACGCTGATGCCGATCTGGTGAGCAATTCACCTATGACCCGGCTCCATCATTTTTGCCTGTTTACCAGGAGATGGATGACGAGGAGGACTGAGAGGGTCTGAGGACCCTCTGGCACAGCAGTGCCAGTTAAGATAATACTGGGCAGAAGAGCTGGGGGAGGCCAGTGGTCTGGACACTTCGCCCGACACAGGATTCGTCCCTCCTCCCTTCGTGGCTTCGGAGGAGGGGGCTACTTATAGCGTGGTGTTGAACAGGGCGGCCAAAGTCTTGGCTCTTGAGCTCCCTGTCGTGGCCGTGAGGACTAGGTGCTCAAACTGCAGGCAAGTTCCACAGAGCCTCTACTGCCGTTTAATGAGACCCTCACCGACGTTCTGATGGGCACCTGGTCCAAGCCCTCTACAGGCCTTCCTGTGGATAGGAACGTGGCCCGACGCCACCGCCCGGCTCTGGGCGACCCCTGCTTTCTGTCCGTTCACCCCACCTCGAGAGCCTGGTGACCCAGGCCTCTACGTCCCAGACCGCATTCCCAACCGCTCCTCCGGATCGGGAATCCAAAAGGTATGATCAGTTTGGGAAGAAACTGTTCTCCTCTCTGAGTTTGGGGCTGCGGTCTGTCAATACCACCTCCCTTTTGGGTCGTTACACGCACTCTGTCGGATACGGTTGCAGACGTGCTGCCACAGTGTTCGGAGGAGGCCCGGACATGGCTCCCCCAAGCCCTGGCGGAGGGGCGGGATGCAGAACGGTACTCAATTAGAAGTGGACTTGACACCACGGACTCGCTGGGCAGAGCGATTTCCATGACGGTGGTGATTTGTCGCCACGTCTGGCTGAGGTCTGCCAACTTCTTGGGGGATGTACAGGCCACGCTCATGGACATGCCCTTCGATGGCCGTCGCCTTTTTGGCGACAAAGGGGACAGTGCGCTAGAGCGTTTTACGGACTCCAGGGCTACGGCCAAGTCCTTGGGCCTAGGCCAGGGCCAGCAAACTTCCGCTTTTCGCCCCTTTCGTGGCCAAGGAAGGGGCGCCCCCACACGTCCAGCCCGCCACAGGCCGCAGAACCAGTCTTAATGCGGTCGCGGACGTGGTAACCGCCGTGGCAGTGCCGGGGGACAACGGCAGGGTCAGTCTACATCCGCTCCTGCAGCATCTGCCTCTAAGCCTTCCTAGTCCGGCATTTCAGGCCCATTCGACGCCAGTGGGGGGCAGGGTTCGTCATCACCTCCTCAAAATGGCGTACCATCACGTCGGACAGGTGAGTGTTGCAAATCATCCGAAGGGGCTACTCCCTCCCCTTCGAGGCGACCCCTCCAGCCATGCCACCACAGTACCACCGCATGTCGGGGGATCACTTGCAACTTCTGCATGAGGATGTTACGGCCCTCTTGGCCAAGGGGGCCATCGAGCGCGTTCCTGGTTGAGAAGTAGGACGTGGTTGCTATTCTCACTACTTTCCGGTACCCAAGAAGGGCAAAGGAGGCCTACGCCCTATCTTGGACCTACGGAGCGTCAACGGCTTCCTCCGGAAGGAGAAGTTCAAGATGCTGACTTTGGCTCAGGTCCTAGCTGCCGTGGACCCGGGAGACTGGATGGTGGAGTTGGACTTGCAGGACGCATATTTCCACAACCCTGTCCTGCCGGCCCACCGGTGCTACCTGCGGTTCACAGTAGGCCACAAGCACTTTGAATTTACTGTGCTCCCCTTCGGCCTTACCAGCACCCCTCGGGTGTTCACGAAAGTGATGGTGGTGGTCCCAGCTCATCTGCGCAGATTAGGGGTTTCAGTCTTCCCCTATCTCGACAATAGGATGTTAAAGGCGGGCTCGCCCCAAACAGTCGCCTACCACCTCCAGACTACGGCCGACCTCCTGCACTCGCTGGGGTTCTCCATCAATGTGCCAAAGTCACACCTGTGCCCCTCTCAGAAGCTCCTTTTCATCTGAGCAGTTCTGGACTCGGCGCAGTTCTCCGGTGGAGTCCCGGCTCCATATCAACCTTCTGGAGCTGCGGGCGATCCGACTTGCACTGAAGGCATTCCTTCCCTCTGTCCGGGGATGTGTAGTGCAGGTGTTCACGGACAACACCACCGCCATGTGGTACTGCAACAAACAAGGCAGGGTGGGGTTGTGGACCCTTTGTCAGGAGGCTCTGCGCCTCTGGACATGGCTGGAACACCAGGGTGTCACTCTGGTGGTTCAACACTGTTAGGTTCCCTGAACGCCAGATCGGACCAACTCAGCCGCCGGTGCATGATGGATCACGAATGGCGCCTGAAGTCGGACGTGGCGCAAGGTCTCTTTCAGCAGTGGGGAGACCCTTGGTTAGATCTATTCGCCACCGAAGAGAACGCGCAGTGTCATCAGTTCTGCGCGTTGGAATTTCCAAGGTGGCACTCGCTTGGCGACGCTTTTCGTCATGAGTGGTGCTGCGGTCTGTTGTACGCCTTTCCGCCTATACCACTTCTGCACATAGTGCTGAAGATCAGGCGAGACCGGACCCTAGTCTATGGCACAGGGTGTGCCCATGGAGTGTAAATCCAAATGCTGCTGGTGGGACTGCAGCACTGGTTGTGCCACCCACAGAAGCAGCCTTGTAAAATGTGTCTAAGGTCTGCCATTGCAGAGACTGCGTGAAGTCTGGTACTGTCATGCTGACTGTGCAGGTGCATTCACTTGCCAGTCCCTAAACCTTCCCTTTTCTTCATATCAGTCACCCCTATGGTAGGCCCAAGGGTGCATTGTAAGTATAAGGTAAGACCAGCCCTGATGTTTGTGGCATGTCCTAAGAGTGAATTACAGCCATTTTCGTATTTCACTATTGCAAGGCTACCTGTTCTCCATAGGCCAGAATGGGCTGTACATTTTATAATCCTAACTGTCTCAGAAAACATGGAAGAAATTTGAGTTTAGTATGCCTGAACTCAGAATGATAAAATACATCTTTTAGTGAAGTTGGTTTTAACATTCTGTGTTTGAAATACCACTTTTAGAACGTAGGTATTTGTTTGTCTAACCATTCAAACCTGCCTCTGCTAGATTGTGTATTCCTTTGTTTGGTTTTGTGAGTGACAGGGCTGGGGGATTCCAAGAGACAGGCTGAGTCACCCAGAGGTGAATAGAGAGATCTGCATCTAAATGGGAGGGAGGAGTTGCACCTGAACCCTGAATAGGGCTGTGCCTGCCTTCCACAATGCTGGCTCCACTCCCTGGGGAGCGGCTGATGTCTCTGCCCTGAAAGAAGAGAAGGAGTCCAGTAAACGAAGTGCTCCAGGACTGTACTTGCCTTCCCCAATGCTGGCTTCACCTCCTGTGCAGCGTCTGATGTGCCTGCCCTGCACTGTAAAAGGAGGAGTCTGGTAAACAGAGTGCTTTGGTTTGGACTGGGCAAAGGCCCATCTCCCCTCACAGAACAAAGGATTTTGGGGCATAAATATTGGGACCCTGATCCCATGAAATTAGATCACTTTGGACTAAAAGAAGAAACCTTACTGAGGAGAGGAACCTGAAGAAACTGAGGAGAGAC
The DNA here is from genome assembly GCF_964263255.1 of Lissotriton vulgaris. Taxonomy (NCBI): domain Eukaryota; kingdom Metazoa; phylum Chordata; class Amphibia; order Caudata; family Salamandridae; genus Lissotriton; species Lissotriton vulgaris. The sequence continues at coordinate 991,742,183 of NC_141694.1, forward strand.
TATTCCCAAGTTGAAGTGCTGCTTGGGGGATTGGCCGGCAGTGGTTGCCTTACTGCCAAAGGAAGGAGAAAGGAACTTTGTGTACTTTGCTTTTAACTTGCGAAGGATCTCCAAGGGCTTGGGAAAGAGCTTGCCTCCTGCTGAAGTCTCGGGGACAACATACTTCACCCCCCAGTTCTTTTAGAAGTGCCTGCAGCTATTTTGGGCCTTCTTAGGAACTGCGTGTCGCAAGGAGCTGGAAGCGCGACTCAAGGAGAAGAAGCGTGTCGTCGTCGCTGTGCCTGCCGTCGTAACTCTGAAGGAGGGTGTCGCCGCGGCAACTGTCGCACCGCATCGGAGAGAAGCGTGATGCAACGAAGAGGAAGCGTGTCGCCTCGCTCCGGATGCCATTGCAACTCCGAAGGAGGGTGTCGCCACTGTAGCTGTCGCATTGCACCGCATCAAGAGAAGAATCTCGCAACGAGGTTGGAGCCTGACGCCGTCGATGTGCCTGCCGTCGCAACTCCGAAGAAGGGTGTCGCCGCTGGAACTGTCGCACTGCACAGCATCGAAGAAGAGCACCTTGCATCCCTGAGAAGCGTGCCTCCGTTGGAGCTGCTGCCGTCGCATTGTGGATGTTGACGCTGTAGTTGTCGCATCGAGCGGAAGCTTCACGCATCGTGGGAGAAAAGTGTCCCCGCTGGAGCTGTTGCCATTGCATCGTCAGGGTGTCGCTGATGCAGTCCACGCTTCAAACCGAGAACTTCTCACATCCCTGAGAAGCGTGCCGCATCTGGAAGATCTTCACTTCTTTGCACCTGAACTTTGCTGCATTTCCCTCGCTGCGACATTGCTTGTCATGCAAGCGCAACGCAACCTAAGGTACATTGACGAAAAGTGTTGCATCTAAGAACTGAACTGAGCTAAGCTTAATCTACCATCTTAAAGTAATAGTATTGTGTATTTTTGTCATTTATGGTCTTGTGGTAACTCTACATAAAGTATACTTATTTTTTTATATAAAACCTGTGTGGTATCCATTTGTAATGTTGTCACTGGGTTACTGTATGTGGTCACAAATGCTTAACACACAACGCCTCTGAGATAAAGCCTGTCTGCTCGTGCCAAGCTACCAAGGGGGTGAGCAGGGGTTATTTTAGGAGTGTAATCCCCTTATCCTGACTAGAGGCAAGGGTCCCTATTTGTCACAAGTACCTACCTGTGCCAACTAGAGACCCCCAAATCTAACATTGTTGGTCAGCGGAAGGGATTCTGGATTTGCATTTGTGACTCATGTACAGTGACTACTACTTAGTGAGTGCAGACCATAACGATACCACATACTTTTTGGTATATTCCTTTTGGCGTTTCTGTTCTATTTTTGAAAGATGCCTGATTCAACTGTAGTAAAGAGAGCAGAATCTGTAGCCTCTATTGATCTTGAATGGGAAGAAGATAAATTGGAAAGCTACAAAGTAAAGCATCTGAAGTACTTCTGCAAGAAATTCAAGGTTGCCACTGTTGGGTGCACCAAGAAAGAAGAATTCTACAAGGCGCCGAGGGCCTGGGTAGAAGCAAGGAAAAGCCCTGAAATTGAGGAGGGGGATGACCAGGCAGTTGTACAACAGGAGGAGCCATTTGGCTTAGGAGGAAGGAGAGCACCTTCCCCTGCATGTAGCAATACTTCTAACAAACGTCTGTCTCCAGAGGAGTTGGAGGACAGAGCGAGATCAAGAAGGCATGACATGGAGATGACCAAGTTCAAGGTGAGGAGGCAACTGGAATTAGAAAATAGAAGTTAGATATTGAGGAAAAGAACATGCAGTTTGAACATGAAAAAGTTTTGAGGGAGTTGGAGTTTGAAACCATAGGTTTAGAAGTTACTCCCTCTTGTGGCAGTGTACCGTCAGTACATACAGAAAGTAGAGTGTATATTCCCAAGGATGTGGTGAAAGAGTTTTACAAAAATGATGATATTGGTCAGTGGCTCAAAGCCTATGAGGTAACCATGTCTTCCCACTGGGTCCCTGAGAGAGATTGGGGAGCGGGGTTGTGGGGAAGGTTCCTTAGTGAGGGGCGGGACACAGTTAGACTTGCCTTCTGAAGTCTGTAGGAGAGTAGGGTCTGCTTCCTATGGTCACCCCCACTTTTTGCTTTTGCTTTACTGGTTTTCGACTTAGACGTGGCTGTGGGCCTGCTAATCAGACCCACAGCACAGATGCACTCTCTCTAAATTTAACCTGTACCCTAGGTACAACCACAATTGGGAATTGGTTCACCTTGTCAGCCCCTGTACTAAGTGTACCCTAGGTACTCAGGGCATAGGTGCAACCAAGGCCTACCCGGGGCTGCAGCATGTATTATGCCACCCCTGGCTGGCCACTCAAATAGACACAACTGGCTGATCACTCAGCTGGGGCAAGGTCGTGTTATCACCCCTTGCTTAGGTGTAGTATTCCTATATGCCTATACCTACTTACATATAGACACATAGTAACCTATAAGTCACTCCTATGGCAGGCCTTAACAATCCTGAAGGCAGAGTGCTTGGTTATGTGTGAGATGGTGCTCTAGCATGAGCTGAGCCTGTTTGCAGCTTTTGGAACCATGCCCTTATAGCTGTTCTATGATATCGCCATACCATATACTCTTAAGTGCATTATAATCCTCGCGGTTAGATGCTAACTTTGGTTTGGCTTTATCCAAACATGTCGTGTAAGGTGTCATACGCTTTGGAATACTACCCCCTCGCCAATTCTGGTGACGGGGGTAGCATTCCACCCTTCTAGAGGGACAAGACATGTTAAGTCCAACAATCCCGTTTACAGTTAACCAGAGCCCCAGCATCACAAAATGGATGCTGCTGCCACAGACACAAGTCTGACCTCCTGCTGCTGGGAGTCCTTCCAGCCACGGAGGTTTGGACAATAGGTTTCCTGCTTGGGGAGGTGCGAGCACCACCCCAGACAGGAGGATGTGTATTGGGACAGGGAGGGCTGAATAGATTGAGACACTGCCTGGAGCACACTAGGTGCTTCATGCATACCCCAGTTCAAACCGGTTGCTGGGGCACTCCAGCCCCAGCATTGGCGCGAAACTGGACTGGACTCACTAGGTCCCACCCACAGTAGGGACCTAGTGAGTAAACCAGCCCCCTTTAGTTGTGTAAAGGTAGGAGCTGACCCAGGAGACTTTAGATTAATCCTGAAATCGACTTGGGACGAAACTCTGGACCCTTCGACATTCACCTGAGCTGAAGACTGAAGAATCTCCCTTGTGGCCAAGGAGTGACCACCCTGGGCAACCATGCACCATCCAGCAACTCGATGGCTTGCTTTGTCCCCATTCTGTCAGCCTCAGAACAAGATGGATCAGTGGATGGTGTTAACCTCTCTTCCACCCTGACCCATGAGCAAAAGAATGACTGCCGCCAGTTGCTGGGACAGTTTTCTCCCTGGTTCCTGGTGTCACAGATTGGTGCTTCCAGGATGTGGACACAGAAGACAGCTTACCTGTGAAGCACAAAACTTAGAGGGTTACTGACAGAGTGAGAGCTTGCATCAAAGAGGAGGTCTCAAAGATGCTTGCGCTAGGGGTGATTGAGCCATCTAGCAGTCCTTGGGCTAGCCCAGTGGTCTTGGTCTAGAAGGCTGCAGCGCCGGGTGCCACACCCGAACTCCGGTTCTGTGTGGACTACAGAGGGCTCAATTCAGTCACAAAGACTGACACACACCCCATCCCCAGAGCTGATGAGCTCATAGATCGGCTAACGGCTGCACGGTACCTCAGCACGTTTGACTTGACGTCTGGGTACTGGCAGATCGCCTTGACTGATGGGGCCAAGGAGAGATCAGCATTCTCCACACCAGATGGGCATTTCCAGTTCTGTGTTATGCCCTTTGGGATGAAGAATGCCCCTGCCACCTTTCAGAGGTTGGTCAACCAGGTGTTGGTTGGACTGGATGAATTCAGTGCCGCCTACCTGGATGACATCTCAGTGTTCAGTGCCAGTTGGGAGGAACATCTGCACCACCTCTGGGAAGTGTTGATGGCGCTGCGGAAGGCAGGCCTCATGATCAAGACGAGTAAGTGCCAGATCGGGCAGGGTTCCGTGGTGTACTTGGGACACAAAGTTGGAAGCGGCCAGGTGGCACCCCTACAACCCAAGATTGAAACCATCCTGGCTTGTGAGCCACCCAAAACCCAGACAGAGGTGAGAGACCTTCTTAGGTCTCACAGGGTATTACAGGAGGTCTGTCAAGGCGTATGGGAACATTGTTGCACCTTTGACGGAGCTGACTTCCAAGAAGCAGCCCACGAAGGTGATCTGGACTGACACCTGTCAGAAAGCTTTTGAGGCCCTGAATGCTGCCATGTGCACAGTGCCCCTGCTCAGAGCACCCAACTTTTCAAGTGAGTTTATCGTTCAGACAGACGCTTCAGAGCATGGCGTGGGGGCTGTTCTGTCACAGATGAATGAGGAGGGCCTAGATCAACCTGTAGCCTTTATCAGTAAAAGGTTACTTCCACGGGAACAGATGTGGAGTGCTATTGAGCGTGAGGCATTTGCTGTGGTCTGGGCACTGAAGAAGTTGAGACCATACCTGTTTGGGACCAACTTCGGGTTCAGACAGACCACAGGCCCCTCAGATGGTTGATGCAGATGAGAGGGGAGAATCCAAAGCTGTTGAGGTGGTCTATTTCCCAACAGGGTATGGACTTTACGGTGGAACACCGCCCTGGTACAGAACGTGCAAACGCTGATGGTCTGTCCAGATTTTTCCGCCTTAGTGATGAGAACTCACCGGAGTTAGGGTTGTTCTCCCCACATTTCAGCTGGAGGGGACACGTGTTAGACCTGGCACCATTGGCGTGGGCCTCCCTTCCATTTTTGCTGTTGCTTCATGTATTTTTGCTGGTATTAGATGCTTTGGGCACTGTGCCACTGCTATTCAGTGCCACAGTGCAAGTGCTCCCTATTGTGAATTGATGTATTAATCAGTGGTTCCATGTTTGGCTATTTGATTTACTTGTCAGACACTAGTCTAGTGCACTTAGTGTGCCCAGGGCGTGTAATTCCAAATGCTGCTGGTGGGCATGCAGCACTGGTTGTGCCACCCACAGAAGCAGCCTTGTAAAATGTGTCTAAGGTCTGCCATTGCAGAGCCTGCGTGCAGTCTGGTACTGTCATGCTGACTGTGCAGGTGCACCCACTTACAGCATTAATTCCATTATTTGTTATAGCGCACTGCTGCCAGCATTGTTCTCCATAGCGCTTTGTGGCTATTGACATAGTGCGTCCTGTTTCCCTTTTGGCTCGCTGCCATTTTGTTGTTGTGAATCCCAGCCCGTCCCCCCACCACGCTCCCGCCTCCCAGCTGACCCTCCCTCCCACTGGAAGATAGGAGCTGACCTGCCCGCTCCTACGCTGTGACCATTCCTGACTCCATCAGAGGCGGTCGCTCACCTCCCTCCCTGCCGACTGGTATCGTAGCGCTTTGCTGAGCGCGCCTTGGTGCCTTGCATTAATTGTGATAGCGCTTTGTTGCCAAACAGCGTCTTGGTGCCTTGAATTAATTTGTTACAGCATTAATTCCATTATTTGTTATAGCGCTCTGCTGCCAGCATTGTTCTCCATAGCGCTTTGTGGCTATTGACATAGTGCGTCCTGTTTCCCTTTTGGCTCGCTGCCATTTTGTTGTTGTGAATCCCAGCCCGTCCCCCCACCACGCTCCCGCCTCCCAGCTGAACCTCCCTCCCACTGGAAGATAGGAGCTGACCTGGCCGCTCCTACGCTGTGACCATTCCTGACTCCATCAGAGGCGGTCGCTCACCTCCCTCCCTGCCGACTGGTATCGTAGCGCTTTGCTGAGCGCGCCTTGGTGCCTTGCATTAATTGTGATAGCGCTTTGTTGCCAAACAGCATCTTGGTGCCTTGAATTAATTTGTTACAGCATTAATTCCATTATTTGTTATAGCGCTCTGCTGCCAGCATTGTTCTCAATAGCGCTTTGTGGCTATTGACATAGTGCGTCCTGTTTCCCCTTTGGCTCGCTGCCATTTTGTTGTTGTGAATCCCAGCCAGTCCCCCCACCACGCTCCCGCCTCCCAGCTGACCCTCCCTCGCCCCTCCCCTTTCACTATCCATTTATGACAGATGCATTTGCGCGCACCGTTCACGCGCAGCGGTCGCGCCCCACGCGCGCCGAAGGTGCGCCAAAGGTAAGCCCGTCTGCGCCAGTCAGCGCCTGGACCGCGCCCAGCGCCAAACCCCCTGGCCCACGCAAATCCCACTCCACCCGCATAATATACGACGCCGCAACGCTCCTAGCCCTTAACCCCGGCGCACTCCAAAACTGCTACCAAGCAGCCCCAGGACACACCCATGGACCCTTCGCCTGCCACTCCTGCAAGTTCAACTGCATCAGGAACCACACCAAATCCACAAACTCCAAAATGAACTCGGACACAAACCACCTAAAGTGCGTACTGCTCAACACCCGCTCAGTCCACAGACACTCCGTCGAACTCTGGAACCTACTCGACACTACATCGCCGGACGTCGCCTTCCTTACAGAAACATGGATGAACGCCTCATCAGCCCCCGACATCGCCATAGCCATCCCGGACACCTACAAGATCATCCGAAAGGACCGCATCAACCAATTAGGAGGAGGCATCGCCATCGTCCATAAGAACACCATCCGCATCACGACCAGCTCCGACGACAACCTCACTACCGCCGAACACCTTCACTTCCAGATTCACACCGACCCCAAAACCACACTCAGAGGCACCCTTATCTACAGACCCCCAGGACCACGCTCACAATTCAGTGAAGACATCGCCGACTTCATCAGCCCACATGCCCTCCCATCCGAGAACTACATTCTACTGGGAGACCTCAACTTCCACCTGGACAAGAAAAACGACAACAACACCACCACCCTCCTGGACAACCTAGCCAATCTCGGACTCAAACAACTCGTTGACACCCCCACCCACTCGGCCGGACACACGCTTGACCCAATCTTCACCTCCAGCAAGTACATCTCCTTCGAACACACCACAGCCCTCCATTGGACGGACCACAGCTGCGTTCACTTCCACTACAAAAAATCCTCGACCCATAACCCTCCAAAACCAATTCCCCGAAGAAACCGGAACAAAATCACCACCGACCAGCTCTTCTCGTCTCTTCAACAAAACCCCCCTACCAATTCATCAGATCCTAACCAAGCAGCCACCAACCTCACACAATGGATCACCCACAGCGCAGACGAACTAGCACCCTTGAAAAACCACCTAATCAAGCAAGGCAACAAAAAAGCCCCCTGGTTCAAGGAGACCTTAAGAAATCCAAGAAGCTCTGTCGGACTCTCGAGAAAACCTGGAGAAAAAACCCTACCACCGACAACCTGACCTCCCTTAAGAACGCCACCCGCAAACACCACCAACTCATCCGATCCACCAAGAAATCAGCATTTAAGGATCGACTTGACAACAACGCCCAAAACAGCAAGGAACTTTTCAACATAGTCAAAGAATTTACTAGCCCCTCCGCAGGCACTAACGACATCACCCCCTCCCAAGACCTCTGCGACTCTCTATCATCATTCTTCCACAACAAAACAGCCGAAATACATAACAGCTTTCAAAACCAGTCCGAAGGCCAACCCACTCCACCTACCCCTGAACCAAAACTCCCCTCTAACAACCTTTGCGCCTGGAACCCAATCACCACTGAAGACACCATCCGTCTGATGAATTCCATCCACTCAGGATCGCCAACCGACCCTTGTCCCCACCACATCTTCAACAAAGCAGACTCCATCATCGCACCCCATCTCCGAGACGTCACCAACTGCTCCCTCAACACTGCTACCGTCCCGGAAAACTGGAAACATGCCGAACTCAGCACCCTTCTGAAGAAATCCACGGCTGACCCAACTGAACTTAAGAACTACCGCCCCATCTCGCTCCTTCCTTTCCCCGCCAAAGTCATCGAGAAAGCCGTCAACAGTCAGCTCGCCACCTTCCTCGAATCCAACAAATCCCTCGACTCCTCTCAATCAGGCTTCCGAGCCAAACACAGCACCAAGACCGCCCTCATCGCAGCTACAGACGACATCCGAACACTACTGGACAACGGAGAAACAGTTGCTCTCATCTTACTTGACCTCTCCGCAGCCTTCGACACAGTCTGTCATAGCACCCTCATACAACGCCTCAGCAACATCGGTGTACAAGGAAAGGCATTGGACTGGATCACATCGTTCCTCACCGGAAGAACCCAGAGAGTCCGCCTCCCCCCTTTCAAATCAGAGGCCACCGAATTAATTTGCGGCGTACCACAAGGATCATCACTCAGCCCCACCCTCTTCAAAGTATACATGAGTCCCCTCGCATCCATCGCGCGCCAACACAACCTCAACATCATCTCCTACGCAGACGAAACCCAGCTGATCCTCTCCCTCACCAAAGACCCAAACACCGCCAAAACCAACTTACACGCAGGAATGAAAGAAGTAGCCGAATGGATGAAGAACAGTCGTCTAAAACTAAACTCGGACAAAACAGAAGTCCTCATCTTAGGATCTTCCCCCTCTGCCTGGGACGACTCATGGTGGCCACCGGCCCTCGGAACCGCACCCACACCTACACCTACAGACCACGCACGTAACCTGGGCTTCATCCTGGACTCCTCCCTCTCGATGACCAGACAAGTCAGCGCCGTCTCATCATCCTGCTTCAACATCCTACGAATGCTCAAAAAGATCTTCCGTTGGATCCCCACCGAAACAAGAAAGACAGTCACCCACGCACTGGTCACAAGCCGATTGGATTACGGCAACACCCTTTACGCCGGAACCACAGCCAAACTACAGAAAAAACTCCAACGCATCCAAAACGCCTCTGCCAGACTCATTTTAAACATCCCTCGGCAAGCCCACATCTCCAACCGCCTGAAAGACCTCCATTGGCTCCCTGTCAACAAGAGAATAACGTTCCGTCTCCTCACCCACGCACACAAAGCCCTCTACGACCTGGGACCGGAATGCCTCAACACGCGCCTATCCTTCTACACCCCCTCCCGCCAACTACGATCATCTAATCAAGCCCTCGCCACTATTCCGCGCATCCACAGATCCACCATGGGGGGGGGAGATCCTTCTCCTACTTAGCGGCTAAAACCTGGAATTCTCTCCCCGCCCACCTCCGCCTCACTAGGAACCACCTCTCTTTCAGAAAGCAACTAAAAACCTGGATATTCGATAAGTAAATCACCACTCTCCCTCAAGTGCCTTGAGACCCTCTGGGTGAGTAGTGCGCTATACAAATTTTGGAACTTGAACTTGAACTTTTCTTCATATCAGTCACCCCTATGGTAGGCCCAAAGGCAGGGTGCATTGTAAGTATAAGGTAGGACAAGCCATGATGTGTGTGGCATGTCCTAATAGTGAATTACAGCCATTTAAATTTTTTTCTATATTGCAGGGCACCCTGTTCTCCATAGGCCAGAATGGGCTGTTAGAGTTATTACATTTTAGAATCCTAACTGTCTGAGAGAACATGGTAGAAATTCGAGTTTAGTATGCCTGAACTTAGAATGATAAAATACATCTTTTAGTGAAGTTAGTTTTAACATTCTGTGTTTGCAAATACCACTTTTAGAAGGTAGGTATTTGTTTGTCTAACCATTCAAACCTGCCTCTGCTAGGCTGTGTATTCCTTTGTCTGGTTTTGTGAGTGACAGGGCTGGGGGATTCCAAGAGACAGGCTGAGTCACCCAGTGGTGAATAGAGAGATCTGCATCTAGATGGGAGGGAGGAGTTGCATCTGAACCTTGAACAGGGCTGTGCCTGCCTTCCACAATGCTGGCTCCAACCCCTGGGGAGCGGCTGATGTCTCTGCCCTGCACACTGAAAGAAGAGAAGGAGTCCTGCAAACAAAGTGCTCCAGGACTGTACTTGCCTTCCACAATGCTGGCTCCACCTCCTGTGGGGCGTCTGATGTGCCTGCCCTGCACTGTGGAAGGAAAGGAGGAGTCTGGTAACAGAGTGCTTCAGAACTGATTTGGACTGGGCAAAGGCCCCTCTACCCTCAGAGACCAAAGGATTTTGGGATATGAATATTGGGACCCTGATCCCATAACATTAGATCACTTGGGACTACAAGAAGAAACCTTTACTGAGGAGAGGAACCTAAATAAACTTAGGAGAGACTATTCCCAAGCTGAAGTGCTGCCTGGGGGATTGGCCTGCAGTGGTTGCCTTACTGCCAAAGGAAGAAGAAAGGAACTTTGTGTACTTTGCTTACAACTTGTGAAGGATTTCCAAGGGCTTGGAAAAGAGCTTGCCTCCTGCTGAAGTCTCAGGGACAACAGACTTCACCCCCCAGCTCCCCAGAGTTCTTTTGGAAGTGCCTGCTGCATGTTTTGGTTCTTCTGAGGAACTGCGTGCCGCAAGGAGCTGGAAGCGCGACTCAACAAGAAGAAGTGTGTTGCCGTCGCTGTGCCTGCCGTCGCAACTCTGAAGGAGGGTGTCGCCGCTGGAACTGTCGCACTGCACCGCATCGGAGAGAAGCGTGCCGCAACGAAGAGGAAGCGTGTCGCCGTTGCTGCTGCTGCCGTCGCAACTCCGAAGGAGGGTGTCGCCGCTGTAGCTGTCGCATTGTACCGCATCACGAGAAGAATTTTGCAACGAGGTCGGAGCGTGTCGCACTGCACCGCATCGAAGAAGAGCATCTTGCATCACTGAGAAGCGCACCACCGTCAGAGCTGCTGCCATCGCATCGTGGATGTCGCCGCTGTAGTTGTCGCATCGAGCGGAAGCTTCACGCATCGGTGGAGAAGAGTGTTGCCGGTGGAGCTGTTGCAGTCGCATCGTCAGGGTGTCGCCTCTGCAGTCCACGCATCGAACCGAGAACTTCTCGCATCTCGAGTTGCGTGCAGCATCTGGAAGATCTTCACGTCTTTATTTCTTTGCACCTGAACTTTGCCGCATTTCCCTCGCTGCGACATTGCTTCTCATGGAAGCGCAACGCAACCTAAGCTACATTGACGCAAAGTGTAGCATCTAAGAACTGAACTGAACTAAGCTTAAACTACCATCTTAAAGTAATAGTATTGTGTATTTTTGTTGTTTATGGTCTTGTGGTAACTCTATATAAAGTATACTTATTTTTTATATAAAACCTGTGTGGTGTCCATTTGTAGTGTTGTCACTGGGTTACTGTATGTGGTCACAAATGCTTAAAACGCCTCTGAGATAAAGCCTGTCTGCTCGAGCCAAGCTACCAAGGAGGTGAGCAGGGGTTATTTTAGGAGTATAATCCCCTTATCTAAAAGAGTGTTAGATTCCTTACCTTAGAATATCCCCAGGTGCAAGATTGGATCTGAAAAGTTTCCTTCAGCAGTACTCCTGCGCGTCGGTAGGCGTCTTGGATGGCTCCGCATCCGTCGTCGGCGTCATGATTGCCGGGATGACGTCGGAATACTTAGACGCCGCCCTTGCGTGCTGACGTCAGTTCTTTTTTTTCGCGCTAGCAAACTCAGACCTGGGAAGAGCTGTACCCTAGTCATTTTTTGACTAACTTTTCTGATCTCTTTTGATCATTTTTTTGAGTCGACCTTTACTCGCGGTGCCATTAGGGATGCCTGGTTTTAAACTTTGCGAGGCCGGTCACCGCCTTATGTTGGTGACCGACCCCCACCGTCGGTGCCTTAACTGCCTTGGGCCGACCATGATGACAAGTCGTGCCCTGACTGCCAGGCCTTGACCTCGAAGGCTAGCAGGGAGCGGTCCCGTAAGCTGCTCTGGATCCGGCAGTCGGCTCCGCGCTGCTCGAGGTCCTGGTCGGGGAGGAAGTCGAGGGACCGGTCACGGAGCCGCAGTCCTCGCCGGTCGGCAAGTCACAACAACTTGTCGGGCTCCAAATCCTCCGGTAAGCCGAGGCATTCGAAAAAGAAGTCAGAGGCGTCATCCCTCTTCCGACTCCCCCTGACGCTTCACGCGATACGGCCGGGGGTCCGGGCGACACCGCCCGCGCTGCCCCACTGGAGCTGCAAGCACTGCGTCCAGGTCCATACCCGCCGGTCCCTGGGCTGCACGCGACGCCGGAGGAGATAAGTGCTTTCCTCACGGTCATGAGGTCGTACTTCCCTCAGTCGGAACCTGCCGAGGCGCATTCGGGTCCGCGGGTCCGACTAGGAGCCCTAGTAGGCCAGCAGCTCTGGCCCTGGCGCTGTCGGATGCTTCGGCACCGGTGCCGTCGTCGACTCTGGTCCCGACACCGCAGGGCCCCACAGGATCCAGGCCTGGATCCGGGTCGTCGCCAGTCGACCTCACGACTCCTCCGCTGGCACCGACCTCGAGGGTGTCGCTCCAGTCTTCGGACGACACCGGCCCCAGTTTAAGCCCCGGTCCGGGTGCGACGCTGACGCCGATCTGGTGAGCAATTCACCTACGACCCGGCTCCATCATTTTTGCCTGTTTACCAGGAGATGGATGTCGAGGAGGACTGGGAGGGGTCTGAGGACCCTCTGGAACAGTAGTGCCAGTTAAGACAGTACTGGTCAGTAGAGCCAGTGGTCTGGACACTTCGCCCGACACAGGAGTCGTCCCTCCTCCCTCAGTGGCTTCGGAGGAGGGGGCTACTTATAGCGTGGTGTTGAACAGGGCGGCCAAGGTCTTGGCTCTTGAGCTCCCTGTCGTGGCCATGAGGACTAGGTGCTCAAACCGCAGGCAAGTTCCACTGAGCCTCTACTGCCGTTTAATGAGGCCCTCACCGACGTTCTGATGGGCACCTGGTCCAAGCCCTCTACAGGCCTTCCTGTGGATCGGAACATGGCCCGACGCCATCGCCCGGCTCCGGGCGACCCCTGCTTTCCGTCTGTTCACCCCACCCCCAAGAGCCTGGTGACCCAGGCCTCTACGTCCCAGACCGCATTCCCAACCGCTCCTCCGGATCGGGAATCCATAAGGTATGATCAGTTTGGGAAGAAACTATTCTCCTCTCAGAGTTTGGGGCTGCGGTCTGTCAACAGCACCTGCCTTTTGGGCCGTTACACGCACTCTGTCGGATACGGTTGCAGACGTGCTGCCACAGTGTCCGGAGGAGGTCCGGACACGGCTCCCCCAAGCCCTGGCGGAGGGGCGGGATGCAGCACGGTACTCAATTAGATGTGGACTTGACACCACGGACCGAGCGCTTTTCCACGACGGTGGTGATTCGTCGCCACGCCTGGCTGAGGTCTGCCAACTTCTCGGGGGATGTCCAGGCCACGCTCATGGACATGCCCTTCGATTTCCATCGCCTTATTGGCGACAAAGGGGACAGTGCGCTAGAGCGTTTTACGGACTCCAGGACTATGTCCAAGTCCTTGGGCTTAGGCCAGAGCCAGCAAAGTTCCGCTTTTCGCCCCTTTCGTGACCAAGGAAAGGGCGCCCCCAAACGACCAGCCAGCCACAGGCTGCAGAACCAGTCTCAACGCGATCGCGGTTACCGCCATGGCGGTGCCGGGGGACAACGGCAGGGTCAGTCCACATCCACTCCTGCAGCATCTGCCTCTAAGCCTTCCTAGTCCGGCATTTCAGGCCCAGTCGCCGCAACTGGGGTACCATCACATCGGACAGGTGAGAGTTGCAAATCATCCGAAGGGGCTACTCCCTCCCCTTCCAGGCGACCCTCCAGCCATGCCACCGCAGTACCACAGCATGTCGGGGGATCACTTGCAACTTCTGCAGGAGGAAGTTACGGCCCTCTTGGCCAAAGGGGCCATCGAGCGCGTTCCTGGTCCAGAAGTAGGACGTGGTTGCTATTCCCACTACTTTCTGGTACCCAAGAAGGGCAAAGGAGGTCTACGCTCTATCTTGGACCTACGGAGCTTCAACAGCTTCCTCCGGAAGGAGAAGTTCAAGATGCTGACTTTGGCTCAGGTCCTAGCTGCCCTGGACCCGGGAGACTGGATGGTGGCGTTGGATTTGCAGGACGCATATTTCCACAACCCTGTCCTGCCGGCCCACCGGTGCTACCTGCGGTTCACGGTAGGCCACAAGCACTTTGAATTTACTGTGCTCCCCTTCGGCCTTACCAGCGCCCCTTAGGTGTTCACGAATATGATGGTGGTGGTCCCAGCTCATCTGTGCAGATCAGGGGTTTCAGTCTTTCCCTATCTCGACGATAGGATGTTGAAGGCAGGCTCGCCCCAAACAGTCGCCTACCACCTCCAGACTACGGCCGACCTCCTGCACTCGCTGGGGTTCTCCATCAACGTGCCGAAGTCACACCTGTGCTCCTCTCAGAAGCTCCTTTTCATCGGAGCAGTTCTGGACTCGGCGCAGTTTTGAGTTTATTCCACCGAACAGCGGGTTCGGGATATTCAGGCTCTGATTCCGATCTTTCAGCCTTTATCCCGAGTTTCAGTCAGGTTGACGCTGCGGCTCCTGGGGCTGATGGCCTCCTGCATCCTTCTGGTGCATCACGACAGGTGGCGGATGCGGGCTCTGCAGTGGGACCTGAAGTTTGTCGGCACAGCATCAGGGCAACCTGTCCGACCACGTCCTGATCTCGGAAGGCACTGTGAGTCAGTTGCAGTGGTGGTTCACGAACCGCGATTGGGTCAGCGGCTGATCCCTCTTCCTACCCTAACCGGAGCACATAGTAGTGACAGATGCGTCCCTCCTGGGGGGCCACATGGGAGAGTCGGAGATCATAAGCCTCTGTTCTCCGGTGGAGTCCCGGCTCCATATCAACCTTCTGGAGCTGCGGGCGATCCGACTTGCACTGAAGGCATTCCTTCCCTCTGCCCGGATATGTGTAGTGCAGGTGTTCATGAACACCACCGCCATGTGGTACTGCAACAAACAAGGCGGGGTGGGGTCGTGGACACTTTGTCAGGAGGCTCTGCGCCTCTGGACATGGCTGGAACACCAGGGTGTCACTCTGGTGGTTCAACACCTGGCAGGTTCCCTCTACGCCAGAGCGGACGAACTCAGCCGCCGGTGCATGATGGATCACGAATGGCATCTGAAGTCGGACGTGGCGCAAGGTCTCTTTCAGCAGTGGGGAGATGTAGGAGAGTAGGGTCTGCTTTCCTATGGTCACCCCATTTTTTGCTTTTTGCTTCACTGGTTTTCGACTTAATGTGGCTGTGGGCCTGCTAATCAGACCCACAGCCTGCTGTTCTATCTCTAAATTCACAACCATGTACTTTAGGTACATTACCAATTGGACATTGGGTCACCTTCTCAGCCCCTGTACAGTGTACTATAAGGTACCCAGGGCATAGGTGCATCCAAGGCCTACCAGGGGCTGCAGCATATCTTTTGCCACCCCTGGCTGGCTATCCAATCTGACACAACTGGCTGATCATTCAGCTGGGGCAAGGAGGTGTAATCACCCCTTGCTTAGATATAGTATACCTATATCTAAACCTATATCTGGACACATAAACACCTATAAGTCACTCCTATGGCAGGCCTTAACAATCCTGGAGGCAGAGTGCTTGGTTTTATGTGAGATGGTGCTCTAGCATGAGCTGAGCCTGTCTGCAGCTTTCAGGACGAACTCCCTTAGCTGTTCTGGGATATTGCCATACCATATACTCTTAAGTGCATTATAATCCTTGCGGTTACTTGCTAACTTTGGTTTGGCTTTATCAAAACATGTCGTGTAAGGTGTCATACGCTTTGGAATATAACCCACTCGCCAGTCCTAACGACGGGGGTAGCATTCCATCCTTTTAGAGGGAGAAGACATGTTACTTTGCTTAAACGCGGGTAAATCTAACCAGAGCCTCAGCATCACAAAATGGATGCTGCTGCCACAGACACAACTCTGGCCTTCTGCTGCTGACCGAAACTCCGGCAGGGGAGGCCTGGACAAATGGTATCCTGTCACAAGGAGGTGTTACACCACCCCAGACAGGAGATAGTGGATTGGGGCAGGGAGGGCTAAATGAAACTAGACACTGCCTGGGGCACACAAGGCGTCCCATGCATAGCCCAGTTCAAACCGGTACTGGGGCACTCCAGCCCCAGCGTGAAACTGGACAAAGGGAAAGGAGGGACCTAGCAGGTGATCCAGCCCCTTGATTTGGAATAAAGGTAGGAGCTGTGCCAATGCAAACTAGATCATCCTGACAAACTTTATAACGAAACTCTGGACCCTTCGACATCCTACATCCTACTCAACGTAGAAGACTGAAGAATCTCCCTTGTGGTCACGGAGTGGCCACCCTGTGCAAGCAGGCACCATCAGCGCATCAAGACTTTCTTTGCCGTTGCTCCCGCCGGAGCTCGAACGACAGAGACCGACAAGACCTGGACTCCCAGACTTCCAACAGCCCGATCCACAGTCCTAGCAAAGCTTAGACCCGCCATCTTGAAAAGTCGACGAAGTGCTTCCTGTGCAGCTCCTGAGGCACCCTCGAGGCTGTGGTTTGGGGTTTGAGAAGCCCCAGCCCCGAGCAGCCTGTGCTCCAAAGATCACCTCTCCACACTCACCGAGTGCTGCGTGGGGCCCTTTTGCACTTTTCCTGCTCGACGCGTTGTCCGGTCGCTTGCCCGTTGGCTAGTGCCTCTGTGACGACGATCCATCGAAACTACACTGCTGGTCTGGTTGCTCCAGACTGGCCCCCATCTCCCCTGAAAAGGAGCCATCGATCTGACCTTCCCAGTCCGATCCAGAAGACATCTTCGAGTCCTGCGTGGGTTGCATTTGCCAAGGCTTGGTGACTCCGATTCGAGAACTGCAAAAAACACAGTTGATGGACAGAATGTAGAACAATGTCATACATTCACCCCAGTACAAGGATCTGGGCCTAAATCCATCGTTTTTTTGCACTCCACACCACCCTGGGTTAGACACTGGCTATATGCAAATCAGCTCTGACCCTGTGCCTCATGGGAACAGTCCAGTCCGAACTACCAAGCCATGTCTTTCCCAGACCGGAATCAAGCATCCAAGGACCGGTTTCTGGCTATCAGCCTTCCGATTCGAGAACCGACACCGCCGACAGCAAGAGCCTTCGTGGGACAGCTCGTGTTCACCAGCTGGTCATCCTCGATCCTTCCTGGTCCACGTGGCAGCGGAGACAAACTACTCGACAGCACCTGATCGCAACCCGACATTGCCTGATTCCGTCCTGGTTCCATTCTGGTCACTGGCTAGTGACCCAGACTCTGTCCCCTCTGCTTCCAGGTACTCTACATCTTCAATCCACCCTTGGATCCAACCGGACTCTTCTCTCCCGGTCGCCTGCAGCATCTTTTCCTCCAGGCCCCACAGAACTTCACGACGAAACCCGACACACTTTGGCACCTATGCACCCGCTTCCTGTGGGAGAGGTAACGATATAACTCCGGTGCTCCTGTAGTGGCTTACACCTCTAGTGTCCTAGTTTTAAGTGGCTAAGTTCTAGTCCAGTCGGAAGACTCCCAAACCTATAACTTTCTGATTTTTACGCACCATTGACTTGTATGGTAAACACGGTTGGTTATAGACACTGCACCCGCATCCTGTGGGCCTCCTATGTCCTAACCTTCATTAGTCCAGTGTAGGCCCAGCGATTCCCAAGGCCCTAGGCCTTACCATTGTTCGTGACGTGGTTCTTATACCACTATTTTAGATTATGGTTTGTTCTTTGTTTAACACTTGTGCTTCTGTGCTCATAAAGAGTATAGGGGATTATTCTAGAAATAAACACATATATTTTGTAATATACAACTTGTGTAGTGTCCTTTCATTTGGTAATTAAAAGGATTGCATATGGTAAAACTGCTGGCTTCACATGCCCTCTTGAGTTTAGCCTAAGACTGCTTTTGTCCATGCTACCCCTAGGATAGCTGGTCTATAAGGTTGACTTACAACCAATCATCATAAGAGTCGTTTGGACTGGTGCAAGGTGCTCACTAGAATAGTGATCATCATATACCAGACCAACTTCTCACATTGGTGTGCAGCGGTTGGGATTTGAGCTTGCAGTTTGTTTTACCAATTGTAATCTTTGACAATATCATTTGAAAGATCACATCAAGTACCTTAGGTACATATAAACAAAGCTTAACATACTTAAGTTCTACTGAACTTATTGGTTGTAGACCAAAGGGCTTAGCACACCCTGACTACAACCTCTAGAGAGGTTCCAGTAGGTAAACAAATAGTGTAGGTAAGTGCACCACTTACACCTCACTAGTCATGCCTGGCACAGGTGAAACATCCAGTTATTTACCTGTGGGTGACCCTCACAAGGCACCAGCCAGTTATGAAAATCTCAGCTTCAAGGACTTGAGTGCCTTGTGCACTGCAAGGGGGCTGAAAAAGGTTCACAACCCTACCATCCCTATCCTCATAGCAAACCTAGAGAGCTGATCTTGAGAAGGAGCCTGAGACAGGCCCTTCAGGTAAGATAGGAACAGGGACTCCCAGAGAAGATGACACCATTGATCCAGAAGAGTAGGAAGATAATGAGGATGGAAATGAGTCAGATAATCAGGGGGAGGACCAGGTTGAAGTCAGAGGACTCAGCCAGGCCAATCTAAGGCTACATGGGAATGGAGAAGGTGTCCACCTTCCCAGGCCCAATAGTAGACGTAACCCTGGCACTAGAAGGGTTAGATCTCCTTCCAGGGAATCTAACCAGGCTAATGCCTCCAGGGGATCTCAAAGGGGAATGACTTCCCCCCAGAGAAAAGAACATGAGGCTAGGATGAGAGCTGTCCAACTTCAAATTGAGAAGGAAGAGGTAGCCCTGGCCCAAGCTAAACTTGATTCCACTGGTGGCAGCAGTATCCCTAAGGATAAAGACAGGTCCTATGACAATAGAAACCTGAGTAAGATTGTGCCCCCCTACAGAGATGGGGATGACATCCACAAACGGATAACTGCTCTTGAGAGAGCCTGCATGGTACAGCAGGTTCCTCAGGATCAGTGGGCAGTAATCTTTTGGCTCTCCTTTTCAGAAAAAGGGAGAGACAAGCTCCTTACTGTTAGACCTGAGGATGCTAAAAACTACTCTGTCCTGAAGAGTGCTCTTATTGAGGGGTTTGGCCTAACCACTGAGCAATACAGGTTGTTGTTCAGAGATACCCAAAAAAGCTCAGACTCAGGACTGGACTGATTTTGTTGATTGTGCCACTAAGGCTCTGGAAGGTTGGTTGCTGGGAAGTAAAGTTACAGACTATACAGGATTGTACAATCTAATAATGAGAGAACAGATAATTGCCAGAACCAGTTGTTGCATCAGCACCTGATTGACTCAGATCTGACCTCTCCCCAAGAATTGGGAAAGAAGGCAGACAAATGGGTCAGAACCTGGGTTAAGCAGAAGTCCCATAACCAAGGTGGTGATCAAAAGAAGTCATACCAGAAGGGTGGAGATCAGAAACAAAAACACCAGAAATCTTCTTCAGGCCGTCAAAATAATACTAATGAGGGGGGGGGGTCCCAAAATGGAAAGAAAAAGAAGAATGATGGCCAAAAGAAACCTTGGTGTAATTACTCTAAGTCAGTTCCTCACTGGTTTAGTGAGTGCACTAAGAAAGGTGGAACCCCTGCCACTGCAGCCCCTAGGGCAACTGCACCCCCTAGTACAGTCAGCAGTGGCAGCCCCCAAACTAAAACTATAGTGGGGTTAACCATGGGTAATGAGATGGAGTCTGGCCTAGTCAGAGTTCCTACTCAGGCAGTCTTGATCTGTGACGGGGACATGGATTTGTCCCCTACTATTAGTCCCAGTACTCTGGGCAAGTACAGGCAGACGCCTTTGATTAATGGTAAAGTGGCTCAGGCCTACAGGGACACATGTGCCAGTGTCACAATGGTGACACCTAACTTTGTGGACCCTGGACAACTTGTACTGGGTGATAATTACCTGCTATTATCTTATAGCTTAATAGCTATTATCTTTTAGATTTTACTTTATTGACGACTATGTATTATTTCAATATGGTCCCCAAGTGATGTCCCAGCTCCTCACTAGTCAACTAATCATGGCGTTTAATGCTTCTACTGCAGTTTAATGATGGCTCTGCAAGACAATGTTTTTTGGTAGAATAATTGATAGATGAGCAATTTAAAACAGCTTGCTGTAACCAAAATGCCACACAAAATTAAGTTTGTAGAATCAACGTCACTCAGTGTGCAAGGTTGAGTGTGCATTCCTCATGGTCCAGACGGGAAATCTATGTGCAAGTGGCAGCAGTTACGCGACAAGGTCACACACCTCTTCCTCAGCTTTGTCTTTCAGGTCAATGTCAATAAAGGCACTCACTGAAGTCGCCTTAGGCTCCAGATAGCACAGGGACAGAGCAAGAGGAAGTGAGAGGATCAGTGAGAAAGGGAGGGACCGTGAAGCAGAGAGGAGAAGCACGAAGATGAGCAGGAAGGATGGAATGAACGAGGGAGAGGTCAAAGGAACATAATGCTGGAGGCCTGGAGGGAGAAAAGACATGCAAACCTCTGGGAGACTGGGGAAACTAATGTAACCATCATCATCAAGAAGAGATGGGAACTTGGCAGGAAAACACTTGCAGATACTGAATGAAAAGAAGCGATAACGGGCATCACTGCAGTTAAAATTAATGCGCTTCTTTCCCTGTACTTCAGAGATGAGATTTGGACACGAGTGGCGTAGCACTGCAAGCGGATGTGTTATTAAAGGCAGCTTGTCGACTGCCCTGGGAGCAATTGTTTTATTCTCCTCTTTTCCTTTGCAAAGGAACTCTACACTGCCCGAGGCAGCTTGTTCCAGCTCCCCGAAGGGATCTTCCTCAGAAATGTCTGAAAGCATGTCCATCTCTGGGATAGGTGGCAGGTTTGCTGTGCGACAAGGAACACAAAGCATGGGGAGTGGTGGGGAAGATGGACAAGTGGGGTGCTCAAGCAAGTCCTGCCGCAGGTGGATATGAAAACAGAAAAAAAAGGAATGCAAATATTTAAAAAGTGGTGAAAATGTATAAGAGTGGAAGGGAAAAAAAGAAAGAAGATTGTTAAACTGGTACACAAAAGCTGGGATAGCACTACCAATGATATCAAATTATCCACCACATTCATACTGATTTTCTTCTCTTGAAGGGGCCACTGCAAGGCATGCTGGGTTTACAGTCAGACACTAAATATACTTATTGTTGGGATATTGAGAGAAATCTGGCACTTAAAAGGCACAATGATAAAAAAGATGGCAGCAGATTAAGTACCAACATTCACAGTATCATGCATGCAGAGGGGAAGCATGCACATCACATTGAAATCATATGTTTCCACACACAACCAAAAGAAAGGAGAGATTGTAGCTAGTATCAGTGGAAACGCTTGGTGTAGGAAACAAGGGGTCGTCCATATGTCTACACGTCAGCAATCTATTAATACAGGCACTTTGGGTGCAGAAATGCCAAGGTCCTTCGAGATGAGAAGGTAGCTTTCAATCTGTGCTTCAGACGGCAATGCTGTATTGCTACAACTAATATTTGTTTTTTTAAATTTTCCAAGCACAATCTATTGAGATTATTAACAAACAGAGCAGCAGTTTTGAAACGATTAAAAATGTGAATATGAATGAACTGGACATTTCTGTTGCACCATTTGCTCTACATTGCAGTGAGCATCAGGAAAAAAGAGTGGCAAACCACGGTTCACTGATAAAATGCACACACGGGCACAAGAGAGACAATGCACGATAGATTTATGGAAACCAAATACGAACTAGGAATTGCCACTTGCATTAGAATGTCACCATCATTGAGTAGAAGCATTTTGGAATGATACTTGTCTCTTTTTTCAACCCTATAACTGTGTCATTCTGGAAAAAACTTTAGCAGAGTAGGGGTCCTCGAAGCGGCATGGCTCACGAATAAGGCGAGTGGCAGACCATGACTGGAAGCCATGATTAGAAAGCTGAAATTGTAATGCATAGAGAATGCACCACACAGTACCACAGTCAGTGCAATACCAACTCAACCCATGTGCTAACATCACCTCAAACAAAAACTGAGCAATACTTCAAAAACATCCTCATGGCCAAGATATTTTGGCGCTTTTAGGTCAGTATATTTACCAAACGTTTAGAAAGCAGCAAAAAGCAGACTAATGACAAAGTAAAAAAAAAAAAGTAAGAATTTTTACGAAATGGACAGACGGTACAAACATGCGAAAGCATGCAAGTGCTCCACTGCATACCCAAGAGAAAAATACCTTAAGTCACTTCACATGCGGCTCATGGCAAAGAACGTGGACTCAAATCTGTCTTATTCTAATGCTATCCAGCGCAAACAGAAAAACAGCTCAACCAGCCTTACCTCTGCTTGCCACCGGGAGGTTTCTGTGGGTGTTTCATCTTCAGCACCATCAATGCGAGGAAAATCTCCATCCACAGCTTTGCCAGAGGTAGCCACCTCATTGAGCAGGCTCTGGTCAGTAATGGTACCCAATGCAGCTGAAGGGGAGTCAACATACATTTACTTCAGCATGCTCAGTATACAGCGTAAGAAAAACAGAGCGCACATTTTGAGGTAACTCTATGCTCAATGCTTTTACAAGGCAGAGTACAAATCAATTAACTGTGCAATTTGTACGACGTGGTAAACCAAACTATCCCAATAAAAGTGACCCGAAATAGATATGTGAACTCTCAAGTCAAGGATAAAAAAAATGATTTATGCTAATAATACATTTAGTAGTTTGTCAAGGTTCATACAGGAATGGATGTTATGCTATATGTGTGTAGAATGCAGGCGCAACCATTTATAGCAGACTATTAAAGGGGGAGCTTAACACTGAATGCATGGTTTTACCACAAATGGGCACCTCGGCATTCTGTATAAGAGATTGAACAACAAAGAAATGTAATTTCAGACAACGGCAACAGAAATTCACATCTTTCTTTTTCTTCTTGTATTGTACTGCTTTTCTGGGATGGACTTAGTTACTATCATCCCGTATCGGATTGCCATTGTGAAATGTCAAAAGCGGTTATAGTATGTAGCTAGCTGGGACCCGGAGTAGTGGACTAATTTAGAGTTCTCGTTGGCTAGTTGTAAACGGCATATCTCTTCAGTTACTCAATGCCTGATCAGTTGGTGATAGTTGGTTTATTCATGTAGACTGGGTGGTGGACATGACCCATAGCAATCTTGTCTTATGTGAGTGCGTAAAGCAGTCTAAGGAAATTATTATGCAGTCTGTATGAACTACAATTGGCCTGCCCAACAGATGAGTGTAATGGAATTAGTATTAGTATGAGGCAAGAAGTTTATATATTGTAATGTATTGTGATTATATTTATATAGCACTTACAACCCTTGAAGACGCATTGTAGCACTTTCCCGCAAGGGCAGGAACCTACTCAGGAACCCAGGGTTGGCAGTTAGTAGAGTCGGACTAAGGCAAGAAAAAGTACTGGGCATCAGAATACTAGAGGCCCTTATTATTGAAAACAACAAACTAAAAATGTGACCCAAGTTTGCAAATTCGGGCGGGTTTGAACTTGTGAAGACACATTTTTTTTTGCATGATATGGAGGGCTGCATATATTTGAGCTTGCTGCAAGCAACGTTTCTTTTAATATCAGAGAGATTAACAATGAAGTCTAGACCAGTAGAACACAAAGCAGGCCCACAAACAGCCAAAAAAGATGGCCAACACATTGACTTGTCAGACCTGCCCTTTAGGCACTGCTAACAGCCTTATAGGCTGGTCCCATATTGTTGTAAAGGCAACGGGAACTCAAGCAAGTTACGAAATGAATGCTAAAGGGAAGGAAGTTTCAGCAGTACAGTCTCATTGTGACTGGGCTTCCATGCACTGCACAGAAAACAAAAGTCCAGATGAAGTAAGTGGCTAAACCTGGAAGCTCTGGGTCCATCATAACTCACACAATTACTGCATACTATTCATACACTGAATTTAACCATTTTAAAACTGAGTGACAGAGGACACTAAATTACTCAATTAAGTAAATATGAATAATGACAGGAGAGAGAGTGATCACCATCTGGAAAAGGATTATACTGCAAAATACATTTCCAGAAATGTACCACTCAAATGTTAGCGTGCAAAGTGTCAAATCGAGGTCTAAATTACTGTGATATCAACTGTGAACACGTACTTCAGGAACAAGGCTTTCCATGATCACATTCCCAGGATAACATTTCTTTTATATACATTGAATTAGCCAAGGCGTTTCGTTCATGTATAAACCTCCTCAAAGTAACTTTCTGGAGGAACCACATCCACTGTATGCCAAGTAAGAACTGCATTGTTAACTGAGGTCACGCTAAATCAAATATATGTCAAGCTACAAAATTAGTTTATTCAAGAGAGTTGATAGTGCGGGTTGTTGGCAAACTCCATTTGCCCAGAGCCAATAGCTCGGTGGCGTCCCAGAGGTAGGGAGATGGGGTTGTGACAAACAAGTCCACAACATGAACACCACAAAGATTTACTGAGGACGAGCCCTTAGCTCCTGTCATTCAGCATAGCACAGACTCTCTGCTCAGGCTAACTACAAAACATGACCTGGGAACAGTTTAGGTCAATAGTTCACCAACGTAAGAACTCGAGCCCACAGAAGGGCTATTCATGTGATTTGTTTAGGTCAAGCCTAGGCAGCGTGCATGCGCGGTCTGCAAGACCTGCTGTAATATCTATACTGAGCGTAATCCCACCTGCTGCTTACCATTGGTAAACTTCTGTGTCACTCTTGTATGCCGGCTCCTCATTGGTTGGCACTCCAGATACAACAAGTTTAGTAGCACTGGTCAACTACAGTTTCATAACACTATAGGTGTGTATATGTTCCTTTGGGGACTACTACTTTTATTTTTGGCTCGTTCTATGATGTGGCCAAACGATCACAATTTGTCATTTTGCTTCCGTTTCGATTCACCATTGTTTATTTAATTTTATGGATTCCAATCTGCATTTTATTGTAGGCTCGTCATAGCTTATTTAATTTTATTGGTTCGAATCAACATTTTATTTTAGGTCCGGGAGAGCAGACGAACAGACTCACACCTGGTTACCAAACCCAAAGTCAGCAGCTCTGTACATTATAGCTCGCCCTTTCAGTTTGCTTACTTGTTTAGCTTTAACAGTGTGACTGGGGAATACCAGTTAAAATGAGATGTGCTGTGTGCAAATTATACGCTTGTAATCTAATGTCCAAAAAAAGAAAAGCCAAAGTTTGTGTACTGAAAATGTTTTTAGTGTAGACAATATGACCATTATTTCATTCTTGACAATATCACATGCATGCCACACGTAGGACTCCTATGTTCAATTTATGTTCCTAATAAACTATCCCCTTCTCTTCTCTAATCGCCCCAGTGGAATACCAATCTTTGTGCTGTGTGGTGTCCATATCGAAATTGTGCTTCAACGTGCGGTTTAAGAGTGCTGTGCTCTGTCTCCTCATGCGCAGTGGCTGTGCAGGTCAACTGTGTTGGGTGGAGCAGCCAGGAGGCCAATCAGTGGGCAGTTTTCAAGATAAGGCATATACCTGTGCTGCCTATCTCACAGTGGTGTAGAGCAGTGTGTTGTGACTCATGCTGTGCTACCAGTAATGTGTTCCACCCTCACCTGGTGAGCTGGGAGTACATTGCTCCTAGAGGTATAAAGCAACTCCTGGGTGGTGCAGGAGAGAGCAGGCTATTCTGTGCGTCACACGTGTGGCGCCGCTCGGGAGGGCAGGAGCGGGTGCTATGGTGCACCTATTTTTCTGACCTGGGTGTACTGCATGTGCTATCCATTCTAAATCAAGAGCTCAAAGTGCGAACAGTGAATTTAGCACTGTTTTCTGTGCTGTGTGATGTACTTGGGTTGGGGACAGTCCAGGGGGCTCCCTGTGCCGAATGGTAGGAATCTTCTCCATTGCATAAGCACTGTGCAGTACAGAGCTGCGTCCTGAACTGGACTGTGATGTGCTTTGTAGGGTACTTAATCTTTTGAGTACCCCTGGTTGAGTGCAGCGTGTGTGGTGCAGGGCGCCTTGGAAATGCGATGCCCTGGGAATAAGACGGTAGAGTACATGCCTGCAGCTCTCACACACAGCCCACCAGTCAGCACTAAGAAATGTAGGGCGGGAACACATGGTGGGGTGCTGTGCATTAAAAATCAAGAATGTATTGCTATTTCTTGGCTGAACAATGGATGCTTCTGACCTTCACTTTCTGGTTTGTGTGTGGAAGCTGCCTGACCAGTCCACCGCAGCCTCCCTAGACAACATGTCACAACTGATTTGCCTCAGTTACTCCCAAATTCATGCTTTCCTTTGAGACTCTAAGTTACTCCAACGCGCCAGATCGCAGGATCAATCTAACAGGTGAGAGGAACGCACAAAACTTCAGTGCTGCTGACATCAACGAACGTTAGCGTTGCCAATGAGTTCCATTTCCACCACCAACAGGAATTTTCTTTCACTTATTGCCAATATGTAGTGGTGAGTAATCACCCACAAGATGGAAAGTGATTTCTTCAATTCCTTTTATTCCTTCAGTAACTGAATAAGTGGATTATGCGAGCGCATCAGACTGCACTCATGCGATCCATTCAAATGTCAACTCCGTAGCAGTCTAGAGCTCAAAATGGAACTCATGTTGCAGTGAACACTGACACAACATTGCTACAACCTCACAAAGCAATGGTAAATCATACAGCAAACAATATATAAACGCCCATTAGCTGTACAATATATAAGGATACAATATTAGTGAAGGATACAACAGAGAACCACTGTAGGAAGGTATGTTCCTTCTGCATGGTTACCTCCACTTTTTGCTTGGTGCTAAGCTATAATTTGACTAGTCTGACTGGTAATCCTGCTAATCAGGACCACAGTCTATCTGCTTTCTCCCTAAATTGTCTTGTTGAGTACTTAAACACACCTCAGATTGGATACTGGGGTACCCTCATCAGTCCATCGTATATGGTACTAAGGTACCCAGGGCATAGGCACCCTAGAGGTCTCCCATGGGCTGAAGCATGCTTTATGCCACCAATGGGAGACCATACAAAATGAAACTACAGGCTTGGCATTGTAGCCTGTGTAAGTTGGTGCATGCACCACTTACTGAAGATACTGGTTTACTATATCTAAGGGTCACTGCACTTAAAAACTATAGGTCACCCCTGTAGTAGGCCTTTGCAATCCTGAAGGCAGGTTGCTTTACTCTAAGTGAGAGGGCGCACCTGCATGATCAGGACACCCCTGCAGCCTATGGAGTCTATTCTTCCGGGTATTCAGTGAAGCAACCATATACTATATAGAGAGGTACCGCATAATTACATGATGACCATCTCGAAAATGGCTGCAACAAATCCTATCTTGTCTGGTATCAAACATGATGGAATCATTCCCCCACACCGCAAATGGGTATGATTCTAAGCCCTGGGAGAGCACTCAGTGTGTCTCTCAGTATTCCCAAGACCAGCCTTCTAGACCTGGACCCTTTAGGAATGTGGTTTAGGCAGGGCCATATAACAATCATTTAACAACTAAATTGCCTGTACCACAATTGTTTTTTAAGCTCTCATTATTCTCGCTTATTGGTCAAACACAAATGATTTTTGTTTGCACCAGTATTTTATTTATACCTTTTGATTTGAGTTTTTTTGGTTTGCATTTAGCAAATGTTATGTATGAAAAGAATAAAAAAAGATCTATTCTGTACAACATTTACAAACACATATACAATTATTTACAACACCAATTCTAGTCCACATTATCAATAAGACAAACTAAACATACTGCATTGGAAGTACAAAACTTTCCACAAGAAAAAACTTTACACAAGAAAAAACATTAATGGCCTTTCTTGGATTGCAACTGAGTGAATTGAAATCTAAATGTAAGACAACATATTTCTAATCCAACGGAGCAATTAACCAAAAAATGTCAATTTTCTCAAAGCAAGAATTTGGTTTCCTTATATTATTATGCTCCTTTGTTGTGCCGACGGTTTAGGATCTAGGGAAGTGAATACCCAGATTCTCATCAGGGCTTTCTTGATTTTCTGTACAAAATGTATAAAAACAGAAAAATATTTACATGTTTGAAAAGCTTCCTCGCCTTCAATACGTTCTACTAACGCCTTATTAAACTTAATGTTTATACCTGTATACAATACAAACAAGTCTTCTTCTGTTTGTACTTGCAGGCTCTTCCCAGACTGTCTCAAGTCTCTCTGAGTTGTTCGTATTGCAGGGTTCACATCAAAATATTGGGAAGCCTTGTTTAGTCCTACAAAAAATGCGAGTTCTTATTAATGGGATCCTGTGTAGATATTGCTTGTTCGTGCTAACAGTTTTGCTCAAAGACGTGCCTACCTCAGATCTGTTATCTCCCTTTTTATAGCTGAAATCGCCACTTTGTTTCTCAAGTAAGTCTGTAACCTACCAAACAATAAATGCTGCATTTAGTTATGAAGTTTGCTTAGTTCTAATACAAACTCTGTCACGTTTACCAAAAGGTAGCATGTACCTTACAGGTTGCCGTGCTCGCTCTAATTTTGTTCTCGTTTTTCTAAAGACGTGTTAGTTTTGCTTCACCGCGTCCCTTTTCAGACCGAGCTGACGAGAAATAAAAATATTTAGTAAACTATTCTTTGCTACATTTTAGCCCACAAACCAATGCCGACTATTATTGCTAGATAGAGCTATTGCGTACCTCGTGAGAGGGATTTCACAGGCGATGCTGGTGCTCGTGACTCCTGAACTTTTCTTACTTCGTTTCCTGAAGCAGAGAAAGAGTTTGTTTTGTTTTCCACAAAACTCACAACTATCTTGCATATGGCTAAGCTTAAGCAAGATTAATTACCTGCATCTCGACTTGAAAGGCAGTTGTCAACTTCTCCAAGGATTAGGGCAGACATCTTAGGGGAGGTTCCCCATTCTCTTTATATTCTTAGGCTGAATTCTGGGAAATGCAGTACAAGTTCTGCAAGGCGGTTTTGTTAGACCCATAGTGATGCATTATGGGAAACTGAGTTCTTTATTTTGAGTATGGCCAAAAAGCATTACACTCTCGATATTTCGGACAGGTTATTCAGCCCTGTCTGCACACTATTAAATTTCAGAATCAAGTACGCCTCCTTTTGCAGCAAAACTTTATCGATGTCAAAGGGACATTTCGTCACTTTGGCAGTGAATAAGATTGTCCATTTAAAATCATTTTCCCCATGGGATTTTTGAATGAAATGTTCTACCATCGGTGCTGTAATGAACTTTTTCTTAATCCGGGACCTATGCTGGGTGATTCTCACATTTATTTATTGGTCATTACAGCACCGATGGTAGAACATTTCATTCAAAAATCCCATGGGGAAAATGATTTTAAATGGACAATCTTATTCACTGTGAAATTGACGAAATGTCCCTTTGACATCAATAAAGTTTTGCTGCAAAAGGAGGCGTACTGGATTCGGAAATTTAATAGTGCGTAGACAGGGCTGAATACCCTGTCCGAAATATCAAGAGTGTATTGCTTTTTGGCCATATTCAATATAAAGAACTCAGTTTCCCATAATGCATCACTTTGGCCTAACAAAACCGCCTTGCAGAACTTGTACTGCAGTTCCCAGAATTCAACCTATGAATATTAAGAGAATGGGGCTCCGCCCCTAAGATGTCTGCCCTAATCCTTCGAGAAGCTGACAACTGCCTTTCAAGTCGAGATACAGGTAATGAATCTTGCTTTAGCTTAGCCATATGCAAGATAGCTGCGAGTTTTGTGGAAAATAAAACAAACTACTTCTCTGCTTCAGGAAACAAAGTAAAAAAAGTTCAGGAGTTACGAGCACCAGCGTCGCCTGTGAAATCCCTCTCACAAGGTAAGCAATAGCTCTATCTAACAATAATAATCGGCATTGGTTTGTGGGCTAAAATGTTGCAAAGAATAGTTTACTAAATGTTTTTATTTCTCGTCAGCTCGTTCTGAAAAGGGACGCGGTGAAGCAAAACTAACGCGTCTTTAGAAAAACAAGAACAAAATTAGAGCGAGCACGGCACGGCAACCTGTAAGGTACGTGCTACGCTTTTGGTGAACGTGACAGAGTTTGTATTAGAACTAAGCGAACTTCATAACTAAAAGCAGCATTTATTGTTTGGTAGGTACAAAGACAAATGGTGATAGCCGTACTTGAGAAACAAAACGGCGATTTCAGCGATAAAAAGGGAGATATGAGGTAGGCACGTATTTGAGCAACATTGTTAGCACGATAAAGCATTATCTACATAGGTTCCCATAAATAAGAACTCGCATTTTTTGTAGCACTAAACAAGGCGTCCCAATATTTTGATGTGAACCCTGCAATACGAACAACTCAGAGACTTGAGACAGTCTGAGTGAGCCTGCAAGTACAAACAGAAGAGAACTTGTTTGTATTGTATCCAGGTATAAACATTAAGTTTAATAAGGCGTTAGTAGAACGTATTGAAAGCGAGGAAGCTTTTCAAACCTGTAAATATTTTTCTGTTTTTATACATTTTGTACAGAAAATCAAGAAAGCCCTGATGAGAATCTGGGTATTCACTTCCCTGGATTCGAAACGCATCTGCACAACAAAGGAGCATAATAATATAAGGAAATCAAATTCTTGCTTTGAAAAAATTTGACATTTTTCTATTAATTGCTCCGTTGGATTAGAAATATTTTGTCTTACATTTAGATTTTGATTCACTCAGTTGCAATCCAAGAAAGGCCATTAATGTTTTTTCGTGTGTAAAGTTTTTGCTTGTGTAAAGTTTTGTACTTTCAATGCAGTATGTTAAGTTTGTCTTATTGATAATGTGGACTCGAATTGGTGTTGTAAATATTTGTATATGTGTTTGTAAATGTTTTACAGAATAGATCTTTTTTCTTCTTTTCATACATAAAATTTGCTAAATGCAAACCAAAAAAACGCAAATAAAAAAGGTATAAATAAAATACCTGTGCAAACAAAAATCATTTGTGTTTGACCAATAAGCGAGAATAATAAGAGCTTAAAAAAACAATTGTGGTACAGGCAATTTTGTTGTTTAATGATTCTAGACCTGGACAGCACAAAATGGTTGCTGCTGACCGGAGACACATTTCTGCCCTCCTGCTGCTGAGCCAAGCTCGAGCAGAGGACGGTAGAAAAATAGGCATCCTGTCACAGGGAAGTGTGACCACCTCCCAGACAGGATTTAGTTTATTTGGGCTGGGTGGGTGCCCTTGCCAGTAACTCTGCAAGAGGGGCACATTTGGTGTCCCTGTGCATAGTCCAGTTTAAACCAGTCCTTGGATCCCACTCTGACGCAAACCTGGACAAAGGAGTATCCTCCCCACTGCCCAGACCCTCCCCTGGGAGGGTTCCCTGCATCTTTCCAACCCTTTCCCTAGGGTAGTTAAGGGCTTACTTGGGTGTAGGTCCCTAGATTCGTCGAGGGATAAGATTCAGATCAGACACCACTGCACTTCTACCGTCTGGGCACTCGGGACTTCGCTGGGCTTCGTTTCGGCCTGACTTCGTCTCTGTTCCAGTCTGCTGCATCATCTGTGCCAGTGCATAATACAGGAACCTTCCAAGCCCTGTAAAGAATCAAAGACACCTGAAGAAATCTCCATTGGAGTCAGTCAAGGAGTAACTCCCCTGCATTTGCAGGCACCGCAACTAAGTCGACCGGTCTGCAGATCCTGAGCTCCTTCGGACTCCGTGGGCTCTGCAACACAGGTGGTGGTTTTCCACAGCTCACGAGGCATACCCAGCCCTCCCACCAAGTTTGAGGCCAGTATCCCTTGTGGGTGTTGCAATAACCGAACCCCTGTGAACTAAGTCCAACTTGTAGTTGAAAAGGCTTGTTGGCTTCCTTCCAAGAAGATCTTCAGGCTTTACGTAGCCCCGTCCTCGAGACTCTCCTTTGATGAACAAGTTACTTACCTTCGGTAACGATATATCTGTAAACACCATTAGTAGTGATAGATTTCTTACCTTAGAATTACCTCCAAGTGTCAGACTGGATCCGGAAAGATTTCGTCAGCAGTACCCCTGCGCGTCGGAAGGTGGCGTTGTGCGGCTCCGCGTCCGTCATTGTGGTCGCAGGGATGACGTCGCGACAGCTACTTAGAACCGCCCTCGCGGGCTGACGTCAGTTCTGTACACAACTTTCCGCACCGGGAACGCAGAGCCATGCAAGATACTGACCACTGGTGCCTTGAAACTAGGGCTCGGAAAGGGATGACCATCAGTTTGCAGAATCAGGAGGATGGGTGAGGCAGTAAGGAATCTATCACTACTAATGTTTCTTTCAGATATATCGTTACCGAAGGTAAGTTACTTGTTCATCTGAAAGAAACACATAGTGATAGATTTATTACCTTAGAATAGATACCCCAGCAATACCAACCCCGGTAGTGGGTCCGCAAACCAAGATCACACCACAAAGTCCAGGAGAACAGGACGGCCAAAGAAGTTGTCTCTCCGGACTTGGCTGTCCAGGCAGTAGTGCTTAGTAAAAGTGTGCAGCGAGGCCCACGTAGCTGCCTAAGAGACGTCTTGTAAGGGGACACCACGTCCTACAGTCGTAGTGGCTGCCGTCGCCCTGGTGGAATGGGCATGCAGTCCCAACAGAGGCTCCTTTTTAACCAGAGAATAGCAGGCTTTAATACACAAGACGACCCATCGGGAGATAGTCTGCTTGTCTAAGGCTTGACCTTTCTTGGTGCCAACGTAGCCAACTAAGAGCTGGTCATCCACCCGGAACTGTTGTGTGCGGTTCAAGTAAAACGAGAGCGTATATTTTGGGTCCAGACAGTGGAGGCTCTTCCTCTCTGGAAGGATGCAAAAAGAAAGTGGGCAAAGTGATGGTCTGCCCGATGTGAAAGGCAGTGACAACCTTTGGGAGAAAAGATGGACGTGTTCTGAGCACAACCTTGTCCGGATGGACAGATAGAAAAGGAGGTTTACAAGAAAGAGGTAACGGCAACCAGGAAATCAGTCTTCAAAGTCACCAGATGAAGAGGACAGTTGTGAAGAGGCTCTAAGGGAGTGCACATTAAATATGTAAGAACCAGATTCAAGTCCCACTGTGGCATTACAAAAAGAATGGGAGGAAAAGATGAGTAATGCCTTTGAGGAATCTATTTACAACAGGGGACTTGAAAAGAAAGGGCTGATCAGGAAGTCTGAGAAAGGCCGAAATAGCAGGAAGGTAGCCCTTGATAGTGCATTGAGCAGAGCCCTGCTGAACCAAAGAAAGAAGGAACAAAAGGACTTCTGAAAGAGGGGCAGAAAGGGGATCCACAGCCTTTGCTGTGCACCATGCCACACATTTGTTCCACCTACAGGCGTATACCAACTTAGTGGAGGACCGCCTGAATAACATTACAAACTCTGGGAGGCAAGTCAAAAGGAATCAGCTGCCGCCGCTAAATCTCCAAGCAAGGAGGTGGAGACTGGACAGGTTTGGGTGGAGGACCGCCCCTGCTGCTATGACAGAAGATCCTCCCGAAGAGGCAGTCAGGTCAGGGGATCGATGGTCATACTGAGTAACTCAGGATACCATACTCTTCGAGCCCAGTCCGGAGCCACAAGAATGACTTGGGCCCGGTCGCGCCTGATCTCCTTCAGCACTCTTGGCAGAAATGGTATAGGTGGAAAGGCTTACAACAGACTGCAACTCCACTTGCGACGAAAAGCGTCGCCGAGCGAGTGCCACCTTGGTAATTCCAACGCGCAGAACGGCTGACAATGCACGTTCTCTTCTGTGGCAAATAGATCTAACCAAGGCTCTCCCCACTGCTAAAAGAGACCTTGCACCACCTCCGAGTGAAGACACCATTCGTGATCCATCATGCACCTGCGGCTGAGTTCGTCCGCCCTGGCATTCAGTGAACCTGCCAGGTGTTGAGCCATCAGGGAAATGCCTTGATGTTTCAGCCATGTCCAGAGGAGCAGAGCCTCCTGACATAGGGTCCACGACCCCACCCCGCCCTGTTTGTTGCAGTACCACATGGCGGTGGTGTTGTCCGTGAACACCTGCACTACTCTCCCCTTGACAATGGGAAGGAATGCCTTCAGTGCAAGTCGGATCGCCCGAAGCTCCTGAAGGTTGATATGGAGCTGAGACTCAGCTGGAGACCAGAGGCCTCTGATCTACACCTCTCCCATGTGGCCGCCCCATCCCAGGAGGGACGCATCCGTCACCACTGTGTTGGGGAAGAGGGTTCTGCCATGATCCAATGCCAGTCTGTGAGCCACCACTTGAACTGCCTTGCAGTGCTCTCCGAAATCTGGACGGACTCGGACAGGTTCCCCTGACGCTGCGCCCACTGGAACTTCAGGTCCCACTGCAGAGCCCGCATAAGCCATCTGGCGTGACCGACCAGCAGGAGGCCATGAGGCCCTGAGGCCCAGCAGCCTCAGGGTCAGCCTGACCGAAACCCACAATAGAGGCCGGAAGATCAGAGTCAGAGCCTGAATATCCTGGACTCGTTCGGGAGGATAGACCCGGAAGAGCGTTGAATCCAGAACCACTCCAATAAAGAGGAGCTTCTGAGAGGGAATCAGGTGCGACTTCGGAACGTTGATGGAGAACCCCAGAAAGTGTAAGAGGTCGGCTGTAGTCTGGAGGTGGGAGGCGACTGCCTGGGGCGATCCCGCCTTCAACAGCCAGTCGTCGAGATAGGGGAAGACTGGAACCCCTGGTCCGCGCAGATGAGCTGCGACCACCGCCATCACTTTCGTGAACACCCAAGGGGCGCTGGTAAGGCCAAAGGGGAGCACAGTAAACTGAAAGTGCTTGTGGCCTACAGTAAACCGCAGGTAACGCCGGTGGGCCAGCAGAACGGGCATATGGAAATATGTGTCCTGCAGATCCAAAGCTACCATCCAGTCTCCAGGGTCGAGGGCAGACCAGACCTGAGCCAGAGTTAGCATCTTGAACTTCTCCTTCCGGAGGAAGCGATTGACGTTCCGGAGGTCAAAGATAGGACGCAAGCCCTTGTCCTTCTTGGGAACCAGAAAGTAGTGGGAATAACAACCACAACCTACTTCTGGCGTAGGAACGCACTCGATGGCCCCCTTCGCCAAGAGGGCCACAACTTCCTGTTGAAGAAGTGCCAAGTGATCACCTGACATGCTGTGGTACTGGGGTGGCATGGCTGGAGGGGTAGTCTCGGAGGGGAGGGAGTAGCACTTCTGACTATCTGTAAAACCCACCTGTCCGTAGTGATGGTGCGCCAGTGAGGTAGGTGATGGCGAATCCTGCGGCCCACTGGCGTTTGATGGGCCTAAAAAAAAACAGCCTAGGAGGGTTGGGAGGCAGTGGTGGCCGGGGTGGAGGTGGACTGACCCGCCCGCTGGCACCCCTGACCCGCCTCTGCGGGTCCCATGTCCGCAGCCAGGCTGAGACTGTTGGTGCTGCGGCCTGTGGCTCTGAAGCGAACGTGTTGGGGCGCCCCTTCTGTGGCTACGAAAGGAGTAAAAAGCAGAAGGCGGAGGAGGGCGAGTGGCCGAAAAGCCCAAGGACTTGGCCGTAGCCTGCAAGTCCTTAAAACGCTCCAACGCACTGTCTTCCTTGTTGCCAAAAAAGCGAATACCATCAAAGGGCATGTCCATCAGGGTGTTTTGGACATCCCCCGAGAAGCCAGTACTCCTCAGCCAGGCATGGCGGTGGAGCGTCACTGTTGTGGAAACCGCCCTGTCAAGGCCACATCGAAA
Organism: Lissotriton vulgaris; assembly: GCF_964263255.1. NCBI lineage: Eukaryota > Metazoa > Chordata > Amphibia > Caudata > Salamandridae > Lissotriton > Lissotriton vulgaris. Next base: position 991,777,840 of record NC_141694.1, read on the forward strand.
TTGTGAACTTTGCAGCATCTCTCCCTTCAGCAATAGCTTTTGAGAGCACTGTCCGGGCCTCCTCCGGACACTGAGGCAGCACCTGCTATCAGGGGTGGGGTATTCGGAGGTTCGGAGAGAAAGAGAGGGTCACCTAGGGCCGGGCGATGGCGTCATGCCACGTTCCTATCCACAGGAACCCTTGAGTTGGGCCTGGACAAGGTGCCCAAAAGGACGACCAAAAGTGCATCATTAAAGGGCAGCAGTGGCTCTGCAGAGGTAGCCGCCGGCTGAAGCACTTCTGTCAGGAGGTTAGTCCTGACGGCCACTGTAGGGAATTCAAGGTGGAGAGCCTCGGCCACCCTACGCAACACCACTGCATAACATGTACACTCCTCTGTAGCCATGGTAGGAGGAGTTAGCATGCCAAGGTCAGGAGAGGTGTCAAAACCACTGGCATCCCCCAAATCCTCAATCCAGTCCGGGTCATATTCACACTGCGCTGTGAGAGGGTCCTCAGACCCCTCCCAGTCCTCCTCTTGCTCCGAAGGCTGTGGAACTGGCCGAAACTACGGAGGTTGGACATAGTGGTAGAAAGGCCCCATCGGCGTCGGAATCAACATCAGGGATAAAACTGGGGACGGTGTTGTCCGGTGGTATGGGCGACGTCGGGAGTGGTGCCGGTGGGGTCATCTTCGGTGGAAGTGTCACAAGGTCAACCAGCGTCGACCGGGATCAAGGCCTGGATCCTTGGGGGCCCTGGAGGCGATGCCGGAACTGAAGTCGCCGACATTGAAGCGCAAGGACCCCCAGTTGGGTTTGTGGGCCTGATGGCGAGCCGGCTGGGCCAGATGACCCAAAGAGGCAGGCCATAGCTGCCAGAAAGTCCTGCAGCTGTGCCGGAGTCGTCGACGGACCCGGGAAGGGCAGGTAGGCAGACGTCGACACCGTAGACCCTGCCGGAGCCGAGAGGGAAGCACCACATGCACCCTCAGCCGCGTCGCACAACGGGAAGTCGGTGAGCGATGACACTTCGACTTCTTGTGATGCTTCCCCTTACCTGATCCCGAGTGCGAAGACTTGGAACCCGAAGAACGATGGTGATGGCTCCGCGACCGGTCCCACGACCTCTTACAGGACCGAGACATTGAACGGCGCGGAGTCGACTGCCGGACTTCAAGCAACTTTCGGGACCGCTCTTGCAAAGACCCCGTCGCCATGGCCCGGCAGTCGGGGCACGACTTGGGGTCCTGGTCGCGCCACAGGCAGTAGAGACCCACGTGGTGCGGGTCCGTCACCAACATCATTCGATGACAGTCCCCGCATGACTTGAAACCAGGCCTCCCTAAGGCACCAGGAGTCGATCGACTCGAAAAGAAGAGAGAAAAAGGCCTAGAAAAACGCAGTCAAAAAGTGACCGGGAGTACCGCTCTCACCAGATCTGAGCTTGCTGGTGCGGAAAAAGAAAGTACTAACATCAGCGCGAGAGGGCGGCGTCTAGTTAGCTGCCGCTACGTCATCCCGGCGATCACGACGCCAACGACGTACGCGGAGCCGCACGACGCCACCTTCCGACATGCAGGTGTACTGCTGACTAAAACTTTCCAGATCCAGTCTGATGCCTGGGGGTAATTCTAAGGTAAGAAATCCATCACTATGAGTGTCTTTCATATCAGAATCTTCAGCCACACCGCACTGTGTGCATCGTGGCCTGCATCTTTTGTTGAGCTGCTTGAGGTCCTCTCGCGACTCCAGTGCCTCCAGCCTGTGAGTCCATTTGAGGGTCAAACTTGTTTCTTTTGGGCTTCCCTGATTGCTCGGGGCCTGCCCTGACTCCCCTGCTTTGGGGAGTCCCTAGGACCTTGCTAGTCCCAACGCTGCTTCGGGTCCTGGTCTTCCTCAGTGTCGCCTGGTCCTCACAGCTGCCGAATCAAGGCCATCTTCCCTGAAGCACCCAACATCAGAGAGCATTCATCTTCCAAGTCTGCTGGTCATGCCTGAGTGGCATAGTCTATATCCCCTCTGCTTTAAGGTACTCCTCTTCAAGAAACCACGTTTGGATTACCACAGATACTTTCTCCTCTTCCAGCAGCAGCACTATCCTGAAGTCCTCCATTGGGTTTGACTGCGGTTTCCGACACCACTTCACACATATGCACCCGGCTTCCAGGTTTAGGTAACTTGGGTACTAGGGTACAACAGGTGGGGTGGGGTGGGGTAGCTCTCCAACCTTCTGTCTTCCATGGGGTTTTCCCAGGGTCCACTGGGAAGGGTCCTTAATCTTTCAAAATCGAACCGCGACTTGCACATAGACTTGTACGGAGCGGGCGGTCGTGTTCACATACTGCACACACTCTGCGTGGGGTCCCTATCGACTTACCTTGGATGGTTCTGTGGGTCCCCAGCAATTCTACGCCTCTCGACATTGCCTTGACTCGAGTCGTGGTTCTTATACCACTTTCTTAGTATATGGTTTGGTCAACCTCTGGGGCCATTGTGTATTTCGTGCTATTTACTTTGTTTCTTTGCTTACGTATTGGTTGCATTGTGTTTATCTCGTTGTGGGAGATTCTTGAACGTACTAGAGAGTATTCTATAATAAATACATATTTTTATAAATACTTGGGGTGGTTCTGTTTCATTTAATCCATACTATAAGATTGCATGTCGATAAAACAAGATGCTTTACACTCCTTCTGGACTAAGACTGAAGGCTGCTCTCCACAGCTATCATTTAGAGAGCTTCTACGGTTATCTAAGACCTCCAAAATCATCAGAAGGGTTGTCTGGACTGGTGCAAGGTGCCCACTTAGATTAGTGGACAGCATATACCAGGCCAGCTTCTCACAACCACCAATTCCTCCACCATGTCAGCAGCCACTTAATTCCCTCTGATGCCATGATGTAGTGCCTGGGCCAGTGCCACGTGGTGCAACACCAACACAGGTATGTGGGAAAGTTTGGAAACCATTGGGAACAGCTGTTGCCACCATTTTTTTAACAGGATCTTCTGACACAATGACCCAAGTAGAAAGAAGATGGCACTGCTGCTGAATGGGGCCCCAATCTGGCACTTTGCCTTCTGTTACTGCACATGTTTTTTGGGGACTATTCTTTTATTTCCTGCATACCCAGGCCCGGGGTGAAGCTACGACAGAGCCCTGCAAACAAACATGCACAGAAGGGGTAAAATGTGAAAATAGAGAGGAGAATGTGTATGTGTAAGCAGGGATCCATCCTAGCTTCACCTGCGGCCCCCCTCTATGCATGTTTCACAAGTTACTTACCTTCGGTAACGATATATCTGTAAGAAACATTGGTTAGTTAGATTCCTTACCTTAGAATATCCTCAGGCGTCAGGCTGGATCCGGAAAGATTTTTTTATCAGCAGTACCCCTGCGTGTCGGTTGTCGTGGTCAGCGGCTCCGCGTCCGTCGTCCTGATCGCCGGGATGACGGCGTCTGAGTACTTAGACGCCGCCCTCACGCGCTGACGTCAGTTCTGTACTTAGCTTTCCGCACCAGGAACGCAGAGCCATGCAAGAAACCGACACTGGTGCCATGAAACTGAAAGGGATGAACTTAACCCTAGATATCGGTTCGCAGAACCGGGAAGATGGGTGGGGCGGTAAGGAATCTAACTAATTTTTCTTACCGATAAATCGTTACCGAAGGTAAGTAACTTGTGCATCTGAAAGAAACACGTTAGTTAGATTCCTTACCTTAGAATAGATACCCCAGCAATACCAACCCCAGTGGTGGGTCTGCGAACCAAGATCACACCAGGAAGTCCTGGAGAACGAACGGCCAAAGAAGCCGTCTCTCCGGACTTGGGTGTCCAGGCAGTAATGCTTGGCAAACGTGTGCAGCGAGGCCCACTTAGCTGCCTGCAAAGGGACTCCCCGTCCCAAGGCAGTAGTAGCCGCTGTGGCCCGAGTGGAATGGGCTCGCAGCCCCACATGAAGATCCTTTTTAGCCAAGGAATATTAGGCCTTAATGCACAAACCGACCCACAAGAGATGGTTTGTTTATGCACTGTCCGCCCCTTCCCCACCCGGAACTGTATTGTGTGATCCAGATAAAAGGAGAGCGCACGTTTTGGGTCCAGACGGTGGAGCCTTTCTTGCTCTTTCGAGGGATGTGGAGGCGGAAAGAAGGTGGGAAAGGTAATGGACTGCCCGATGTGAAAGGCAGTAACCACCTTAGGAAGAAAAGAAGGACGAGTCCTCAGAACAACCTTGTCTGAATGGACAGAAAGGAAAGGAGGCTTAGAGGAAAGAGCCTGGAGCTCACTGACTCTTCTGGCAGAGTTGATGGCAACCAGGAAAGCAGTCTTTAGAGTCAGAAGACGAAGAGGGCAGTTATGAAGTGGCTCAAAGGGAGCACACATCAGATAGGTCAACACCAGGTTCAAGTCCCACTGAGGCATTACAAAGGAAACAGGAGGAAACATGTGAGTAATGCCTTTCAAGAATCTATTTACAACAGGGGACTTGACAAGAGAAGGCTGATCAGGAAGCCTCAAGAAGGCTGAAACAGCTGAAAGATATCCCTTGATGGTGCCCAGAGCAGAGCCCTGCTGGGCAAGGGAAAGAAGATAGAGGAGAATCTCAGAAAGAGGGGCGGAAAGGGGATCCACAGCCTTTGCTGTGCACCATGCCACAAATTTGTTCCACCTGCAGGCGTATACCGTCTTTGCGGAGGGACGTTTGGCTGCCAGAATGACATCACAGACTTCAGGAGGCAGGTCAAATGGTATCACCTGCCGCCACTCAATCTCCACGCATGGAGGTGGAGGCTGGACAGGTTCGGGTGGAGGACCGTCCCCTGCTGCTGCGACAGAAGGTCCTCCTGAATCGGAAGTCGAATTGGGGGATCAATTGACATACTGAGTAGCTCGGCATACCAGTATCTTCGTTCCCAATCCGGAGCCACAAGGATGACTTGGGCCTGGTCGCGCCTGATCTTCTTCAGCACTCTGGGCAGAAGTGGTATAGGCGGAAAGGCGTATAACAGACTCCAACTTAACTCGCGACGAAAAGCATCTCCGAGCGAGTGCCACCTTGGAAATTCCAACGTACAGAACTGATGACATTGCGCGTTCTCTTCGGTGGCGAATAGATCTAACATAGGCTCTCCCCACTGCTGAAAGAGACCTTGCGCCACGTCCGAGCTCAGACGTCACTCGTGATCCATCATGCACCGATGGCTGAGTTAGTCCGCCCTGGCGTTCAGAGACCCGCCAGGTGTTGAACCACCAGGGTGATGCCCTGAAGTTCCAGCGATGTCCAGAGGCGCAGAGCCTCCTGACAAATGGTCCACGACCCCACCCCGCCCCGTTTGTTGCAATACCACTTAGCGGTGGTGTTGTCCGTGAACACCTGCTCTACCCTTCCCCGGACAGAGGGAAGGAATGCCTTCAGTGCAAGACAGATCGCCCGCAGCTCCAGAAGGTTGATGTGGAGCCGGGACTCCGCCGGTGACCAGAGGCCTCTGATCTCCGCTTCTCCCATGTGGCCCTCCCATCCCAGGAGGGATGCATCCGTGACCACTACGTGCTCTGGTTGGTGTAGGGAGAGGGATCTGCCACTGACCCAATCGTGGTCCGTGAGCCACCACTGCAACTGACTTGCAGTGCCCTCTGAGATTAGGACGTGGTCGGACAGGTTGCCCTGATGATGAGCCCACTGGAACTTCAGGTCCCACTGCAGAGTCCACATCCACCACCTGGCGTGATGTACTAGCAGGATGCAGGAGGCCATCAGACCCAGTAGCAGTAGGGCCATTGTGACCGAGACTCTGGATAAAGGCCGTAAGATCGGAATCAGAGCCTGAATATCCCGAACCTGCTTTTGGGGAGGATAGAACCGAAACTGCGCCGAGTCCAGAACCGCTCTTATGAAGAGGAGCTTCTGGGAGGGAATCAGATGTGACTTGGGTACGTTGATGGAGAACCCCAGCGAATGCAGGAGGACGCCGTAGTCTGGAGGTGGGAGAAGACTGTCGTCGAGATAGGGGAAGACTGGAACCCCTAATCTGCGCAGATGAGCTGTGACCACCGCTATCACTTTCGTGAACACCCGAGGGGCACTGATGAGGCCGAACGGGAGAACGGTAAACTGAAAGTGCTTGTTGCCTACCGTGAACCGCAGGTAACGCCGGTGGGCCGGCAGGACGGGGATGTGGAAATAGGCGTCCTGCAAGTCCAACACTACCATCCAGTCTCCAGGGTCTAGGGAAGCCAGAACCTGAGCTAATGTCAGCATCTTGAACTTCTCATTCCGGAGGAAGACGTTGACACTCCTGAGGTTCAAGATAGGGCGTAGGCCCCCTTTGCCCTTCTTGGGAACCAGAAAGAAGCGGGAATAACAACCTGTCCCACTTCTAGGCCAGTAAAGCGCTCGATGGCCCCCTTGACCAAGAGGGCCATAACTTCCTCCTGCAGAAGTTGCAAGTGATCCCTCGACATGCAGTGGCATGGCTGGAGGGGTCGCCTCGAAGGGGAGGGAGTAGACCCTTCGGATGATTTGCAGCACCCACCCGTCCGAAGTGATGGTACAGGTGATGGCGAACTCTGCCGCCCACTGGCGTGGAATGGGCCTGAAAGCTCGGACTAGGAAGGCTTTGAGGCAGATGCTGTGGGAGCGGATGTGGACTGACCGGCTGTCTGTCCCCCCTGCTCCGTCACGTCCGCGACAGCGTTGAGGTTGGTTCTGCGGCCTGTGGCTGGAAGAACGCGCGGGGCACCCCTTCCTTGTCCACAAATGGGGCGAAAAGCAGAAGTTTGCTGGCGCTGGGCCGACAGGTCCAAGGATTTGGCCGTAGCCCTGGAGTCCTTAAAGCGCTGCAGCGCGCTAACTGCTTTGTCCCAAAAAGGCGACGGCCATCAAAGGGCATGTCCATGAGAGTGCTCTGGACATTCCTGAAAGGTTTATGCGCGTCTGTGGTGTCAAGTCCAAACCGAATGGAATACCGTGCTGCATCTCGCCCCTCAGCAAGAGCCTGGACGAGCCGTGTCCTGGCCACCTCCGGACATTGGGGCAGCACGTCTGCCGGGGTGTCCCACAGAGAGTAGGTGTAATGGTCCAAAAGGCATGCAGTATTAATGGACCGCAACCCAAGACTGAGTGAGGAAAATAGTTTCTTGCCACACTGTTCCATCCTTTTTGATTTCCGGTCTGGAGGTGCGGACGGGAAGGCGGTCTGGGACGTGGAGGCCTGGACAACCAGACTCTCAGGGGTGGGGTGTACTGACAGAAAGCAGGGGTCGCCTGGAGATGGGCGGTGGCGCCGGGCCACTTTCTGGTCCACAGGAGAGATTGTAGAGGGCTTGGACCAAGTGCCCATCAGAACGTCTGTGAGGGCCTCATTAAAGTGCAGCAGAGGCTCCGAAGAGCTTACTGGCGGTTGAAGCACCTGAGTGAGGAGGTTAGTCCTCACGGCTGCTGCAGGGAGCTCCAGGCGCAAGGCATTTAAGCCTTACGCTGCACCAGAGCATAAGTAGAACCCTCCTCCATAGCCACAGAAGGAGGAGAGATGAAACCAGTGTCAGGCGAAGTGTCTAGACCACTGGCCTCCCCCAGCTCATCTGCCCAGTCCTGACTTAACAGGCACTGCTGTTCCAGAGGGTCCTCAGACCCCTCCCAGTCCTCCCCTTCAGCCGTGTCCTGGCAAACAGGCAGAAATGACGGAGCCGGGTCATAGGCGAAGGGCTCACCCATCGCCGCCGGGGCCCGGAGGCGCGCCAACAGGCCTTGCGGCGGGAAGAGAGTCCTCATGGCCACGAGGAGGTCTCGAATCTCGCCCGGAGTCGCATGAAGCCAGGGACCGGAGGGTGTGGGGACTGATGCGGCTCCGGCAGAGCCGCGTGGGTGATGCCACCCAAACCCTCGGCAGAGTCGCGCGACCTGCGAAGGGAGTCAGAAGAGCGATGTCGCTTCTTTGACTTCTTCTTGCCATGCCTCGACTTACTTCAGTGCGAGGACTTGGATCCCGACAAGTGGTGATGGCTAAGGCTCCGAGACTGTCCCTCGACTTCCTCCTCGACCGGGACCTCGAGCATCGCAGAGCCGACTGCCGGAGCTCGAGAAGCTCACGGGACCGCTCCCGCCTAGCTTTCGAAGTCAAGGCCCGACAGTCGGGGCATGACGTTGTCGTGGTCGGCCCCTAAAGAGTAGAGACACCGACGATGGGGGTCGGTAGCTGACATCAGTCGGTGACAGGCGTCACACGGCTTGAAACCGGGCATCCCTACCGGCACCAGTAGTCGAAGTCAACTCGAAAAAAGTTAGTCAAAAAGACCAAAAAGTTAGTCGAAAAGTGACTAAGGGGTCTGCTTTTCCCGGATCTGCGCTTGCAAGAGCGGAAAAAAGAAGAACCAACATCAGCGCGCAAGGGCGGCGTATAAGCCCTCAGAGGACGTCATCCCGGCGATCACGACGCCGACGACGGACACAGAGCCGCAGACGACGCATACCCATGCGCAGGGGTACTGCTGACGAAAAATCTTTCCGGATCCAGCCTGACGCCTGGGGATATTCTAAGGTAAGGAACCTAACTAACGTGTTTCTTTCAGAATATGTGTACGGAGGTCCTAGTTTCAGACATGCCCCCCTCGTAAAGTTTATTTCTTGCAGAGCGTGTTGTTGGGCACACAGATGTGTCCGAATTAGTGACTACATCCGGTAAAAGGGCAGGATTTCAGGTGGGAAGTGTTCGCTTGGGGGCAGGGTGGTTATATCAAGGACTGGCGAGAAGTGATTCTCTGCGGGGTATAGGGGTGCACACAATCTTAAACAACTTCCTGTATGGAGGTGAACAGAATAGTTACACTTATTAATTATTAGGATTCTGATAAGCAGGACTATATAAAATGTACACATCAACCTATGGGAAGGACACTGTGCTATGTGTGTGCAATGTACACTGTGGTACACACATTTATCTACAGGAAATTAACTGTTCAGTCAGATATATGTACATACATCAAAATGTGCACTGTATAAAAGCTCAGATATGAATATTTACAACCTGCAAGAGGTGCACCTTGCATATGCGCAGACAATTGTAAACACATGTACACATGGGGTACACTCCGTTGATGCGCAGATATAGACATATGTACATAACAAACCACAGTGTGTTTATTCATGATTATGCACACATATGTAATATACACTGTGTGAACATATGGGGTGAATATAATCAATCAATCAATCAATCAGTGACACTTATAAAGCGCGCTACCTACCCCTAGGGTCTCAAGGCGCTTGGGGGGGGGGGGGGGGGCAGGGGGGGGGGGTGCCGCTACTGCTCGAACAGCCAGGTCTTCAGCTTCTTCCTGAAGGAGAGGTGGTCTTGGGTCAGGCGCAGGTCGGTCGGGAGGGAGTTCGAGGGCGTGGTTGGCTGATCGGAGGTGGCGTTTGGGAGCGTAGAAGTTGACTCGTCTGTTGAGGTAGCTCGGGCCTTGGTCGTGTAGGGCCTTGTGTGCGTGGGTGAGGAGGCGGAAGGTGATTCTTTTGTTGACGGGGAGCCAGTGGAGGTCTCTCAGATGTCCGGAGATGTGGCTGGTTCGTGGGATGTCGAGGATGAGTCTGGCTGAGGCGTTCTGGATCCGCTGGAGTCTCTTCTGGAGCTTGGCGGTGGTACCGGCGTAGAGGGCATTGCCGTAGTCCAGTCGGCTGGTGACGAGGGCCTGGGTGACGGTCTTCCTGGTCTCGGTGGGGATCCACCAGAAGATCTTCCGTAGCATGCGTAGGATGTTGAAGCACGCCGAGGAGACGTTGTTGACTTGCCTGATCATGGAGAGGGAGGAGTCCAGGATGAAGCCCAGGTTTCGTGCATGGTCTGTCGGTTTGGGTGCGGTGCCCAGGGCGGGAGGCCACCAGGAGTCGTCAAAGGCGGAGGGTGTGGAGCCCAGGATGAGGACCTCCGTCTTGTCCGAGTTCAGTTTCAGGCGGCTGGTTGTCATCCACTCGGCTACCTCTTTCATCCCTTCGTGCAGGTTGGCTCTGGCGGCGGCGGGGTCGTTGGTCAGGGAGAGGATCAGCTGGGTGTCGTCGGCGTAGGAGATTATGCTGAGGTTGTGTTTGCGTACGATGGCCGCGAGGGGGCTCATGTAGACGTTGAAGAGGGTGGGGCTCAGAGATGATCCTTGGGGGACGCCGCAGATGACTTCGGAGGCCTCTGACTTGTACGGTGGAAGGCGGACTCTGTGTGTTCTTCCGTCGAGGAAGGAGATGATCCATTCCAGCGCCTTGTCCTGGATGCCGATGTTGCTGAGGCGCCGTACTAGGGTGCGGTGGCAGACCGCGTCGAATGCCGCGGAGAGGTCTAGGAGGATGAGGGCCGCTGTTTCTCCCTTGTCCATCAGGGCTCGGATGTCATCGGTGGCGGCGATGAGGGCGGTCTCGGTGCTGTGGTTGGCTCGGAAGCCGGATTGTGAGGGGTCGAGGGATCCGTTTGTCTCGAGGAAGGCGGCCATCTGCTTGTTGACGGTCTTCTCGATGACTTTGGCTATATAGTGCACATGTACATACTTACAGAGAGCTTATAATGGGTAAGTGTGCAATGGTCCTACTAGAACCCATTAAGCCTGACTGGTTTGTAAAAGGCAGTTTGTTGCACACCATTTTTTGACTTACCAGTGTTTACGGCGCACTCTGGTGCAACCTTGAAGTTCACTGTAGGCAAAAATTTGTACATACAATACACAAGTGCACCACATGCTACAGGTACATTGTAGATGTTCAGGTGCATGCACATGTGCCCCAAGCTGTACTGTTGGAGCAGGGGAGAGACAAAAATTGTTTGTGTACCCCTTGTAAAGTTTAACTCTCATAATTATAACGACTAACAGAGTGAAGCATGTGAAATAATCAACAAAATGCACGTAGATAGACACTACGCATGGGAGAAACTAATTAGTGCCCTACATAAAATAATATACTAATTACTGTGAACGAGGCATACGAACATAGAGCTGTAATAATATATTTAAATACAAGTGTGTATTTGTGCTTAAATTAGAAAAAGTCTTTAGCTGCAGACGAAAATTACATTTGGTAAGTAAAATGACGCTACATGTTTGCTTTTTGCTAGGTAACAACTGTGAGAAGGTGGCCTGATATGCAGTGCTCACTATTCTAGTGAACACTATGTATCAGTCCAGCAACCCTTATTGATGATTGGTTGTAAGTCAACCTTATAGACCAGCTATCCTAGTAGCGTGGATACGAGCAGTCTAAGGCTAAAGACTCGAGAGCGCGTGTTAAGCCAGCTGTTATACCACACATATACCCCTTGAACACCAAGTGAAAGGACACCACACAAGTGTTATGAAAATAAACAGTGTATTTATTAAAATCACAACAGCCCTGTACTCTTTATGAGGACAGGGTACTAAGCACAACACAAAACTCTTACAAAAATACTTAAGTTAGCACAGTATATACAAATGCCCGAGGGCACGGAAAACCATATACTCTGAAAGTGGAATGCGAAATTACTAGCAGGTAAGTACAGTACTAATAGGCTTTGGAATCGCTAGGACTTGACTATAGAATCGTTAGATTACTTCTAGGAGACTCAGGGAACTCGGGTGCAGAGTGTGCACTCTCACGCGTGATGCGGAACAAAGTCTATGGTAGCTAGATTTCACAAAGTTAGTGTTCTCGGGCGAACCCGACCTGGTAGGAGGAAAACGAAAGTGGATTCTGACCCTTGGATAGTGAGGCTATGCTGGGGCACCGAAATGTCGAAGTTACCTAGCCCAGGGGCTGCAGCTGCATAGGTCTCAAAAGACGTCGGGAATCCTCGTAGACGGACCAGGAGCCTGGAAGGAAGATGCTGGCAGGCGACCAGTGAAGAGAGTTCGAAGTGATCCAAGCCTGGATCTTGAAGATAGATGACACCTGAAAGCAGAGGGGACCAAGTTTGTGACTACTAGCCAGTAGTCAGGTGGCACCAGGAGGGCACCGGATGGTAGTCACCTCGACTAGGTGAGTGGGTGACGCTGTGCTCTGCAGATCTCACGGACCAGGAGGTGTTGTCGGCGACCAGGATGGAGGAGCGAGCTGTCCCACGATGGATGAAGCTGTTGGCGTCGCTGGACCCAGGATTGGGCAACAAAGCCTTGGCAAATTCAAGCCCACGCGGTGGACTCAAAATGGCGTCTGGAGTGGACCAGGAGGGTCCGGGGTGCTTCTCTTGTGGAAGGAAGCAAGGGCCAGTCTGGAGCAACCAGACCAGCAGCAGTGATGTCGTCGGGCGTCGTTAAGAAGGCCACCAGCCAGCGGGCTAGTAGCCAAACAACGCGGTGAGCAGCAAAAAGCAGAAGGACCCCACGCAGATCGTGGAGATGCTGGGAGGCTGGGCTTCGGTGCTGGAGCTGCTCAGGGTCGGGGCTTCTCGGACCCCAAAGCACTCACCAGAGGGATACTCGGCGGGCTTGTTGTGAAGAAGTCGTGCAGTCTTGGCGATAGTCGGTCCCTCGAGGTCTCGTCGCACTCACGGTTCTCAGCTTGGCTGTAGAGGTGAGTAGAGGTCAGAGGTGCCAGGGAAGTCTGGTCTCGTCGTGCTGGGTCATCGGATTCCTGAGGAAGGACTTGCAGCAGACTGCAGTGTTCTTGATGGTGCCTGCGGATGCAGGGCGACTACTCCTTAGCCACAAGGGAGAATCTTGAAGAAGAAATCTTGATGTCCTTTCGCAGAAAGTCGTGTCTTGATTCCAAAGATGATCTAATCTGAACAGGGGGCCCGCTCCCATCTTTATACTAAGAAAAGGGGCTGACCCGGTGACTAGGTCCTGCCTATGGGTGGGACTAGGAGGGGGGTGGTTACACCCCTCTCCCATGCCGGACTTTCCCCAGGCCAGGGGCTGGTGTGCCCCTGGAACTGGTCCTGACCGGCCTATGCGTAGTGAGCACCGGGGTGCCACTCAGCAGTCACCTTCCTGTAAAGCCCTGCCTACCCAGGATACACAAAACCCTGTCTGGGACGGTGCTAGCACCGCCCTCGACAGGAAACCCTTTGTCCAGGCTCCCCTCGCTGGAAGGACTCCCAGCTGCAGGGGGTCAGACTCGTGTCTGTGGTGGCAGCATCCATTTTGTGGAGCTGAGGCTTCGTTTAACTTTAACCGGGGTTCACAGTTACATACATGTCGTGTCCCTCTAGAAGGGTGGAATGCTAACCCCGTCGCCAGAATTGGCGAGGGGTTAGTATTCCAATTCGTATGACACCTTACTCGACATGTTTTGATAAAGCAATACCAAAGATAGCATTTAACCGCGAGGATTATAATGCACTTAAGAGTATATGGTATGCGTTATCATGGAACAGCTATTAGGACTTGGTTCCGCAAGCAGCAGACAGGCTCAGCTCATGCCAGAGCACCATCTCACACGATTCCAAGCACTCTGCCTTCAGGATTGTCGAGGCCTGCCATAGGAGTGACTGATAGGAATCTGTGTGTCCATTTTTAGGGTTAGATATAGGTATACTATATCTACAGCAAAGGGTGATTACACGACTTTGCCCCAGCTGTCATGCAGCCAGTTGTGCCAAATTTAGGAGGCCAGCCAGGGGTGGCATAATACATGCTTCAGCCCCTGGTAGGCCCTGGGTACACCTATGCCCTGAGTTACAGGGTCTGATAAGGTGGCCCAGTACCAATTGGAAATGTACCTAAGGTACATGGAATCCATTTTAGAGAGAGAGAGCAGTAGGCCTGTGGTCCTGATTGGCAGGGTCCCAGGTCGACTATGTCAAAAACCAGCTAAAACACAGGGCAAAAAGTTGGGGGCAACCATAGTCAGGAGGTACCTTCCTACAACAACTAACTGGGATATTAGAATGGTGGGAGGTAAACAGAAGGGCTTTAATTCTTCATCTATTTTCTTTCGTATTTACTTTTGCATTAGTTCCCATCGAAGCCTGTGCGGCTTGACCGGGGAAAAGGGCTGTTTACGAAATCATTGGCAGTACTTCATTAAAAGATGGCCTCGATTCATGCACGTTAAAAATTAACGTGTGAATAGATTGGCCTGTGTTCAGAGTGAGAGAGATCAAGGTCAGGGTGGCCTAGCACGAGAATACGTGCCAAAGGATGTTTGCATCTAAAATCGTGAGAAAGGAAGCGTGTTAAACAATTATAACAAAAAAGTGTTACAAAAAGAGATTGACAAGTAAAAGTTGAGACGTATGCCATGGTAAGAAAATTAAAGATGACATTGCTAAAACGCAAACGGGTTCGAACAAGGAATGCCTGAGGTGACCATCACCACACCTCTAATGGACCAATCAGAAAGAACTGTGGACCCTAAAAGATTCAATTTAAAGTTAGTTAGTCAGAGAAAAAGGGTATAAAAGGGCTTGCGTGAAAGTGAGAGAAGGTCATTGCTCCACAAATTTTATTTTGCACCACGACATGCTGTCTGTTTGGACAATTTTATGGTGCTAGAGACTTTGAAATATTTTTGGACTTTAACTTTGATGGAGCAGAGAAGATGATCGATTGCAGAATTTTTATTTTAGAAGGGAGTGTAGGAGAGTAGGGTCTGCAATCCTATGATCACCCCAGATTTTTGCTTTTTGCTTCACTGGGTTACGACTTCCCTGGCTGTGGGCCTGCTAATCAGACCCACAGCCTAGCTGTTCTCTCACTAAATTGACACGTGTACCTTAGGTGCATTTACCAATTGGTAATAGGCCACCTTATCAGTCCCTGTACCCAGGGCATAGGTGTACCCAGGGCCTACCAGGGGCTGCAGCATGTATTATGCCACCCCTGGCTGGCCATCTAAATCTGACACAACTGGCTGCACGACAGCTGGGGCAAGTTGGTGTAATCACCCTTTGCTTTAGATATAGTATACCTGTATCTAACCCTAAAATGGACACATGTATTCCTATCAGTCACTCCTATGGCAGGCCTTAACAATCCTGAAGGCAGCGTGCTTGGAATCATGTGAGATGGTGCTCTGGCATGAGCTGAGCCCGTTTGCAGCTTGCGGAACCAAGTCCTAATAGCTGTTCCATGATAACGCATACCATATACTCTTAAGTGCATTATAATCCTCGCGGTTATTTGCCAACTTTGGTATCGCTTTATAAAAACATGTTGAGTAAGGTGTCATACGAATTGGAATACTAACCCCTCGCCAATTCTGGCGACGGGGTTAGCATTCCACCCTTCTAGAGGGACACGACATGTATGTAACTGTGAACCCCGGTTGAAGTTAACTCGAGCCTCAGCATCACAAAATGGATGCTGCCACCACAGACACAAGTCTGACCTCCTGCTGCTGGGAGTCCTTCCAGCGAGGAGAGCTTGGACAAAGGGTTTCCTGTCAGGGGGGGTGCTAGCACCATCCCAGACAGGGTTTTGTGTATCCTAGGTAGGCAGGGCTGAATAGGAAGGTGACTGCAAGTGGCACCCCGGTGCTCACTGTGCATATGCCGGCTTGAACCAGTTCCAGGGGCACACCAGCCCCTGAGCTGGGGAAAGTCGGGAGAGGGGTGTAACCACCCCCCTTCCTGGTCCCACCCATGGGCAGGACCTAGTCGCGTACCAGCCCCTTTCTTTAGAATAAAGGTAGGAGCGGGGACAGAAAAGGGGGTGGTGATGAACAAATTAGATCATCTTTGAATCCTGAAACTACTTTCTACGAAAGGAACTCAAGACTTCTTCTCAAGATTTCTCCCTTGTGACTAAGGAGTAGTCACCCTGCATCAGCAGGCACCAACTAAGTAACCTGCGGTTTGCTGCACGTCCTTCCTCCGGAACCAGACCGACCAGCACGACGAGACCCGGATTCCCTGGCACCTCTGACCTCTACCTGCATCATCAGCCACGCTGAGATTCGTGGGTGTGACAAGACCTCGAGGGACCGGCCATCTTCAGAACTGCACTACGCTTATCCAGCACAACCGCCGAGGGATCCTCGAGTGAGTGCTTTGGGGTTTGAGAAGCCCTAACCCTGAGCAGCTCCAGCACCGAAGCCCAGCCCCCCAGCATCCACAAGATCTGCGTGGGGCCCTTCTGCTCTTTGCTGCTCACCGCGTTGTCCGGCCACTTGCCTGCTGGCTTGTAGCCCTCCTGACGACGAACTACGACACTTCCATCGCTGGTCTGGTTGCTCCAGACTGGCCCTTGCTCCCCTCCAACAGAGGAGCACCCCGGACCCTCCTGGTCCACTCCAGACGCCATTTTGAGTCCACCGCGTGGGCTTGCATTTGCCAAGAGTTGTTGCCCCAATCCTGGGTCCAGCATCACCGACAGCAGATACCTTCGTGGGACAGCTCGCACCTCCATCCTGGTCGCCGACAACGCCTCCTGGTCCGAGAGACTGCAGAGCCCAGCGTTGCCCACTCACCTGGTCGAGGTGACTTCATCCGGTGCCATCCTGGTGCCCATCTAATCACTGGCTAGTGATTCAGAATTCGGTCCCCTCTGCTTACAGGTCGTCTCCATCATCGATCCAGGCTTGGATCACATCAAACATCTTCACTGGTCGCCTGCCAGCAACTTCTTCTTTCAGGCTCCTGGTTCGTCAACGAAGAATCCCGACGACACTTGAACCCTATGCAGCCGCAGCCCCTGGGCTAGGTAAATCGAGTACCACGGTGCTCCAGCGAAGATCCACTCTCTAAGTGTCTAGATCCACTTTCGTTTTTGACCTACCTAGTCGGGTTCGCCCGAGAACACTAACTTTGCATTTGCTAGCATCCATAGACTCTGTCCCGCATTACGCGTGAGAGTTTCCACTCTGCACACGGCGCTCCTGGGCCTCCTGCTTCTAATCTAAGGGTTCAGCATTGTAGGCCTAGCGATTCTAAAGTCTCTGAGAATAGTTACTTACCTGCTAGCAATTCGCATTCCACTTCCATAGTATATGGTTTTTCGTGCCCCTCGGGCATTTGTGTAATTGTGCGACTTTCAGTATTTCTTTAAGAGTTTTGTATTGTGCTTAGCGCCCTGTCCTCATAAAGAGTCCAGGGTTGTTGTGTTATAAATAAATATCCTTTATTTTCATAACAACTTGTGTGGTGTCCTTTCACTTGGTGTTCAAGGGGTATATGTGATGGTATAACAGCTGGCTTAACACGCCCTCTAGAGTTTAGCCTAAAGACTGCTCTTGTCCATGCTACTAGGAAAGCTGGTTTATAAGGTTGACTACAACCAATCAATAAGGGTCGTTTGGACTGATACATAGTGATTACTAGAATAGTGATCACTGCATATCAGGCCAACTTCTCACAGGGAGGCATTGAGGAGAATAAAGAGACAGTTTGGGAACCTATGCGACTCTGACATTCACTAATGACAGATGGGTAATATGTTTTTCTTTATTTTCATTTCTTTAACCTGTACTAAATAGAAATGTTTTAAGTTTGCTTGTGTAAATAAAATGCAAAATGTTCCTTTCTTAAATGAAGTAGATACAATATTTTAATTCAAAACTCGAGTCTACTTAATATTTTATTTTAGACCATTATCATGACAAAATAAAAGAATTGTTTAAGGTTATGTGATTACTGTGATTGAGCTGGTCTTAATCGCCATCAACTGACTTCTACTAGTTGGTTAATCGACCAAATAGCGGAGTACCTTGATGTATTATGTTTTCCTATAAATAGGTTAGCACAATATCGAAAATACTGAAATGTATATAATGTATAAAGTATAGAATATAGGTACCCCGCTAAATCCAGCAGCTCGCCTTCTTTTCACTGATTCTGGAGTAGTGTGGTGTGTGCTATGGGCCCCACCGATGAGTAGAAGTAAGTGGAGAAGTGTGGCTCACGGTGTAGAGCAGGCAGACCCGGAAGCTGAGGTCAGACCCGGGACCAGGGTTCAATTCCTGACGCGGCAGGGTCTTGAGCTCAAATGTCCACGGACTCGATAATTCTCGCTTCGGTGCCTGCTCTAATCATGGGTTCTCACTCTGCAACTCTGGGCATTAAGCTTGCTTAATCTCCACAACGGCCCCCTGCGGCGGGATGCCTGGCTTTCACCTTGGGGATGCCCTGTAGGGGCTATCTCACAGGGAAAAGCCAGGACGGGTTCCCAAGGCAAGCGCCGGGAAACCTCCGGGTAGCTGTGCGCTCAATAAATGCAATAATAATAATAATAATAATAATAAGTTGCTCCTGGGTTAAGTGGGATGAGTATTGAGGATTGTTGGATAGCTCCCCTGGATCAGTACCTTCTGTGGAATACATTTGAGCAGACTACGCTCTAAACTACATTAACAAATACATTATCTGAATACAAATTTCTGCTATCCACCATGCCACATCATTTCAGAATTTCACTACACAAATCCACTCCACACAATTGCACGACTAACATTCCAATTCAACCCACATATTTCTACTCCACACCACATACATCTACTCTACTACAAATTAAAATACATTGGCAAAAGACATTTTCATTTACAACGCCAATAGCTCTAACTTTTGTAAATGCCAGACCTATTGACATTACCAATGCTCGTCATTACTTACCTCCATCGAGGCTCCTCGAGATACGTTTGCTAGAGGTGCGCTCAAAATAGGGAGCAGGCCTGTCTATCATGGTACTAGCCTGCTGCGTCTCTGCCTGAGTGCGGCCACTGTAGCGGAACTTGGAACCCAAAGTTAGGAACTTGGCTTTCGGAGGTTTATCAGGTGACTTGAGCCTGTGGCAATGACAGACACGAGCGAAGAGGTAAAATGGTGCAATATAAGCAAGCAGATCATTATTCAGACTATCAGTAACAAGATACATAACAGTGACATCTTCAACTTGGTAGCGCACCTTCAGAAGAGTAATTGCTTTTCCACTCTTGTGCATAATACCATGATTAAAGCTTTTATTACAGTCAAATCAAATGATTTGATTCTTCGCTCAGAATCAGGTGTCTCTTCCAATGTCTTCTTGCCCGAAAGGCATAGAAAACATACAGTGACAAAGTCAACAGGAATGCACACTCGAGCCAAGTGCCCTTCATTTTGTGGAAGGCTAGGGTTCTAAAGTCGTTCTTCCTTGAAGGTTCTTGTTTTCAGGATGCCTTCCATGCGAAAAGTTTTTCTATTTACACGGGAAGGTCATAAATAAGTGACCCTTCCAGCGACTGTGACACGAAAATAACCCAGCAGACTATAGCCACATAGAACAGTCCCATACTAGAGCAAAGAAAGGTTTCATAAGTATTCACCTTTTTTAACATAAATTCCTTTAAAGTTGCAAAATGTTTACAAACTGTAATAATAAATAAAAATGCATTATAAAGTTACATTTTAAAATAATTAAATTAACGTCCCATTACTTTCCTTCTGCAACTGTATCAATAAAATAAGTATACAAAACAGTGATGGACAGAATGCTTGAATTAATCTCAGCCACTGGTAATCAATAGGGCCGCATTTCAATCCATGGTTATTTTAAACACCATGTCACCTCAGTTTTTGCACTCAACTATATGCAAATCAGTCTGGACCCTACTCCAATAGGAACAGTCCAGCCAGAACTGCCAAGGCAGGTCCTCCCTGAACCAGAACACAAGCAACCCAGGACTGGTGTCTCCCTAATTTAAAGCTCACCATCCAGATACAGCTTTGTTCCATGGACAGTTTGCACAGGACCCTATTCTGGATATACACTTCCCACTTAGAGCAACATGATAAGTATACAAAACAGTGGTGGATAGATTGCTTGAATTAATCTCAGCCACTGGGTAATCACACAGGGCCAAATTTCAATCCAACGTTATTTTTGCACACCATGCCACATCAGTTTGGACCCAGCTATATGCAAATCAGTCTGGATCTAGGAAGAAACAAGTCCTGGGTTGCTTGTGTTCTAATTCAGGAAGAACCTGCCTTGGCAGTTCGGGCTTGACTGTTTAAATTGTAATTAACATGTATTACGTAGTTTCTAAAAACAAGTATTACATGACAACTATTTTATCAAATTATACCCACTCACATGCGTTATAATGCAATATTTGAGATAGAACTGAGAGCAAATTGCATGACTGCCGTTATTAGGAGAACACATGTCGGGGAGGTGTTCTACTGATACATTTCAGCATCACTTCTGCTTTCCAACCAGCATATTTCCAGTTCAGAAAAAGCAAGAACACAGGATGTGTAAAAAGATTTCCGAGGAGTAGCAAGTTATCATTATTAGGAGTACATAGGCAGCTTGCTCAACATATCTATTTACTTTTCTCCCTGGACACGGTATGTAGAGCAAAGAAACAAAACATTATCAAAGGGTCTCAATGAACCTTCATCGTTTTTGGGCTTCTAAAATTCTTTGATCTTATTAGTCTATCACAATGTCGTTATTGGCTCAAAGGGCCCACTAACTGATCATATAAGTTCTTGATTTTTCGATTATGCCTTCGTCAAACAATGTTTATCAACTCAGTTTTAAGGTAGGTATTTAGAAGCAATAAGTGCTGAATTTTTGAGGCAACAATATCAGCTAATAATAGGTAATGGTAGCTGGAACAACCTTAAAATTTCAGTCAAAAATAAAAGTACAAATCGGAAATTGAGGAATACTTTTGATGCATTAATTCCGAGTGTAAGAAAAAAAGCTAATCTTTAAAAAAAACAATAGGCATGCTCACAAACTCTACGCTATGAGTCAGCAAAAAGAAGAAAAATAGAAGAAAAAAATTAAAGGAGGTAAAATTGCTGCATACATTTGGTCTAAGAAGCAACTATATATTTGTAATAACTAGACCTATATATTTGATGCATTAACATATTGCATTTGTTAAGGCTTACAGCAAAACCTAAGAATTAGCAATTGAGGAAAATTTAACCTACTGCATTTCTTCCTGCTAAAGACCCAACTTCTAAAACATGTCTGTCCTTCATGCAATACAAGTGTACTGATGCTGGACAATCCTGATGATTTGTGAACGCATCAGAAACCACTGTAGTGATGAATAACAGTGCCATCCCGTAAATGTTACATTTTTAAATGTTGCCTTTAGATCCAGATGATTTTACAATTGCAGCTCCTAATCAACTGAATACACAAACAACACTGGATGGCTCCTTATAAATGGTAATTTTATTAGTAGGGTCCAAGTTAGCAATTTTCATTACATGTTGGTATCACATATATTACATCTGAGTGGCCAATAAATAGAAAACTTGAGCAAAGGGGGTTAAAGCTGAGAGCGAAAATATAATTGAATTAACAAGCCTGTGGACATATTAAAATAGACCCTGCTACTAAAATTTAGAAGTGTTCATAGCAACTGTAAAAATTAATCTCAAGCCATCATGACCAGCATCCCATCTCGCTAGTTGATAAGCTCACCAATCAGTGGTGACTGCACACCCAGTTAGGACACAATCAGAATGCAAAAAAAGAAAGATCAAAGCAGCAGGTGCCTACAATCTACATCCAGAATCCAGAATGCACAATTGCATGAATATATCTACAAATGCGTACATACACCTTACTTAGGCTAAACATTACTTGATTTTAGAGAGGAATATAGAGCCCATGGTCGTGGACAACAGGAGCAGATTGATGAGGGGAGTTTATTGAATAGTTAGGAGCACATTTACAGAGGAATTTCATGGCATTAGGCAAAAGATCGAACAGACGTTGACAATCATCCTATCACCCTATTCCCGACTGCATCGAAGAGAATAACCAAGTCTTTTTGTGCCCTTCCAAAACTTCAACAAAGATGAACCAAAGAAAGGCAAGGTGTTCTAAGGTTTTGCAGCAACGACTGAGAAGTAACGACCATCCATCCATCCATCCTCGCTGTCCTTGAGGCTGGAATCTGTGCCAAATTCGCTGATCTAAGAGTTTTACCAGGGACTTGCCAGTTAAAAGTTGGCTCAGAGCTGCACATGCTGCAATAAGATCATTAAACTCAATCCAGTTTTAGGCGTGAGTTTTACAGCACAGTTGTCAAACAGACCTATCGCTTACAATAAGTAGAGTAGGCTTTGGGTCCACCCCTTTCAACAACAAGCTTTCTTACACCAGACTCTTTCAGCCACTCCCTTGAGAGTTTGTCAATTGAAATGTGGTTCAGCCCAGTGGAGTAGTCATCTGTCCCCAGATGCTATTGGCTACATCATTCCATCCCCACTGCAGGGCTTGCATTGAACTACAAGAAGTACTATTTTACAATTATACTCCCTTCTCTCTCCACTCCTACTGGCTCCCCCTTTTGTTTCTCACTCTAATGTGCTAAAATGTTTGCTTTAGCACATTAAACCCATACCTATTAACTTTACCAAATACTTGCTCTTTATAGAAACTAATGCATGGAGTTAAGAGCATAAGAGATGTGGTCTCATTTATTTTGTCACAGCAGTGGTTGAGGTAAGGCACTTTGAACCCTAAGGAAGACGTACTTACTTTGTTTAGCCGAAACAAAAAAAAACATGGGAGGAGATGGCAAATGTGACATTACATGAAGTGATGGGAGTTTTGTCAGAAATGTTAATCCAGCAATTGCAGTATCCCTCAGGCACCAGCAGGCAAAATGGGCAAAAACAGAGCAGAAAATGTGTTTTTGAAAGTGTCTAGATCTCCGAATTGCCACACAGGGTCAAACTCGACCCTCACCATTTCAACTAGACATTAAACCAAACTGAAAAGAATTGTTCTCCTCTGATGCCAATGTTACATTGGTTTAAATGATCAAATATACAACGAACTGGAATCAAACACGATTTCTTTAACCCCTTGGCCGCGGCGGTAATTACGCAGCGGCGCTGGGGGGGGGGAGGAACCACTCCGTCACGAGCCACGGGCGCGCTGTGCTTGTGACGGAGCGGTTCCGTCACAGCCCCGCCCGCTCAACGAAATGGCCGCGTAGGCGGGGCGGCCACACCATGACGGAACCACTCCGTCACCAGCACAGCGCGTCCCTGGCTCGTGACGGAGTGGTTGCGTCACAAGCACAGAAGGGGTTGAACAAGTTATTTCACCATATCAAATTTATTAGAGAGGACTAAAAACATAAGCTGGTTCTCTCTCTATCTGACATTAATGCTGTGAGACTGAGTTGCGGTAAATAACTTTGTTCTACAACAATAAACAAAGAAGCATTGTTAAATGCATTCTGTTTCGCCTATGGAATTAATAATGTTTTTTTGTGTGGCAAGCACATGAACCAATGAAAAGCAAGGGCCTTTTAAAATGTATATTAAATACAATAGATTTCACAAACACAGCACAAGCTCTGCGCAGGCGAAACCTAAAATCAGGGATGACCTAACATGCAGCAGTGCAATTACTTTAGCATTCTAAGATGTCATTGTGTGTCCTGACAAGCAGGCTTGTCATAAATTTACAACACATTTGTAAGCATAATTTACATGATTGATCTTTTGTTTGGTTCTTGGGGCCAAGGTGGACTATTGACTCAGCTTCTCATATGAATTGGTGGCTTGCTGACCTCTTAGTGAGTGCAACTTGTGGACCTTGCTGTCACAGCTATGACAAACAAGACTAAAAAGAGGAGGACACTGCTGATCACACTTAGATTTTTAGCTGAATTGGCAGGTGGGAGGTTCCTCAAACTCACTTGCCCACGAATCAGGAGACCAAACTTATGGGAGATTTCCAATCCCCCCTTCATTTTGCCTCCATTCAGTTAAAGGCAGTTATGCCTGACCCGGTCACGCCTGACATGCACTTCCGAAAGTTTGTTTTTATAATTTCAAAGTTGTTGGGAGATTGACACCAAAATATAGTGTTAAGACCCCACACTACACAAAAGTTGACCCAGTGCACGCCCCTCTGGCAAGGCACCTGGCTCAGAGAGGTTAGTTGGCTACAGGACTTTAAATCCTGGGACCTTATAGGAATCTCACAGTTGGGTGATGTGTGGGCAGGCAGCCCAAAGCGCTCCTTCAAGGACCTCCAAACCCGGTACTCCCTGCACCAGTCACAATTTTACAAATACCTACAGCTGCGCCATGCCCTCCACGTACACTTCACGGAGGACACGCGGATCCCTGAACACAGCCCGCCTGAGGAGCAGATTATGCTGGGGGGACCTGGGGAAGGGGGGCATCTACCGCATCTACCAGACACTGGTCAATAACACCCCGACCATGCTAGAACGACTACGAAATCAATGGGAAGAGTGGGTGGGCACACTGGAAGAGGAAGACTGGCGCAACACTCTAATGGCCCCCAGGACTGTCACCACTTCAGCCAGGCTCCGTATGGTTCAGCTATACTATTTGCATGCAACCTACCTGACCCCGTCACGCCTTCACCGGGCATGTTTTTGCCAGACCCTGCACTAGGTGCGGCCATGAACCAGCTGATTTCTTCCATATGGTATGGGCGTGCCCCCGTCTGACACGGTTCTGGGGGGAACATTGAGGAAGAACTCACAGAAATATTGGGACGGGAAGTTCCTCACAATCCACAACACGTACTCCTAGGTATTACAGATGGGCTGGATGGGTCCAGAAACGAAAAACTGTTCCTTACTATGGCAATGGTTGGGGCCAAGAGAGACATAGCTGCTTCTTCGAAATGCCCTGATCCCCCGAGCCTCGGGCGCTGTCGGAACGGGGGTGACTGGTGTGACGCACAAGAGAAAACCATGTATGAGGCACGCGGTTGTCCTAAAAAGTACCGACATAGTTGGGGGGTATGGTATAGACATGCAGGGAATGTCCAAGTGCATGTTACCTTGTAGCCTTCTGGCTCCATACTGTGGGAAAGTCGAACAGTTGAATATGCTCCTGTATTTTCTTGGTATCGTGATGATTGGCTGTTATCTTTTGTCAAATCAATAAAAATGTGTTATCAAAAAAAAAGAAACCATACTAAATTTAAAGGTTCATAACAGGGATGCCAATGGACATGAATAAGTGTTTTATAGTGTAGGGATTAATGATCAGCTCTCAGGGACACAACATTGCAAGAAAAAAAAGAGTGGATTGATAAGATAGCAAGGAACCTACCTGCACTCCATCTCAAAGAAATCAAGGTATCCATAACAATGCTTCTTGCATATAACAACATCCAGAAGTCATAATAAGACACTGTATAATAACATGCCAAATGTCAACAATACATAAAAGGACTTGCCTGCCACCCAGGCCCAGAATCCTTCTCAAGTCCTCAGTTACAACAAGTACCAGAGATTCTGTGCTATTTTCTGGTCTATACCCTGAAGATTAAGGTTCGAATAGAGTTGTCTTCCATGTATCCTGACAGTTGAGAATGAACAATTCTTTCAATAATTTTGATGGAAACAAGGTAAAATTGGCATACACAATCATAAAATTCCATTGTCTAAAACTGGGTTACTTTATTACATTTAAACATTTCTAACTTTAGATTGGTTGCAGATAAAAATGTGCTGTTTACACTCAAATGTAAAGCCATTCAAAATCCTTTTCAAGGGTGAAGTCAGCAGGTCAGCTGGGCATTTTTAGGGAGGCCTCTGAAAAATATGTCCCTGTAGCTCACACAGGAGGTCAGCAAACTGACCCTTGACATCCCTATTATTAACCTAGGATGAAGGCGAGCAGGTCCAATCTTCCTTCTTAGACAACAAGGCAGACCTCTGGCAGCAGGGCAGTCCTTCTGTAACTTACACAGGTCCAGGAGTGTTTTAAACAGTGGCTCTGTGAGTCCAGTTTTTTATACCTGGTGCCAGCCTTTGTATGGAAAAAGGAACAATTGATGGACAGAATGTAGAACAATGTCATACATTCACCCAGTACAGAGATCTGGGCCTAAATACATCGTATTTTTGCTCACCATGCCATTCTAGTTTGGACCCAGCCTAATGCAAATCAGTCTTGACCATGCGCCCAGTGGGAAAATTACAGCCCAAACTGCCAAGGCAAGTCCTCCCTGGACCGGAAACAAGCATCCTAGGACCAGTTTCGGGGTTTCACCCATCATCAGCCAGAATAGCTTGACTCCAGTGGCATGGCTCACTGTGCCACTGAATTCAAGCTATCCTGGCTGATGAGGGGTGAAAACTCAAAACTGGTCCTAGGATGCTTGTTTCCGGTCCAGGGAGGATGTGGCTTGGCAGTTCAGGCTGGACTGTTCCCATGAGGCACAGGGTCAACCAACTAAACTGGGGTGGCATGGTGAGCAAAAGAATGATGATTTAACACAGATCTTTTGACTGGGGGTTAATGTTTTGATTTGTTGTGTATTCTGTCCATCAATTGTGTGTCTTTACCCTTTGTATGGGGGCACTCCCTCTCCTACCACACATCTGGTTCTGAAACGTTGTTCTCCCTCCCCTGTCTAGTCTCCAAACATCTGGGGATGACTGAAGACCGGGCAGGCCTGGAGTCATGTTTTGTTGTGTAGGAGGCAAAGCCCTTTGGAGTTAAGTGGGGCTGGGTGAAGGCCCTTCCTAGTCATCCTATCAGGATTGCCCATCCTTTCTGTACCCAAGCCCCCTTTTGCGTCACTGTCTGGAAGGAATACAGAAACCTCAACAGCCGAGGCATTCACAGTCATGTGACACTAACAGACGGCACAAATGGCTGGGAGAAAAAAATGCCAACCCTCTAAAAGTAATCATACAAAACAATATTTCTTGAGGAATTATTTAGATCAAAAAAGTATTTCCGTAATCAATATTGGTCCACAGTGTGAATCCGAATAATCAATCGTTCAAGATATAAACAACAGTCATGGGTGTGTTATGAATACAAATGTATTCTTTTACTTCATTAATGTATCATTTGAATTAAACATGTAATCATCAACACTGTATACAAGCAGTATTCACATTTCATTAATCACACTACTGGTACCTCCACATAATCCCAACATCTATTTCGGTTGCTTATATAAAGAGATAAGTGGAAGTCCAGTCACTCCTCTTAACGCAAATAGTGTGAACATCATTAATAATCCCAGCTATACGAACCATAAATTATTAACATCCGTGGGATATAGCAAGAAAAACCAAAATTAATATTAATGACATTTGAGGTTAGAAAGGATGCTGTGTCGACGTTTTTGTCTTCGGTGGCCAATTTGGTCCGTGAGACCATCTTCGGGACTCAGCGTTGTTAAGCGAATCATTCTTATAAATACCGGCATAAACAGACTAATCAATACATCCATTGACACTCAACATCACCTGCGTACAACAAAACAAACAATGGTGTCAACACTCCAGTGTTAACTAGCCAAACTATCAAAATTACAAAGATTACAAAAATAACCAAACCACAAGAATTGTTCCATGAAACCTGCTGTGAAACGTGCCCTGAAGAAACATATCATATCACCCCGAATGCAGATACCGCAAGTGTGAACAACTCAAGTCAACAGAACCTCTCAAACATTGAAACCTGGTGGCAAAAGGGCTCTAAAGAAACCTATCATGTCACCCCAAGTGCAGACACCTTAAGTGGGAACAGCCTTTCAACCAATCATTAACCGTCATTAGAACATACCTTGCTCCTTAAGCATCAATTCCAAGTAACCAACTTAAGTCCGAGTATTACTGTGGAAATAAAATCCACATTTAAGCTTATTACTACAGACTTACTACAGAAAATAAAAACAGTGAAAGGCACATGCAAGGGCATATCGTCTTACCAGATAACAACTGAACTTGAATCATCTCCTCGAAAATTACAACCCAAAACCATTAGTCCTCAACTAGTAATGACACAAACAAATTGAGCAAATAAGTAATCAACCAACAGGTATACTTACTCGTATTCCGAAAAGACGGGCCGACTGAAATGTCTGATCAAGGTGGGATATACAATTAATACACGCCGACTCAAACATCTTGGTCATGTAATTGACACGGTAACACGCCACAACTTAATATGAACTTCTGCGCTAGAAACACGGAGCCTAAATCACATGGGAAGTCAGGCTCAAAACTAAGGCCATCTTGGAGTAACTGCTCCAGTGTAACGGTAAACCGTCAGAAGCCTACATTCAGTCTTTCACTAGTACTGAGATATCGGTGTCAAACCTAAATGACTTCAAATAAGTACCCCATAAACCAATGTAATTGTGGCCATGACATGTAGAGTATTACAACTCTCGTAGTACTGCATTGTATCTCTATATTTACACCATGATTCAAACCAACAGTGGCCATCTTAAAAAATAAGTCACATTAAAACGGAGCATCCATCCATCCTGCTGGCAATATTCGAAAATCGATGGAACACTGAAAGAAATATACACAGCTACCCTGCCTGATGGTATAGTGTAATATAAATGCAACTGAAATTTCTTGAAGCACAGCTACTAAAAATGGCATCCATCTTCTAATAGGTAACGGAGCTAAGCAATCAACGTTAATCGATCTGCTCATTAAAAGATCGATGTACAAAGAGGACTGATAAGCTATCGGGATGCTCTGATTCTGGCATGTTACTATCAAGAAATCACTCCACTAACTCTAAAAAAAAAAAAAACAATCAAACAATTATATCTTTCATAGCCAGCATGTGATTAAACCTAACAATCAACATATTAAGCATGTAACTTAAACTAAGACGTTGCATCTCCCAATGAGTATAAATATAGCAGAGTGTATGTATGAGCAAGATCAAATATGGACTCAATCTACATAAAAAAATCAATATAAAAATCCACATATAGGGAACATTAAATAGTGGCCAATGTCTACTGTTCCACAGATTGGTTAAGACCTTTTTTACAGTTTTAGCTAGCCAAATCAACCTGTTTTCTCTCATTGTAAGCAGGCGATCTATAACATGTCTGCATTTCGAGCATTTAACCAATTAAATAAACTCTAAGAGTGGCATTTTTAGAATTGTAACTTCAAATCTGACTTCATCCTTGAAAAAGAATTTGAATGGCTATTCACTTGAGTGTACATGTAATAAAGTAACCCAGTTTTAGTCAATGGAATGTTATGATTGTGTATGCCAATTTTACCTTGTGTCCGTTAAATTTATGGAAAGAACTGTTCATTATCAACTGTCAGGATACATGGAAGATAACTTTTTTCGATCCTTAATCTTCAGGTAATATACCAGAAAATAGTACAGAATCTTAGGTACTTGCTGTAACTGAAGACTTGAGAAGAACCTGGGTGGCAGGACCGCCTAAGTCCTTTTATTTATTGTTGACATTAAGCATGTTATTATACAGTGTCTTACTATGACTTCTGAATTTTGTTAAATGCAAAAAGCATTGTTATGTATACCTGGATTTGACTTGACCTTAAACTTGAGGTGCCTTAGCCCTACTGGCCTCTCCTGGAGTGATCCCCTTATCCCAAAGTGGTACCTCCTCAGGACCTAAACCCTTGGGTGCCATCAGAGTGCTCCTCCTAAAGAGAAGGTGAAAATAAATAGTTTAGTTTGAGCTCCTCATGACCGTGCATGGACTCGCTTGCACCGATGACTCTGGTGCCCTTGACAATTTCTAACGTAAAGTTCCAGTGACACCGGCTTTTAGCGCCAACAGCGACTGCCAGCGATGACTAGCAATGTGAGACCCACACTTGTAGCTACAGCAACGGCCCGCGACGGCCCCCAACACAATGCTACCGTAACAACCATCCACAACACCGGATTGGCTCTTCATGCTTAAGCGACAGCCGTCTGCGATGCCTTGACTGAAATTCGCGCTACAACAATGACCTCCCACACAAATCTGGTCCCTGTATCTGGCCCGTGCTCTACCACAGTCAAACTACTGGTGACTTTCGCCCTGTCTAGCATGAACATATGACCACAAGTGGAGCTTTGTGCTTTTAGGAGCTATTGTTCACTAAAAAATTTTAAAACTGAATATCTCCGGTTATACTGCTTGGATTTTGTCATTCTGTTATCATACTATTTATTACGATGTACTTTATTTTTCTAAATTGGTGTGAAAGTTTTCTTGTGCTCGTTCTCACTTTATTACTGTTTGTGTACTGCATAAATACTTTACACTTTGCCTCTAAGTTAAGCCTGACTGCTTGTATGCAAAGTTACCAGAGGGTTAAGCACAGGTTAATTTGGTGATTTGTGAAGTCCCCTCTGACAAGGATTGTGGTTCCTGCCTGCATGGGTCGTCCACTCCCTTCGACCAATAACACTATTTCTTACAGAAACGGTAATTCAAAAATTGGTCTAAAGACAGTATGGTCGGATCTACAGAGAGTTTCTTCACTAGACTTTTGTCCAGGCCAGTGGAATTTCTGTTAGTTCAATGGATAGTTGCATATGTACATGATTGCCAGATAAATTAGTTCAATGGTTGTTTTAAGAATGTTAAAAATGTACGGGGACAAAGATCAAAAGGTAATACAGATTGATTGGGGAGGAGCAGATGAAAAAAAAAATTCCACAAGTGCACTGAATTCACGGACTGTAGACCCAGATGTGGAGGGAACATCGCCATTAATCAGAGTTTCTAAAAATTACAGAGTGAGGATGTGTGGCTTAACTTTCTTCAATAAACTGCTTGCATTGGCAGATCTGGAAGCTGGACTGTTTCTTTATACCAGGGACATACTTTATCCTCCAGTTTCTGTCTAATTTTTGACACTCGGAATACAGTACAAGTGAACCCGGAGCCGAAAACCATGCACAGTTTTCCAGAGATTCAACTTGCTTTTGGAAACAGAAGTCGGTCAAACCTAGTAGATTTCCATTACGTTCAGTATGCTGGGGTTTTAAAGAGTAGGCTATGACACAGTACTTAATTTGTAGAATAATAAGTTCTGGGGCACAAACGTTTGCTCAGAAGCAGCTGCCAGTGCTGCAGTAGGTCAGGGTGCCGATTAGAAGGCTGCCTAGTCTTGAGACCCATTCATCCATCTTTAACACTTAACCTGACACTCCCTGCTCCTCTATCTCATGCCTGCATGTTCTTTGTCATCTCTGCTTTCTCTCTTTGTCACTGCTTTTCCAGCTTTCTCTTCCTCCTTCTTTACCCCTTTTGTGTTTTTCTCTCTTTTGTTCTTGGTCAAAAGTCTGATGAGGAAAATAAGTGCCGGTGGGCCCCACTTGCAACCACCACCTCAAATTAAGCACTGGCAAGGCAGCAGATGCATTCTCATTAATTGTTTCTGACGCTACACTGCTTCATGAGGAATGTGATTCTTGGTGATGTAATTTACATTCTCTTTGCTGTTTATGGCATGATAAAGAAAGATTTGCATATTGTGAAACCTTTTGTGTTATGATAACATTCTGGTTACAAGGGAGCTATTTAATCCACTACCAGTTTATCTCGAAAACTGTTTATCTTAAGTTCATTGACTGGTATAGTGTTTTAGCAGAGCTGGAAAATGTTAATCTGTCAAGAAAGAAGTAGAAGGAAGCTAGGGCTAGACATAAAAGTAGGACTACACTTACTAAAATGTAAGATCAAATCTTCAATTAGATCCCTGCTTGGAATGATATAATTTTGAGCTGCAGAAGAAGAAATTATTTAAAAGGAAAAAAGAGAATAAAATAAGACAACCAAACTTTCAAAAGAGGGCAATGTTTTTCTGTATTTACCTGAAGAACGTGTGATGTTCCACGCACACCTTCCACAACCTCTTTGCGGCGCGATGGTTTGGGAGTTTAAACCCAATGGTGCTTTCAAACTGATCGTGCTGCATCAAAAGCGACAGTTTATACTGGTGTAAAATACAGGTTTAGAATACACGTGCACACAGAAGAATTTCACTACTTTGCCAAGCATCCACAATACTGGAGAATACAAAAGTACATTTCTAAATACACTCCGATTTTTGCAAGGACTAAGTGTCACTTCAACTACATTTTCAATCAATGAAAGTTTCGAATAGAGGAAAAAGATCATGCAAAATATAAAAAGTCTATCACAATACCACAATTCAATTCTTCAACAGGAATTTACAGAGAAACATCATTGATGTGAACATACTTTATTCAATAGTATAATATAGGTTCTCAAGTACCATACATTCTTTCAAAGGGACACATGAAAGGATTTGCTGTATCTGATTTCTGATAGTCATTATTTTTTATGTTAAGTGTCCGTCAGAAGAAAGGGTGTATAATCAAATAAGTGCCCGTGGTTATGAGACACAAGGTCTTGACATTCTATAGGCTAGATAAAATCTTTAGCAGATAAGGCATTACCAAAGGTAAGTAACTTGCTCATCTGACAGAGCCTTCTAGCCCCAGATTCCTTACATTAGAATAGATACTCAAGCAATACCTTCCCCGAAGTGGGTCTGCGAAACAATTTTACACCAAAACAACTTGAAGGAACAAACAGGCAGAATGCCCGTCCCGAATGACCCGATTGTCCAGGCAGTAATGTTTTGTGAACATGTGCAGAGAGGTCCATGTTGCTGTCTAGCAGAAGTCTAGGGCTGGGACCCCGCAACCTAATGCACCTTGGTTCTGGTAGAATGAGCATGCAGGCCCTCAGGAGCTTGTTCTTGGCCATCACATAGCAGATTTTAATGTAGAGCAGATCCATCGGGAGTTGGTCTGTTTCTGCACAGCCTTTCCCTTTCTTTGATTCAACATACTCCACAAAGGGTTGGTTGTCCGACTGAAATTCTTTTGTGCACTCGAGGTCGAATGACAGCTCTTTTTTTGGGTCCAGGTAGTGAAGTTGCTCCTCTTCCTTGGAAGGATGTAGCAGAGCGTAAAAAGTAGGCAGGGTGATGGATTGGCCTACGTGGAAGGAAGTGACAACTTTCAGCAGAAAGGAAGCTCTAGTGTGAAGAACCAACTTGTCCTGATAGATATTCAGGTACAGAGGCTTGGATAACAATGCCTGAAGCTCACTGACCTTCCTGGCAGAAGTTCTTTCCACCAGGAAAGTGGACTTGATGGCAAGGAGCCTGAGAAGACAATTGTGCAATAGCTTAAAGAAAGTGCACACAAGAAAAGTTAAGATCAGATTAAGGTTCCACTAAGGCACGATAAAGGGCAAAGGTGTAAACGTGTTGCAAACCCTTCAAGAATTTATGTACAACAGGGAAATTGAAGAGGGATGGCTGATCAAGCAATCACAGAATGGCTGAGATGGTAGAATAGTTGCCCTGTAGGGTGCCCAGAGCAGAGCAAGAGAAAGGATAAAGAGAAGGACCTGAGAGAGGGGAGAAGAGGGTAATTGTTTTCTCTGAACACCATGCCACAAAATTTCCCCAAAGGCAAGGGTATACAGTTTTGGTGAAGGGACGTCTGGCTGCCAAGATAACAGTGCATACTTCAGGCAGAAGGTTAGAAGCTGTCAATGGTCACTGCTCAAGCTCCATGCATGAAAGCGGAGTGTTGAAAGATATGGATGGAGTACATTTCCCTGCTGCTGCAACAGAAGAACCCCCCGAAGAGGCAGCCTGATTGGAGGACTTATGGTCATGCTCAACAGCTCAGAATATCAAACTCTTTGAGTCTAGTCCAGAGCCACAAGGATGACTTGGGCCCTGTCATTCCTGATCTTCTTGAGAACTCTGGCCAGGAGTGGTATGAGCGGAAAGGAGTGCAGTAGGCCTGAGCTCCACTCGAGACGAAAAGCATCTCGGAGAGAGAGTCGCCTTGGAAACTCCCGCAAGCAGAACTGCTGACCTTGCATGTTCTGGGTGGTGGCGACGAGTTCTATAATAAACAACAAGAGAGGGAGGAAAGGACAAATGGGGCTATGTCCTCTTCTCCAAGTTAAGCAATTAAACTATGTGGACAGGCCTCCAAAAGAATAGTGTCATTTAGTGTGACACATGGGTTTTATACACAGGAGCACAGACATCCAGTGGATGTTTAATGAGACCCCTCACTCACCAACCTGGTTGGTGGCATTCTTCATCATTGGGGTCCCAACTTGATTGCAGAATGCAACCCAGCTGTGTTTCAATGCCTGATTACAGCGGAGCGGGTATTGTGACGTGAAGTGAGTTTTTATGTGAAGTGTAATTAAATGTTGAAAATGTCTCTAAGAAATGCCCTTGTAAAACAATTTTAATGGAAGGGTCCTAGGACATGGTTAAAAACGTAAGTGGGATATGACTAAGGTAAATGATTGTTCTTCAATATCCCCAAAAGTGTAGGTCAACTAGTTTCAGCCCAATACGATATTTGTGAGGCTTTTGTCAGGACCAAAGGGAAGTGACTAAAAAGTGGAGTAGCCACAAAAGTGCAAGTATCAGCACACATACTAAAGTGTGCTGCGAGTGTGGTGGGTATGTTGAACTTACAGACCTAGCAAGGTAGGTATCTGTAAAACAAAAGCATACAACTTCAAAGACATTTATACATTGAACATGTAGTCTCCTTACTTGCATGCTTGGAGGTAAAACATTGTGCTCACTGGGGCTCCTCGATGTAGTACACTGAAATGTAAGTGAACTAAAAACATCATGCATGGTAACATGTAGTCGCATGCATGATCGTTATTTATACAGGAACCATGGGTGGCCACAATGTGTAAAGTAATCATCTATTCTGTGATTACGTTATAGGAAAACATGCGTGGTCACAATGATGCTCAATACTCAGCCTTGGTGCGGTAAAGGCTGAATGTGAACTTTAAAACAAGGACGCAATACTTTTAAGCGCATATAGTTCTGTGCTTGTACCCATATTATCTGTGGGGCAGGTGTCGCGATCAGTTTAGTGCCTGTAATGTAAAGCCCACAGCAGTTGCCTCCATATTTTAAATGCGGTGAAAGAAAAAAATATTGGCACATAGCGCATTACAACAACATAATCTGTGAGATGACGGAAATTGAGAAAGCTGAGAAAGATAAGAGCCTTACTTTAACTTCAAGTATTGCGGACGTACTGACCCTGCCAAGGGGAAACCTCCTATAGTCACACACTGCAATTGGGAGAAGAGTGAGAGAAGCAGTGAGTGTGCGTCAAAGTGTATGAGGGGCCAGGGGCCCATGGCTCTAAAACGCTAACAGCTTGGTGTCAAGTACACTTACTTCATCAAGGAAAGAATCCCTCTTTTCAAACCTGCAGTGCTCTCGACAGGATCTCGCCGGTCTAATGATCGGTGAGTTTGAGGTATTTAGCTTCCTTATGTGGGCGTGCCAGTGTCGGGTGTCACGTGGTCACAGGAGCTAGTGCGCTAACCATTTGGGGCGTCGTGGCATGGAAGAGGTGACGCTACGTTCAACAAATATCACGTCCTGCGAGGTTTGGAAACGAGGAAGGTGATCTAATTTTATTTTCACAATGCCTTCATAAATTAAATGCGGTCAGATGGTGAGAGAGAAGGTGATGAAAAGGCGAAAGACCTCAGTGTGTAGCCCTTATCAGAGGGGATGGATGATGATACTCTAGTCTAGCCGTCTTGTGGAATACTTTGTGGATAAGAGTGGGTGAGGACACACTAGAGGCGTTGGCTCCCGGACGTATAAGTATGTTGGGCAGGTTTGCCCTCAATACAGAGATGTTTTATGACATATAGAGGGAGTGACAGTAAGGAATCTTATACGTATTTCTCTGTATAGTCATACTGTCCTTGGTGGTGATGGTATGTATTGGAATGCCAAGTAAGCATGTTTCTCTATGGAACTATGTAGGTCATAGAGGATGTAGGTTTTTTGTGGAACACCCTATATTAAGTACTCTGCGTGATTTCTATGTTTGTCGGTGGCATTTTGTTGGTCACAAGTGATGGTTGAATAGTTGAACCAACTTGATATTAAGTGTGCAGTGCCTTGTACCCTAGTGGTGAGATGTGTGACACTGAGTTCCACAGGATATTGTAGTTGAGACCATTGAGGTGGGTAGACAGGCGGTAGACCCAGCGTTGTTTTTTTCCAAGCAAATGGTTTTGCAAGTTGGTCGTATTTTTGTCTATTTGCTCAACTATAACCCAGGTCATGTCGTTGGTAGTGTGACCTACTTCTAAGAAGTGGTCAGTCATCTTGGTGGTATTGCGCTTGCAGCAAATGTTGCTCCTGTGTTTGCAGATTCTGATTTTAATTTTGCGGCTGGTCATTCTGACATAACTGAGTCCATATGGACATGTGATGAGATACACTACATTAGCTGAGTTACAATTTGTGTGTTTGCGAATTTGCCATGTTTTGCCAATTTCTAGGTTCATGTTTTGGTGGGCCTTGTGAGGTGGCACACACTGCAGTTTCCGCATGGAAAATGACCAACCACATTGGGCAAACCCCAGGCATTGAGTACCGTGTTGGTTTGTTGTTTGGGGCGTTTGGAGACCAGGCTATCTTTTAAGAATTGCGCTCGTCTGTAGGAGAATAAAGGTTTTTCCCATTGTAATTTTCCTGTGTTCAGAATTCTCAAATTTTTTTGTATTATTTTTGTTACTTGATTTGAAATAGAGTTATAGGTAGTGACAAAGGTTAATGCGATTGTAGGTGTCAATTTTTGTAAGCTTTCTAATAGGCTGTCCCGGTTCTGATTCCTGGCTCTTTTCTGTGCTTGTTTGATGATCTTTTCTGAATAACCTCGGGTTTTGAGTTTCTCTGTCAGTGAGTTCGACTGGTCTTTGAAGTCCTTGATCTTGCTGCAATTGGGGCATAGTCTTAGGTATTGCCCAGAAGGTAAATTCTCAAGCAGAGGTCTTGGGTGGAAACTCTCAAAAGGTAGAAGTGAGTTTTTTGCTGTTGGTTTGAAATGTTTTAGAAGTGAGTATTCCTCTTTGTGTTTTGATGTCAAGATCCAGGAAGGTGATACTATTGCGACTTACAGTGTGGGTGAACCTGAGATTGGGATCTTGTGTATTAATCCAGGTCAAGTATTCTAGCAGTCACTCGTCAGTGATATCACTTATAAGTATTACATCGTCGATGTATCTCTTATAAAAGGTTATTTCGTTAAAAAATGGGGAGGTAGGGTTCAAACTGTGGGTTCTTTCAAAATTATAGACGTAAAGCCCTGCTACACTGGGAGCAAACGTGCTGCCCATTGAAGTTCCGTAGGTTTGTAAATAGAGGGTGCCTTCAAATTCGAAAAAGTTGTCTTTCAGGGCAATTTCAGCACATTGTAGGACAAAGGCTTTTGGTGTTTTGCAATTCCAGTTGGTGGAATCAAGTGAAGAACGTAGTACTTGTAACATATCATCTTGTGGCAACCTGGTGTACAAGCTTTCTATGTCAAGGCTCACAGGGCTTGATGTTGTTGGATTGAAACTCAGGTTGCTGAGGTGTTGAAGCAGATCTTTTGTGTCCTTTAGGTATGTGGGTGTCACCTGTACTAGTGGTTGCTAATAGAAGTCACAAAAACGGGAAAGTGGCACCAGTAATGAGCCAATACCCGTGACTATGGGGCGGCCAGGTGGTGGTGTTTTGTCTTTGTGAATCTTTAGTATTGTGTAGAAGTATGGGATTTTTTTGCCTCCTGAGGTAAGGAAGAGTGCTTCACTTTTACTAATCTCTCAGTTTGCTTCTGCCTCTTATACTAATGTGTGTATTTTGATTTTAACGTCATCACTAGGGTCATGATCTAACCTTCTGTAGTTCTTGGTGTCTAGGAGTCTTAGGCATTCGGCTTGATAGGCTTCAGTATCTTGTAGCACTATACCCCCACCCTTGTCCGCTGGTTTTATGACAGTTTGATTGTTTACTTTGAGACTAGAGATGGCTGCAAATTGGTTAGTACTGGTGTTTTTGAATTTGGCTTCTTCTTTATTGTTTTCAGTTTCCCTGTAAATTGCTTGCTCAAAAGCAATGAGTTCCACTGGTATTGTATGTGGTGGAGGGTGAAAGGTGATTTTATTTTGAGGTTGGTATCTCCTTTATGTTCCTCAGATTCCTGCGACAGTGGTTGATTTTCCAAAAAGGCTTTTAACTTGAGTTTGCAAAAAAATTCAGATAATTCGCAGTGCAATTTCAAATTGTCTAGTTTTGCAGTAGGGGCAAAGCCAAGTCATTTATTTAGTACTGATTCTTCTGCATCTGTCAAGGTATGAGATTAGAGGTTAGTGACTAAAACCTGTTTGTACTGGGTCCCGCTTGCTGCTCCCTGGACTTGCTGCGGGTGTTCGCTTCTGGGTTTGTGTCCTCTTCCAAGTGGACATAATTGTGTAGTCGTCTCCTTCTTCATACTCTTCGGTCTGTTCCTAAAAAAAGGAAACCTTTGGTTGAGATTCATGAAATGCATTGGTGGCTGGGCAAATGGAGGGTTCCAGCCATACATCATCTGTGGGGCCAGTGGAGGTTATGGACCAGGGTAGTTTATTTTTCCCCCTTGAGATGTATGTGGCCATGGTTGGTGCCAGTTGGTGTTGTGACCTCTGTCTCTGTTTGTTGCGGTAACTTCCGTTACTTGACCTGCTGCTTATAGAA
This sequence comes from Lissotriton vulgaris, assembly GCF_964263255.1. Taxonomy (NCBI): domain Eukaryota; kingdom Metazoa; phylum Chordata; class Amphibia; order Caudata; family Salamandridae; genus Lissotriton; species Lissotriton vulgaris. The sequence goes on from NC_141694.1 coordinate 991,816,049, forward strand.
GAGTCATCGTCAGAAGATGCAGATTGTGTATTGCGTGTACTTGACACCAAGATCGCGGGTATTCCACAGTGGATATATCCGATATTGACAGTAACATAAGGTCGGGTCAAGGGGAATTGTCATCTCATCCCATGGCCAACGGTGGTACAAACCAGCACAACCATTTCGATATAGGGTTACCTCCTACCAGACCCCAATCTCTGATTCTGACCTCATGGAATGTGGCTGGGTTGGGCAACAAACTAGACTGTCAGGAATGGGCTTCCTTTATTAATTCAAAAAGCATCTGCCTCTTCCAAGAGACCTGGGCGCGAGAGGAGCTCACATTTCACGGGTTTGCAGTATTCTCTAAACCAGCCAAATGGGGGGGAAGACCATCAGGCGGGCTGGCAATTTGGGTAGCATCCCATCTGGGCTGCCAGGCTAGCTGTCTAACTGTAGACTCAGACGATATACTAGCTGTTCTCCTGGAATGGCCAAACTCCTCCAAACTGGTGGTAATAAACGTGTATTCAAGACCCGTAGCCATGTCACGCGAATCAAATACCATTGAGGAACTTTCCGCTTTTTTAAGTGGCATTCCAGGGGAACTCCACTACGTGGTTGGGGGGACCTAAACTCGCACTATGAGCCACTACCAGGCCTTCATGATGGACCCTCTCTTGAAGAGGATTCACGGTGGTTGATACCTGCCACGGTGGCACCTCCACCAAGAGCCTGGACTCCCCTAGCTCTCCAGATAACCACCCTTACTCTAAATCAAGGCCTAAGGGCCTGCAATGGGCGCATTAAATCAGATATGCCAAGCAAATGCACTTTTAACAAAGCTGGAAGCAAATTCAGATTAGACTATATCCCCGTCCAATTGTCATCGTGGTCACAACTCATCGACTTCAAGGTCATTAACAGACGGGATAGTGACCACAATGTCCTGGAGCTCGAATATGCCCATCGAGGATACGGGTCGGGGCAAACAAAGTTCAAAGCCAGGCCTACTCCTGGAAAACCATCGAAGGAGAGTAAGGTGGGCGAAACTGGCCACTAGACAAGTTAGCTAAACTCTACGCCAGAATTACCCCGCTGTTGGAGAGGGCTTTTGTTATTGGTGAGGAACTGGGTGATGGGGAAAATAGAGATCTGTTAGGGCAGACCCATGTAGATCTAATAAACGCCATGGAGTTAGATCTCTTCGTAAAGGGGGGGGGGGGCGGGGTGGGGGGGTAAAACTAGTGGAACTAACAAGAGGACCTGGTATAATGCCACATACAGGGACTCCAAACGCGATCTGCTATTTGCAATAAAGGCGTGCAGAAGTAGGGAAGAGATCCAATCCAGGAGAAGGGCACATAAGAAACTGTTGGCAAATGCCAAGGCTGAATGGGACCAACAATATTGGGAGGACCTTTCCAGTGCACTTGTTACCAGAGATTCCAGCAAATTCTGGCGGATAGTCACTAACGGAACGGAGGATTTCTCCTCGGCAATTGAGCCCAACATTGCCCCGAGTACATGGCAAAACCACTTCCAGTCATTGTACGCAACAGAGAACGAGGTTCCGAGCGCATCCCAAAACACGATAGTGATTGACCCTGATGGTGAACTCTTTACGGAAAAAGAAGTTCGGGCTGCCATAGCGGGGTTGTCAACAGGCAAAGCTCCGGGGCTCGATGGGGTACCGGGTGACCTATTCAAGCAGGAACCAGGGGTTTGGGCCCCCTATCTCCTGCTGATATTTAACGCGGTCCTCAAGGGGATGGAGGTCCCGGATACTTGGCTGGGCGCAGAGGTTGTTCCTATATTCAAAAAGGGATCCCCTCTGCTCCCAGCCAACTATCGTCCAATTAGCCTTATCAACGTATCCCAAAAACTTTTCGGTAGGCTGATTCTGGACCGGTTGCAGAACTGGCTGGAGGAGACAGATACCCTGACCCCTTACCAGGCAGGATTCAGGAGGGGGGTGTCCACAATTGATCAAATCTTTAGGCTGAACCTCATATTTTGGAGGACAGCACTGATCGAGGGCGGCACTCCGTACACAGTTTTCGTGGACTTACGTGCCGCCTTCGATTTAGTGCCAAGAACAAAATTGTGGCAGGTCATGGAGGAGATGAGTGGCAGCAGGGTGCCCGCAATCATGTTTGCGGACGACACCCTGCTGCTGTCCAAATCCCCGATGGGCATACAGCGGGTGTTGGATGGTTTTCTGGAGTTCTGTACAGAAAGGGGACTTGAAATCAATCCCCAGAAAACGAAATTTATGATTCTTAACCCCATGCCCCTAAACCGTCCAAACCCCCTGCTGGGTACAGTACGCTTGGAAAGGGTCCACACAATTGAGTATCTGGGGATAACCCTAAATGATAATTTAACGTGGTTGGCACATCAGTCAAAAGTAAACATCAAATTGGCACAGATGGCGGGTGGTATCACGAGAATAGCGAGCAAGTCATCATATCGCCCACTCACCCCAGTAATACAAATTTACAAGGCCCAGGCTAGGGGGGGAGCTACATACGGGGGAGAGTTGTGGGGCCATATCCCATCGCCAAAACTGCTGACCACAGAGAACAAATTCCTTAGGCAGCTTACAGCTCTTCCATTGAGTACCCCACTCCTGCCTCTAAGGTTGGACATGGGCCTTAGGCCCATAACGGAGGAACTAGGGCTCAAACTTCTAACCTTCTGGCGCCGCCTCAGGAGCAGTCCGGACCTCTCAACCTATAGAGCTGAGTTGCAGGAATTCTTATCATTGCCCAACGCCACTAAGACACCATGGTTAAATTATATTAAGAGAACCTCCGAGACAATTGGTCTACCAGATTTATGGTCAGATCCGATAAATACAAGCAACAGGACGCAGAGAAAGGCGTTATCCGGAGCGTACTATGACAAAACGCTCCTCCGAGCTCTGGATAGCACTCGTGAAGGATCCCTGACCCATCAATTCATAAAAACCAAAGACTCATATAAACTTGGAAGTGTCCTAGACGACATGACTCCGTTGCTAACTAGGAAATTATAGTCTTCCCGGCCTTCTACAGAGATCTGCCCTGCATGTGCCTATACAAAGGAGGATGATGTACATGTGGTCTTTTTCTGCCAGGCCTCTCAGAAAAGCAGGAAATACTGGCTGGTCCCTCTGCTTAAAAATATGGGATTTAGAACATTTCTACCCGCATATAGAGTTTTAAAGACTGATCTATCCCCACCCACTGTATTTGCCCTATCAAAAGTTTTAACTGCAATGTGGTATGCCCGAACCCGTTTGATTAAGAGAGCTGGGGACTCTTGACAGACCTGAATCCCTGATATACTGGTACCCATTCTGATCTTCAAATGTTTTAACTTCTGAATTCATTTTATACTAATGATAAAGACATCTTCTGCATTTTTTTAATCAATGTGACAATTTTGTACATCTTTTATGATCACGTGATCGAAATTAAGATTTTTGAAATGAAATGAACTTGACACCAAGCTGTTAGCGTTTTAGAACCACGGGCCCCTGGCCCCTCAGACACTTTTGACGCACACTCACTGCTTCTCTCACCCTTCTCCCAATCGCCATGTGTGACAATAGGAGGTTTCCCCTTGGCAGGGTCAGTATGTACGCAATATGTAGATTTAGAGTAAGGCTCTTATCTTTCTCAGTTTTCTCAATATCCGTCATCTCACAGATTATGTTGTTGTAATGCGCTATGTGCCAATTTTTCTTCTTTCACCGTATTTAAAATATGGATGCAACTGCTGTGGGCTTTACATTACATGCGCTAAATTGATCGCGACACCTGCCCCACAGATAATATGGATACAAGCACAGCACTGTATGCGCTTAAAAGTATTGCGTCCTTTTTAAAAGTTCACATTCAGCCTTTACCGCAACAAGGCTGAGTATTGAGAATCATTGTGACCATGCATGGTTTCCTATAACGTAATCACAGAATATATGATTACTTTACACATTGTGGCCATGCAGGGTTCCTGCTTAAATAACTATCATGCATGCAAATACCAGTCACCATGCATGATGTTTTTAGTTCACTTACATTTCAGTGTACTACATCGAGGAGCTCCAGTGAGCACAACATTGTACCTCCAAGCATGCAATTAAGGAGTCTGTCCACGTTAACAGCGAAGAGATCTAACCAAGGCTCTCCCCATGGCAGAAAGAGATCTTACACCACCTCCAGATGGAAATGACATTTGTGATCCACTGGGCATCTTTGGCTGATTTTGCCTGCCCTGGCATTCAGAGAGCCCGCCAGGTGTTGAACCACCAGGGATATGCCCTGAAGTTCCAAGCCATGTCCAGAGACCCAATGCCTCTTGACAGAGGGTCCACAACCCCACCTCGTCTTGTTTGTTGAAGTACCACATGGCAGTCGTTTTGGTTGTGAACACCTGCACTAGCATTCCCTTGATGGAGGGCAGAAAAGCTTTTAAGGCTAGCCGGATTGCCTGGATCTCCAGTAGCTAGATGTGGAGTCCAGATTCCGCCAAAGACCAGAGGGCTCTGATCTCCACCTATACCTGCTGGCCACCGCATCCCAGTTGTGAGGTATATGTCACCACTGTCAGACCTGGTTGGGGATCTTCCATAGTTTCCTCTGAGATCTGGACCATGTTGGAGAGATTGTTCTGATGTTGCGCCCACTGGAACTTCAGGTCCAACTGCAAGGTGCCAGCAGGCATGTGTCACACGCATGATGCAGAAGGCCATGAGGCCCAGCAGTCTCAGAGTCAGGCTCACTGAAATCCAGGATAGAGACCGAAACTTAAGTATCAGGGCTGCATATCCTGGACTCGCCGTTCGGGAGGATAGGCCCAAAACTGTAATGTGTCCAGAACAGAGCCAATGAATGGGACCATGTGAGAAGTAGTCAAGTGTGAATATGGCATGCTGATAGTGAACCCCAGCGAGCGCAGAAGTTTCACCATAGTCTGGAGGTGGGAGACGAAAGTATGGGGCGAGCTCCCCTTCAACAGCCAGTCGTCGATATAGGGGAAGACTTGCACTCCTGATCTCCACAGATGAGCTGCAAATACAGCCATCACCTTGTTGAACCCAGAGAGGCGCTGGTAAAGTCAAAAGGAAGTTCAGCGAACTGAAAGTGCTTGTGGCCCACAATGAACCACGTTGGTTGACTTTGACAGATGGGGCGAGGTCGAAGGCTTCTTTGACTTCCTACTCTTCTTGTGCTTGAAGGACTTACTCAAAGACAACTTGGAGTGCAGAGTGATCATGATCACCACAGTACAGCACGTTAGTCGACCCCTCAAGGCTTTGGGGATTATGGTGCATTGCCTGACGCAGGTTGTAGCGTCATGGTCGCGCTCGAGGCACCAGAAGCAAACAAGGTGCAGGCCCATCACCGACATCTGCATTTGACAGACGCCATGCTCGAAGCCGGCCTTCCTAAATGACATACTGCCACAAGAGAAAAAAAATCTTAAAAGACTTCGACAAAAAGTCGGAAAAGGTCAGTGAAAAGGTCGGTCAAAAAATTACTGGGGGTAGCTCTCTCTGCATCTGCACTGACTGGGGCAGAAAGAAAACAACTTAAGTCAGAGCGCTGGGGTGGTGCCTATATCGGAACCACACACGTTCCTTCTGCGCTAACAATGCTGATGACGCCAGCCGGAGTACCGGCATGCAGGAGTACTGCTCACGAAAAATTTCCAGGTCCAGTCTGACGCCTGGGGATAATTCTAAGGTAGGGAATCTGCAGCTAGAAGCCTCTAACAGATATGCTGTGACAAGTGTGGCCGTACGGGGAAGGCCTGTTGCAAATTTTGGCTGATCACCTTTCTGTTACTTATTGCCATATTTGAGAATTAAACTGGTACCAATGAGTAGCAACCTATGCCCAGGCAGTGTTAACTGGTGCAAATATGATTTAAAAAAATGAAATACTTTCAAAGTGTGCTGCATTCCACAACATATTTTGCCTTTTCTTACTGCATAATTTAGTCAATCCTGTCGCATAATTTGGCCCTCCCCTTTCGCATAATTCCAGTGGGCCTGATTATGGGTAAGATAGAAAGGAATGCAGTTCTGACACACTAAAAAGAAGGATTTATTAAATCCTCATTTTTAGGTCTGTGCTAGAGACAGCTTCAACTCTCTCCAAATCTCTTGTAATTATACATTCAATAATAATATACATATGATACATAAATGGGCTTTGGACCATCCTCCTTCAGCCACTGTCTGTTGGACTGTCATTCACATCCTGGATTAGTCCACAGGAAGCATTAACAGAGTTGGTCAGCAACTGCTTAGTTTGTTTGTTATAGGAGTATGTCCGGGCTCCAGGAAGGAAAAGGGATTTAAAAAGAGGAGACAACATTTGTTATTGGGTGGCTACCCCTATATATTGTGAGTTTAGGTATATAATGCCAGTCTTAAGAAGATATCTACTCACATCATCAAGTGTGCCATATCAACTCTGGAACGTACTTCTGCTCCGTTCTCCTTCTGACTCCTCTAGTGACCCTGATGCTGGGTTCTGTATAAATAGACTGGTAGGACGAGCCAAGATTATTTGGCCTGCGCAAGCGCTCTTAGATATTATATCGTCTGCATGGTCATGGGAAATTGAGTCTTTATTTTCAGGGCAGTGCTGCAAAAAGGGGTCACCAAGCTGGGCTGAGATCCATACAGGGAAACAATAATCCCCGTATTCTGTTTATAATTAACAACGATGCCTCAATAATTAATAATAATAAACAAATGCCCTGTATGAAAGCACATTAATTTTTGCAGGGGGAAAAGATTCCTAAAGCTAAAGAGAGACCACAAGATTTGCCTGATTTGGAGGGGTGCGTGGTGGGAAGGGGGGTGACTGGCAAATGGATAAATAAAAGATCTATCACCACAATATCACAAAGATACCTGATCAAACAAGTTTCAGGGCCAAGGAACAACAAGCGAATGAAGGGAGGTAGAGGGAAGGCTACAGCAAACTAAAGCTACATAGTTGGATTTACGGGGCGGGCAGGGGTATGGTGTGAAGACTCTTCCAGGGGGCAGGAAGGATCAATTTTGCATCCCCCGGCTGGAAGGGTAGGGTGAAGGATATGCAGGGGTAAGTTAACTGTTAACAGAAAGTTTGGTATATAGTTCAACAGAAAGTCCACACAAGCAGATGCAGAATATCAAGTTTGGACCACACATCATGAAATAGAGCAGCTGGGCATCCAATCTTGCCACAACACACACTTGCCACCACACACACATACGTGGGCAATCATGTTAGACAAAATAAAGATAAAGGGGACACATACAGTCCCTGACATTAACTGTAAATGATCCTGAAGACAGGATTAAATGTGGGATGGCTGGACAATATCTGCTGCAACAACCCAGAGACACATATGGTGAGTATCTGTGTAGTCACTAGTCCAAAGGGAAACACAAACTGATCGCATCAGCAGGATCAACAAGAGGCATAATAAGAGTGGTAGTATGGAAAACCCAGAGAGCCTACCCTTCAGGTTACTGGAAAAAAGGGAAGACCCAAATGGGAGTCACACAGGCAGGCATGACAGTGACTTGAGGATGTCAAACATTCACATTTGTAAGAGTGCTTGCCCCGCCAACACTCCAGCACAAGGTGTTCAATGAAGTGGAACAGGTACACCTGGACAAACTGGACTCAATGCACATTATACCAGGAGATTTTAACAAAGGAATGGAAAGTTCAGGTATAATGGAGATGGAAGGGAGACACGTTCAAGAATTTTGCTAAGTGTAGATATGGATTGACATGCAGACAAAGATAAAACCTCACGACTCACAGCACTCCCAATAATCAGGGGCACAAAACAAGTATTCCAGGATCAACTACATGTTCATCACAGGTGTGAAACTACCTCGCGCAGTACATGCCGACTGGATGTATGACATTATGCGTGGCTGGAATTACATGGTGAACCTTTATCCAACATTTTTGCCTGAAAGTGCATTGTTTTGATATGTTCTTTACACAGTAGTAGTTGCCACTGTATAGTTACAGTCAGGACCTAGTTACAACAGTAAAAGGATTTTTTATTTTGCTAATAACTTTGGTGCTGTTTGACGAATCTTTCCTAAACGTTCCATAAAATGTCATCCACGTCAGCCCCATCCTGGAAAGTTTCCGGCTGATCCGTCAAGCAGGGGGCGAGAAAAAGGGAGTGGTTTTATAAAACAATTTTCCCATGCAAATTCCTTGTGGATTTTTTAACCGACACGGCTGATGGAATTTCACCAAATTTCACAGAAAGCTAGATCTTTACCAAGAAAGCATACTTTTTGTGATTTTGGTGTAAATCCACTTAAGTAGGTTTGAGAATTTAAGTTTAAAAATGTATAGATATTTGGACAGGTTCGCTGGGCTCCTGCAGGAATAACATGGGCACGCAACTTTAAAAAAAAGAGTGATATGATTGGTAAAAGGAGCTCCCACCCCTCCCCCACCCCCTCATCAGCCGCTTCGCTATTGTGGGAGCGAGAAGGTCCAGTGGAAACTGGTGCCTTGATTGTTGGACACAACATGAAGAGAAATGTTGCGGGTGCCATCACAGGACACAAAGACTCGGTTCCCATGTTCTGCAAATAAAAAAACATAAAGGCGGCAGGATAGGAGTACCCTGACCCAATGGACCTTGTGTTGGAGCCAATATAAAAAAACATGTTTGTTGCCGCAATCCAAAAGGACTACTTTTGCAAGGGTACTGCAGGATCGAATAACAATTAAAAATAAAATTGGGAGGGTTTCCCCTCGGGCAAGCCAACCACACACTCAGCACAGCCTTTGACAGTATGCTGGGGGTTGGAGAGAGAAATTCACTGAAAAAAACAATGGTGAAAGTGTTGTTACAGTTAGGTATGGGGATAATATCTTAAGCTATTCCCACACCTAAACAGTCAAATCAATGTTACCCTGCTTTCCCCCTACCCAGCACATAACACAAAAAAATTACCCTTACCTCTACCCGCAACAAGTAATTTTTTTAAAATAACCTAAAAAGAATGTTCCTTTTTTTAAACTTACTGACCTGCACGGTAAAGGCCCTGCTTGGCATTAGGCCTGCTTGGTAATGGTTGTGTGGTAAAGGCTGTTTCCCCATGTAGACTACAAGGTCAGAAGGATATTACACCATTCAGTCACACTATAACTTGCAAAAGGAGTCATATCGAGGGAAGGGACTCTGGAGATTGAGCGAATGAGACCTTCAGGTTGGGAAAATAGTGGGGTCATTCAGAGAGAATATTAAACATTTCATTGCAGAAAATTCGGGAAAAGTAGAGTGGAAACTCTTTGGGAGAGATGTAAATCCATCATCAGGTAACAGGCAATAACACAAGTACACAAGCCCAATTCTGAGAGACAGTGAATAATATGGAGGATGAAATGCTTGAGAACTAAAGCTAAGTTCTAAGTCAGCAGAACTCCATAACCCAAAGGCAGCTGGACTGCATGAGGGTAGAATACAAAGCCTTAGTGAACTGGAAGGCAAAAAAAAGCTTTGTCTGCATACAAAGAAAGTAACAAAGTCGGCAAGCTGTTGGCCAGCCTCATTAGAAGGCAGGACAGGGTGAGGTGGTTGGAGAACGTGAAAACTGAAGACTGGGAGAAAGTAAGGAAGAATGATGGCATCGCCCAGACCTTTGCAAGGTAAAACAAGTATATGTAGAGTGACAAGAAAAAGGAGGCTGATCCTGTAGTACAAGATGCAATGCAGTAGGTCATGACCCCAACACTAGCAGGTCATATGGCTGCAGATCAAGACCGTCATAGCATCACAGGCATATTGGAGACGGTGGTAAAACAGCTGTTGGCAGGCAGGTCCCAGGGGCCCCAATGGCATTCAGGGTAAACTAGTAGAGAAATTCACCTCACTGCTGGGGACATTGTTTCTAGACATGTTTGATGAAGTTAGGTAAACTGGGCAACTTCCTAACAAGCTCAAAATGTAACAATATTTGAGATTTGGAAGGAGGGGAATCCAGGGAACGGGTGTTCCTTGACCGACCAATATCTAGTAAATAGTTTTAACTGAGGAATACTGCACCTGATACACACAGATCAAAAAAGGATTTTCCTGAATAAATCTACCACACTAAACCTGAAAATGGTGCAGAGATGGACAGAAAAATAGGGAGAGGAAGATGATGCCAAAGCCATCCTGTATTATTATTAATTGGTTCTTGATAGAGCGCAAGGCTACCCTTAGGCATCCCAGCACTGGTTACAAACACAAGCCTTGATCGGTCTTACTGCAATTTCTGGAACAGCCACGTTTTTAGTTGTTTCCTGAATGTAAAGTGGTGGGTTGTAGATCTAAGCTGTAGAGGGAGTGAGTTCCATAGAATGGATGCATTGTACGAGAACATACGTCCACCTGAGCGTACTCTCAGGATTTTTGGTACCTTAGCTTGGAGCAGGTTGGCCAATTTCAGGTTGCGCAGGGGTCGGTGAAAGGACCAAGGGGAGCAGTTAATTTTGGGGCCTGTGCCCCAGAGGGTCTTATGCGCAATGCAGAGTCATTTAAACATTATGCTTTCTGCGATGGGCAGCCAGTGCAATGCCTTCAATGCTGGTTTAACCGAGTGTTTTCTGGGGGTGTTATGTGGTAGTCTGGCCGCACAGTTCTGCACTACTTTAAGTTTTCTTGTTGTGGCGTTCGGAGTGCCCTGGTATAGTGAATTACAATAGTCCAGATGGGGGAGTATCAGTGCTTGTACCATAGTCCTGCGTGCTGTTTCTGGGAGTAATGGTAACATTTTCCTTAGTTGCCTTAGGATTCCGAAGCATGTGGCCGCTCCTTGTACTTCTTGGTGGTCAAGTTTGAGTGACCTGTGCAGCCAGATTCCTAGGCTTTTGATCCTGTCTTTGGGTATTGGGGCTGGGCCCAGGCAGTTCAGCCAGTTTATGTCGGAGGGGCTGCTTGCTGTTTTGCCAAGGATTATTAGTTCAGTCTTATCCCCATTAAGCTTGAGGTATGGTTTATCCATCCAGGTGGCCACCTTTCTAGACATGTTTCAAGGTCGGCTGCGCTCCTCTGAAGGTGGTTGAGGGCTACCACCAGTTGGGTATCGTCAGCGTATGTCACTATCCGGGCCCTGTACGAGAGGACTAGCTCGGCTAGGAGTCTCAGGTGCACATTAAAAAGAGTGGAGCTCAGCGAAGAACCCTGTGGGACCCCACAGGTGAGTGGGATCTTTCTTGAGGTGTGACTGCCTTCAAATACTTGGAATGTTCTGTCTGTTAAGAAGGACTTAGCGAGGAGAAAACCTTGCCTGCCACTCCCACCTCTTTGAGTCTATCTAGTAGAATGCCATGATTTACAGTGTCAAATGCAGCACTTAAATCAAGCAGGATGATTGCCACTGTGCCTCCCAGATCAAGGACTTGCCTAGATTCTTCCAATACTGTTAGAAGTGCTGTTTCTGTGCCATGGTAGGGGCGGAAGCCTGTCTGGGAGATGTGTAGAATCTCATGGGATTCAAGGTAGTTATTGAGGGTCTATTTACGTGTTTTTCTAAAAAAAATTCTGACCATGGGGAGTAGGGATACCGACGGTAGTTGCTCCAGGTTTCTGGATTGAGGTTGGGCTTTTTAGGAGTGCTTTAACCATGGCGTGTTTCCAACTCAGTGGTACTATCACAGTAAAAAAAAGTAAATTGATACTTGTATAGCGCACTACTGACCTGCAAGGGTCTCAAGGCGCTTGTACGAATACCGCTGTGGAACCCATCCTGGCTTTCCCTGTGAGGCGTCCACTCCTGGGCACCCCCAAGGTGGAGGCCAGGCATCCTTAGCGTTGTGGGGGCCATTGTGGAGATTAAGCAAGCTATTGCCCAGAGTTGCAGAGTGGGACTCCATGATTGGAATAGGCACCGAGGGGAGAATTATCAGGTCCGTGGAATTTTGAGCCCAAGACCCGCCGAGGCGGGGAATTGAACCCAAGTCCCGGGCTAGACCTCTGCATCAGGGTCTGCCGCTCTAATCATTGAGCCACACTTCTCCACCATTGAGCCACACTTCTCCACAGTAGTTAAGGACAAGTTGAGGATTTCCAGTAGTACAGGTAGTATAGCCTCCTTAACCTTATACAGCAGGTGCGCTGGTGCTGGATCACAGGGGGATCCCGATTTGATTTCCGTGAAAAGTTTGGAGAGGGTAATCATATCCAGAAATGGGAGGTCGCCCAGATAATTCGAACCCTCCATAATACTTTCCTCTTTGGTACTAAAGCTTTCTGACTGCTGAGGTGGTGGGAATGCATTATATATGTCAAAGATTTTGTTGTTAAAAATTTGTGCCAATTCCTTACATTACATTTCTGAGGGGCTAATTCTGCAGACCTATCTGGTTGGGGACAAAGTGATAGATTTTTTGCTATTCTGGCAATTTCCCTAGGGGCGTTGGCTGCCAAATACATTTTTTCCTCATAGTATTGAGCCTGAGATCTCTTGGTTTCTGTCTGATACATTTTTATCGCTTCTCTATAATTTTGTTTTTTCTCTGGGCAGTAATCCCTCCTCCATGCCCTCTCTAGTCTTTTACATTTTTGCTTAACTTCTCGCATTTTAGGTGTATATCATGGTAGTCTTTTTTTAGTGGGTCTCTTTGAACTCATTTGCATGGAATAGTGAAGTCGAGGGATGTTACGATCCATTCATTGAAATTGTCATGGGCTGTATTGGGATCGGGATTGCATATGGGGTTGGTGGTTGCTAATGTATTAGCCCAGATTTCGGGGTCTAATTTTGCCCACGGCTGGTCCCAGCTCCTTGTAAGCTGGTCGTTGGTGGAAGTCCTTGATAAAATTTAAGATGATTGGTATTATAAAATGGTTTGACCAAGAGACTGGGGAAGGATTGTTTATAGAAATATCTATATTTGAAAATACTGGGTCTAGTATGTGGCCTTTGTAATGGGTTGGGCTGGTGACTTTCTGGTTAAATTGTAAGGCCTCCATATTTTGTATAAGGCTGAGTGCATCGTCTTTATCGGGATCCTCCAGATGCAGAGTTAGGTCTCCTAAAATAGTAAAGTTAGCGTTTAAGTTTGCCCTCATTGCCGCAGTGTCTATAAGGGATTCGATAAACGTTCCACATGGGCCTGGGGGTCTGTAAATTAGGATTCCTCATAGTGAACATGTGGGGGTGAAGGTGAGTGCAAAGCCCATACTATCACAGTCCTGTATGATATCAGGTTCAAAGTGTCCTTTTACGTGGTCTTCAAGGATAATAGCAGCCCTCCTCCCTTCTGAAATACCCTGTCTTTCCTCAGTATATTGTATCCTGGGGGAAATGCTTGTACCAAGTCTGTGTCTGCATCTTTGTGCAGCCATGTTTCTCCAGGAACAGTGCCTCAGGCTGTTGTTCACTGAGTAAAATATTGATTTCAGAGTAGTGTTTTGGCAGGGACCTGCAATTCATCAAGAGTAGCTTTAGTTCCGTAGCATTCTCTTTATTAGCAGGGTGCTGCACTAAGTTGTGCAATTTAAACGGGCAATTAGTGCATGTTCTGCTACCAGATGTCAGACTAATACAGTGCTTACATTGCTCATTTCTACCTTTCAGAGTGCCACCAGCTGGTGCTCTGTGTATGTAATGTGCCTTAAGCTTGACTCAGGGTACTTAGACACAGAGAAGGCTTTTGTCTCTATTAAATGGAGTCACCTCTTCCGAATAATGTAGGCCCTTCAGGACAAGATTTAGATCCTCCTATCACTATTTCTTTTTGTCTTTGAGCCTCTGGAATTTTGGGTCTACAAGAACAGAAGAGTAACCCAGTTCAGAAAATAGTTTGGTAGAGAAGACAATCTACCATTTTACAGGGATGATGTCTGGCTATACGCGTTCCTCCTGAGTTGTCCAACACAAATCTTTGAGAAGTTCCAGCAGTGCTTAGGATACAAGATTAACTGCCAAAAGTCAGTGCTATTGAGGACTTTTAGAAGGCGAGATGAGAACTCTATCACTCGCTGATTGAGGGTCAGATGAGATGGATTTAGAAATCTGGGGACCAGGCAAACGAGGGACAAGGTGTGGTTCCTTACAAAAAACTTGGGGTCGGCAGTGGGTAATTTTAAAGAAGAGCCATGTACTGGTAAATACTGCAGCTTTCATTATTATGATAAGCAGTGCTATTTAAAATGATTTATTTGCAGTCTATGTAATGCAGAACGCACCATACTACCTTATAGACTCATTCTTTAACACCTTGGCTGCTATGGCTTTTCCCCTCCTGTGCTGAAAGGCTTGAAATACTACATTTTCATGACGAGCTCAGCTCGTCATAAGCACAGCTCCAGTGTGCCTCAGCAGCGAAGGGGTTAAGCAACTGGAAGGAGAACCGAGATGTCTACAATGGGACAGGAAAAGTATACGCATATCAGTGTCCGCCTCGTACAGGTCATAATATATGGGAAGTATTGCCCTCCTACACGTTAGATATTAATTATTTGATTTCCAGTTAGTGGTGACAAACAACTGGGCTTTTATAGAACAAGGGAACCCAGCATTTGACATTGGCATGGAGGTAATGGAGAGGAAATCTTCCTCCATTACTTCTATAAAGGACAAAGATGAAACGAACTCCCTCTGGTTACCTAAAACGTGGTAGAAGTGTGAAAAATGGCCAAGATGACAATGAGGTAGCACAATGTCAGAAGACACAATGTGTAGAGGCACCTTCAGGGACAAACAAGGTGACTCATCTGAAAGGTTTCAGAAACTGGGACACAATTGGAAAAACCTAATTTGATGACATAGCAGGCACAGACTAGATAAAATATGTTCAGGACCTCCAGGAGGAATGTAAACTACATCAGACCTATCAGTACCTAAGAATATGACACACTAGAAGTAATAGATGTGGCCTAAACATATATGCAGGAGGAAACACCAGCTGAAAAGAGGCTCTTGGGTTAAAAAGTGGGCAATGGGGAAAATTTCTCTGACCTGTAAAATGCTTACCCAGAGGTTTACCAAAAGGTTTTCGATCCACGGCTCCCTTGACCCATTTGCCATTACCAGTGGCTCCCCACTGTTACTTTTTTGGGAGGGTGGGGTGGAGGGGAGGGGGAAATGCAAGCCTGGCCTTGGGAGTACTTACATTTTTCACACTGAAAATTACTGGGATGAAGCTGATGAAGGTATTATAATCATATACGCAGAGTGTTTCGTACTACTAAGGCGGCGCCTCGAATAAAATATTCCTAGTTACACTTTGCTCATGCCTTTTTTAGAGTACCCTCTCAAACTTTTTTCATCCCACTTACAGTGCTAGATAGCACCCATATGCATGTAGGCCCCATTGCCAAAGTGTTTCTGCGCTTAAAGAATATTTGCATGCACTTCTATTTCTACCCATGTCATACGTACCAACACACCTGTCTCAGCAGAGTGACTCACGATTTTTTAAACCACATACAGCTTTATTTTTGTCGCTCCTCCCTAAAATTGCCTCCAAATCAATGCAAGTAAAATACATTCACGGATTCTTTTTTTTATTAAACGTCCCTCTTTCTTGATTCCAAATGTTGGCATCATGCCATAAATTGTGTTTTACTTCCCTGTGCTCAAGGAGCGAGCAGGCCTGTCTGAGAATGTCTGTGTACTGAAAGAAATGTGTGCTGGAAGTACCTATGATTCAAGTACAAATGTCAATACTTAATAATACATAGTGTGCTTAATAGACAGGATAACTATACTTTCTTGATAACTTGCACTGGTGTAAAATGCATTTGGAAAAAAACGAAACTATTAACGAGTCTAACAAAATAAATCCGGAATCTTCTGCTTACTTTGGGAGTGTTGGAATGTGGGAATCCAGTGAAATATGGAGGTCATCTGCCTTGACATGCCATCAATAAAGCACTACGTTCACAACTTTAGGCATGTCACTTACAAATCATCAACATCATGCGTTTAAGTCTAATTAGTTTAACTGAAGCCCACAACCCCTTTAACATTAAATGCATGGTGCGCGGCTCCCCTGGCTAAGTTTGACGGCTCCCCAGGGAGCCACAGCCCAGTTTGGGAACCACTTACCAATAACACTCTTGACAACCTGAAAAATCTTAGAGAGAGATGGCAGAGAGAAACTGGACAATTAGAGGACGTAGGCTGGGACGAAATACTCAGACATTCATGGGAGGTTGTCATCAGTGATCCAATTTCAGGATTATTCAACTTAAAATACTGCAAATGGAATACAACTACAGGACTCATCTATTTAGAAGGAGCCTTGCTCACGCCACCACCTGTGTTAAATGCACAGATGCTGTAGATGTAACGGTGTATCTGGTAGAGACGATTCTAGCAGCAGATTCCTTAACGTAGAATTATCCCCAGGTATAAGACTGGATCCAGAAAATGTTCTTTGCCATAGCATCTCTGCGCACCGGGGGCAGTACCATGTGACTCTGCCCTGACGTCGTCCGTGGGCGTGACATCACCAAGGTCACATAAGCCCCATCCCGGCGCGCTGACGTCAGTTTTCTTTGGAGAACTTTTCCACACCACAACGCGGAGCCATCACAAACTAAAAACTGTGAGAATATGGGAACAGTGTGTGAAAAAATTAGATAAACCGAAAGGGAAGAAACGAATGGTGAGAAACAGCATCATCCGGGAGAGTGCCAGGCACAGTGGCACCGAAAGTCAGAGCAGGCAAGAGCAAAGTACAGCTAACGCGAAGCAACACTGCAAGCAACGACGACATCCCCCCAGGGGACAGAAGCAGGTGAAAAACGTCACAACAGACTAAAGAGGCCTGCGATCCCAGCCTATAACAGTGGGGGACAACAAGGCCAGAACAAAAGAGTAATGACAATTTACCCCAAGACAACACCACCACGGAGAGGCACATTCCCTGTAAAAAACAAAGGGTCGAGCACAACCAAGAGACCCCAACTCAAAGGACTGCAGAGGAGTCAAAAGGTCAAGCAATAAAAAAGGGCATGAGTAGGCCCACACTGGCAGACCAGGGTGAAGGGACACAGAAGCACCCATGGACCACCCAACCAATCACCAGAAAGGAAGGAGTGAACCAAACAAACAGAACAAGCATCCCACTAAGGAGGAAGGGAAAGAGAGCACTCGCATAAGAAAAAAAAAAACAGGAGGCAGGCGAGTGCAGAAGACTAAGCTGAAGGTCCTCGCAGAACAGGGAGGAAGGGCGGGTCGTAAAGGAATCTGCGGCTAGAATCGTCACTACCAGATACACCGTTACCAAAGGTAAGTAACTTGTACATCTGATAGAGACTACTAGCCGCAGATTCCTTTACATAGAATAGATACCCTAGCCATACTCAGAAGGAAGGAGCGCCTGCGAGAGAGCCTCCCAGTAGGAAAAAACACAGGGCCCCAGCAGGGGATGTGCAATGGGGACAAGAAGGACGGCCTAGCCCCCACCAAGCAGAAGGAAGCAAGGACGAGGGGAAGCAAGGACACCCGCAGTTCATCCAAAGTACCAGGGACCTCCACCAGAAAGCCCCGGAGGGGCAGACAACGGCAGAGGAGCACCAAGGAAGAAAACTGTCACCCCAAATTCTAAGGAGAAGAGGTAGAAAGGTAGGAAAGCCCTCCACAGGAGGGTACACAAGTGAAGAGGACAGCGGAACCAGCCTCAGCCTCGAGTCAGCAGGCAAGGCTGGAACGGCTCCTCAGACAAGAAAGGCAGGCGAGAGAAGAAAGACGTAGTCTCGCAAGGCTCCAGCAGAACAAAAGACAAGGGCACAAGCCAAGGCTGTAGACCAGAAGAGCAGACGTGTGCAGCCGGCAGTTGGCAAGTACCATGAAGCTGAGCACCCAAACCAAGCCGAACGCAAGACGAAGGCAAAGGTCAGGGAAATCTAGAACAACCCCAAAAGGGAGGCTGATCCAGACAAAACCAACCCACGAAAATAAGTGGGACCAGCCAGAAGAGAGCAGGATAAGTACATAGGACGGACAAGGCCATCCACCAGAACACAGGAAAAGAATTAGGAAACCCAATCCCCCCACGAACACCAGACCGAGGACCAGGCCGAAACGCCAGACAAAAAAAGGCGAAAACACCAAAGCACAACGCCGCAGACAGCATGCCAAAGCCGGACCAGCAATGCAGCGGATACTGAAAAGAACAGAACCTGGAGCAGCGCAAGCTACGCCCAGACAAGAGCAAAGAAACCGCACCAGCGGTATACAGTAGCGCCAGGAAAGGAGAGGAACCTGCAAGGGAGGGTCCACACCCTCCCAGAGTAGGACAGAGCTATACAATAGCTACAAGTACCCCACTTAGGGTAAGACAAGTCCCAAAGAAAACATGGGAACCACTCTTAGGGAAAAAAATCCTGCATCAGAGAACAAAAACATAAGGACCTGCCTTTAGAACCACAGATGGCTTATCAATCAGCCAAAAAACACACCATTGCCAGAGGGGCTGAACCAGCAGTCAGCAGAAGAGAGGGGCCGACCTAGGGACCCTGAAGGCACGTCAAACCACACAGAACATACAGACGGGCCACTCAAAACACCAGATTCCAGGAAAAAGGTGGGATAACGCCTCCCATCAAGCCCGGAGGATCAACAAGCCAAACTTACGGAGGGGGAGGGAGACGGAGCCCCGCAAGAGACGTTGAATGGTGGAGTCCGCGTGGGTGTTAAACAGAAGAACAGGTCAACCAGACGCTTCCTAATATT
The DNA here is from genome assembly GCF_964263255.1 of Lissotriton vulgaris. NCBI lineage: Eukaryota > Metazoa > Chordata > Amphibia > Caudata > Salamandridae > Lissotriton > Lissotriton vulgaris. The sequence goes on from NC_141694.1 coordinate 991,834,737, forward strand.
TTCAGGAAAAACACCATCATGCAACCAAGCATGGCGATGGAGTCACAGCACTGGCCATAGCACGACCAAGAGCATCAGCAACATCTAAGGCCGCACGGAGAATAAACACGGCCAACCCCCGACCATCTAACACATGGTACCGTAGATCAGCACAGGTACCTTCGTCGGAGATGTGAGACAGAAGGGACTCCACAGAATCCCACAGGCTGGAGGTAGCCCTGGCAAACACACAAAGTGTGTTGAGCGCTCGCAATGCAGCACTGGAGGAAGCAAAGATGTTACGCCCCCATGAATAATCCAACCATCGGGCCTCTTGGGTGGCAAACAACACCAAAGGCAAGGAAGGAAAAGCAGTCAGCAGAAGAGGGCCCTGAGTAGAAGGGTGGAAGGAAAGGCAGACTGGGTCGTGCAGAGCAGGACGGTGGCGGTGTAGGAGCGGCTGAGGCACCGAATCACTTGTGGCAGGACGCCACCAAGCCCCCAGAAGAGAGTTGTGGAGTGAAGCTTCAAATGGAAGAAGCAGCTCCCGTCCACTAGAGCCCTGGTGGAAAACTTCCAACAGATGATCCGTAGAGAATGAGGTGACTGGGTCACCCATTCGCAAAATGCCAGAGGCCATGGAAATAGCCTGAACAAAGGCAACACTGGCCTCCGTAGGGCGCAGAGGGGGAGAAAGCAATTCCTCCTGGGGCAACGGATGTAAACTAAGCTGCCCGTCCCCAAGTCCAGCCGGAGGAATAAACGGCCATCCCCTGAATAGTGGGGGATTCACAGACGAATGGGGAACCTGAGGGGCCCCCGGGGAAGGCGGAGAAGCCGACGGAGCAACCAACCTCAAGCTGCAGAAGAGAGGGTCCGAGGGTTGAGGCCGCAGGGACAGCGAGGAGCCCTCCCTAGAAGATGCCGGTGAAAAAGCAACAACGCGGCGTCTCGTCTCCAGAGAAGAAGAGACCAGGAGAGGACGAACCTCCAGAGAGGAAGGAACCTCTGGAGACGAGTCGAGGACCCGACGCAGAACGGCGCCGTGAAGTCCGCCACAGGCGCCAGCTCAACGTCAATTGGCACCGGAGTGGAAATCGGCGGCGCTGAGTCGACCTCCACCACCACGTGCTCCCTAGGAGAATGGGGCTGTGTCGGAGCCGGTTTGGCTAAGGTACGGCGCCGAAAAGGTGCCAGTTAGACCTCACGCGAGGCAGCCGACTGCGTAGAGGACCGAAAGGGACTCTGGAAAGCACCGCAGGACCCGGCCTTAACCTGCAGCACCGCCAGGACCGGGGAAGAAAGCTATTGGTGCCGAAAAAACGCCGGCTCGGCCTCGGACCAGGCAGCCACATGCTCAGAGGATCGAGGGACGAGGCCTGAGTCCCGGTGATCTCCTGCGACGCCACAGGGAGCCCTGTATGGATTTGCGGCAAAGCAGGGACGCTGTGGATCAAAGAAGGGAGCCCCGCAGAACCGCACCTAGACAACACCACCCTCCTACAACTGAAGCTGAACCCTTCGGCGCCGGGGACGAAGCCGCCGGCGACTCCGCGGAAGGCCCCGAGCGAGGCAAGGGATCCTCGGACGTCTCAGGAGGTGGAGGAGGGGGGGGGCAAAGAAGCCTGCAGAGCCACAGTGTAGGCTTTCATCTGGGCCCTAGTCGCCCCAATGCCAGGGAACGGCGGGTATGGTGGCGACAGGCGAGGGTGCACGTCCCGAGGGGAACCGGCGCCTGCTGCCGAACGAGGACAGGGCCTCGGAGACAAGCTGCAGGACGTACCAGCTGGCGAGCGACGCCCTTGGGGCCATGGTGAAGGGCGATGCCGCAGTCTGAATCGGCGGCTCCTGAGGTAGGGGACTAACGCTGGGACGGCACTGACCTGGACAAGTAGGCCGATAGCAATTTCATCCGATGCTCCCTCCGGGACTTTGATTTGAGGTGCTGACAAGGGTCACAGTCCATAGAGTCATGGTGCTCGCCCAAACACCACATACAGATAGGGTGAGGGTACGTCGCCGACATCTGACGTGCACAAGAAGTAAGCATCTTGAAGCCCGAAGGCATTCGCACACTGTTACTCAACACAAAGCGTGAAAAGAAGGCCTGAAAACAGGCCAGGATATGATCCAGATCCGCGTTGCACGCGGAAAAGAGAAAAACTGACATTGGTGTGCCAGGGTGGGTCTTATGTGACCTTGTGGACATCACGCCCGCAGACGACATCAGGGCGGAGTCACGTGGTACAGCCCCCCCCCCCCCCCGGCGCGCAGAGATGCTATGGAAAAGAAAATTTTCAGGATCCAGTCTTCCGCCTGGTAGTAATTCTATGTTAAGGAATCTGTGACTAGTAGTCTCTATCAGACACTTTCATACTTGGGCTCTGGGTATGGAGCCCAATGCAAATGACCTGATCGCAGATATAAAAGGAGAGATCAGAAATTATGGGAGAAGGGGCGTGGCTTGGCACCAGTTGGCGATGTCGGCGCCCGTGTGAGGCTCCGTCAGGGATCGGGAGACTCACCGTTTGGAGCCCGTTTCATCCTGCTGGACGACCACAATTCAGCGGCGGATTGTTGCCTGTTGCCGTCGCGACCGCCGGCTTTGCGTTAAAATGCCCTGAAGCGGTGTACTCGCAATTTGACGGCAGCTCTCCCTCAGGTACTGTTGCGGCCGCCATTTTCTAATGCCGCGTACCTTAGACTCTTGCCGGTCCCGTGTGGAACCTTTTGCGTAGCTGCCGCCGCTTGCCCCCTGACACTGCTAAACAATGTATTTGTTTATTTTTTCACTGCCTTCAAGTCTTTCCTCCGTTTTTTTTCTCTCTTTTTAAATTGAACCACGAAATACTGCTGCATTATTCCTCCTCCTCGACCGCCATTTTGTGATGCTCATGGCATTTTGCTTCTTTACTTCGCTATTGTGGTATGGAATTGCCTAATTTTGATGCAGACAGCCCTTTCTACATAAGGTTGCAGCTATATATTACCAACAAGTTTCCACTTTATGGGTGATTACTACCCTGTCTGACAACAAGCTGTCACCTCTTTGCTATGACACCTCTTTTACCTCAGCTTTACCAGCTATGTGAGCGAGCGGTGTCATTAACCCTTGCATCCTGACTTCCTACCATAACATTGCATCAGAAGGCTGCCGCCCTGTGTTTTCATCACTATCTTATCTCTTCACGGATACTCGCCTATCCTATTCTGATAGTGGCACACAAGATTAATTATTGCTTCTTCTCTACCTGTCGTTCCACATTGTTGTTTTGGATACTACAGTTGCTGTACTGAACTCTAAATGCGTCTTTTTCAAAGTACTCAATTTCACCTTGCGCTTTCCTGAACTAAGGCTTATTGTCATCAAGATTGCCTTCTTGGACTATTTCTCTATACTACACTCCGTGTGCTTACACACCTCCTTGTGCTGAGGTCCCTTCTGTTATGACAGTGATGTGCATTGAGTAGGTGGATACCGTCTCATATTTTTTATGTGGAATGCCTGAGCTCTATGTCGCGCTCAACCTCCAAAGCCACAACGAAAATAGCCTTCGTGAAGAACTCAAAAGTATTTTCAGCTTTTTCTAAACTAGAGGATTCTCTCACTTCATCAAGTTCCGACACTGCCATGGATCCCTCCCAGCCAGCACCAGGGAAGACCACTACCAAGAGGCTCAAAAAAGACCCTCCATCACCTCTTAAATCGTCTACGCCTGTCTCTATAGAACTTTTGCTGGAAGAAATAAGATCTTTCCACCCTTTCTTAGAGGAAATTGGGACCTTGCGTCCTTTCATGGAGGAAACCAACGTTAAGCTCCAGGCTCTTACGGACAATTGGTCGCAAATTGAAACCTGAGTCTCCTCTGTTGAGCAATCTGTTGCTTCGTTCCAAGAAACCCATACCACGGTTTCTCACCTAAACTCACAGGTTGGCGCCCTCCAGAAGCAGGTGGAGGAATTGGGAAACAGGAACAGGCGGAATAACCTTCGCATTTACGGTCTGGTGGAGGGCCTTGAGGGTTCGGACTCAGTCACCTTCATTAGGTCCTTCCTTCCTAAACTGCTTCATCTACCGGAAGGCACATCTCTTAATATTCAAGGTGCTCATCGAGTAGGTCGCCTGCCTACATCTGCTTCCATGTCGCAGCGTCCAAGAGGTGTTATTCTCTATTTTTTGGAATACACTGACCTCTTGAAGGTTCTTGCGGCAGCTAAGGCTTCACCAAAATTATCATGGTCTGGTTCACCTTTGTTTTTCGCTCAGGACTATGCTAAAGCGACTGCTAATCAACGGAAGGCCTTCCTAGGCATGAGAGATGTTCTTCGTTCCATGGGAGCTAGATATGGGCTGTACCATCCTTGCTTATTCAAAGTCACCTACAATAACAAAAAGACTTCGTATGAAGATCCAGTACGTCTACAGAGTTTCATCAATGCAAACAAGTCTACCGCCATGGACTCTTCTGGGCCTTCTTCATCCCAGCCTGGTTGAGCAGATTTTCTGCATCCTTATGTTCCTTCTGATGCTCTTGTCCTGACCAGGTTTCCCCTTTTTTCCTCGTTTTGTTCCCTTGCTTGTCATTCTCCTTTTATTCTCCTTTTATTATATTGTTGTTGAATACTCCTTTTTCTTTGGTCTCTCCATGTGTAATTGGTCTCAGTATTTCCTTGTTTTGTCTCCACAGGTTCCTTCCCTGTTTGATGATGTCTCCCCGGTTATCTGCTCGGTCGAGCACGGTTTTGTCGCCTTGCCTAGGTGGCCCCTTCCCCCCAGCTCCATTCTTGTTTTCTCCTTTTGTAGGTATGTTTTCCCTTTACCCCTCTTTGTTATTCCTTTCCCTTCTTTTGGATTCCCTGCTATTCTTCCCGCTGCTTTTTCTCCTTACCAGTTCTTTCATTTTTGCTAATCCCTTTTTTCTTTCTCCTTTCTTCTTCTATATTGCTTGTCTTTCTTCTACTTCTTCCTTCTTAATCTTGGGTTTTTCTCCTATTATTACATATGCCTTCAATGCACACTGTTTTCTTCTCGTTCAACTCACTTTCCTCTTCCTTCTCGCACTTCTAATCACTTCTTTTTTCTCTCTTGATTTACTCATTTTTATTGATTTCTTTATGGATTTCTTATTTAACAAATTTGTTGATCTAATGTACAAATTATGTCTTTGAACATAACTTCCTGGAATGTTAAGGGTATTAATTCCCCAATTAAACGACAGCGCATTTTATCTCATTTAGCTAAACTAAATGTTGACATTGCATTCCTTCAAGAAACTCACCTTTCTGACATAGAATCTGATAAGCTTAAAAGAGGTTGGGTGGGTGAAGTCTTCTACTCACAAGGTGATGGTAAGCGCAATGGTGTTGCTATTCTATGTCGCAGGTCGCTCCCCTTCACAGTCATTTCCCAAGAATCAGACACTAATGGCAGATGGACACATGTCAGACTGTCGCTTAGAGGTTTTCTAATCTCTCTTCTTAATGTTTATGGTCCCACAAACGGTGAACCCCTTTTTTGGGCTGAGTTTTCTCCACGCATTACCCAATTCATGGATGATAATTTCATCCTTGCAGGAGACTGCAATCACCCTCTTGATCTTTTTTTGGATAGGAAGTCTGATGCCACATATGTTCCCACAAAACTACATAAACTTTTTACTCAAGCTATTTCCCAACATAAGCTTGTGGCGTTTATGTAACCCGACTTTGCAAGAGTTTACTTTTTACTCACCCCATCACCGTTCCCAATCACGACTTGACTATATTTTTGTTTCCCATGATCTTGCTCAAACGCTCACTGCGGCGGAAATTGGTCCGATATTGCTCTCCGATCATGCCCCTGTAGTAGTCAGCCTTGAGGTTATCCCTAAAGTTGATGGACCTAGAAGATGGGGTTTTAATAATGCCCTCCTTTTGGATCCCAAGTTTTCCACTTCCTTCTCCACCTTTTTTGATGATTTTTTTCTTTTCAATGATGTCCCACCCGTTTCAAAACACAATCTCTGGGATGCTTTTAAAGCAGCTTCATGCGACTTCATTATTAATTTTGTCGCTAAAAAACGCAAGATTGCTCGCCAATTCACTAAATCCCTCCTTCATAACATTAAGCGATTGGAACACGCCTATTTCACTTCACACTCCTCAGATAGTCTGACAGCTTTGGTCGCTGCTAAGATTAAATTGAATGAAAAGTCTACTGAAGATGCTTCTTTGTATTTGCTTAAGTCAAGTGTCAAGTTTTATGGTGGTAGGAATAAAGCTGGGAAAATCCTTGCTAATTACTTAAAGGTCAAGCATAATAAGGTGAATATTGAATCGGTTTATGATACTAATGCACACTTACAATATAAGGATGCTGATATTCTTGCTACTTTTTCCCACTTCTACGAGACCTTATATACTTCTGACACCCAATCTTCTCCTCAGTCTCTCACTTACTTTTTCTCCACCATTCAAACACCTACACCTTCCCCTCCTGATCTTTCCTCCTTAGAATCTGACATCTCACAGAAAGAATTGCTTACTGCCCTCCAACGTCTTAAACTTAACAAAGCCCCTGGCCCGGATGGTTTTACCGTTGAGTTTTATCTCCACTTCTCCAAATTATTGATTCCAAAGCTCCATTCCCTTCTGCACTCTTTTACTGAATTAGGTACTTCCTCTGGCACCTTTTCAGATGCACATATTTGTTTAATACCCAAACCCGGAAGAGATGTCCAATATTGTAAAAACTACAGACCCATCTCCCTGGTTAAAATTGACTATAAAATCTTTGCCAAATAATTAGCGATAAGATTGGATCATTTGCTTCCTGACCTCTTAGGTGACGAACAATCAGGCTTTGTGAAAGGTCGTTACATTACTGACAATACCAGACTCTTATTTAACATATTAACAAAATCTTCCCATCTCCAACATCCTCTTGCGGCAATAGCCCTGGACGCTGAGAAAGCGTTTGATAGGGTTGAGTGGCCCTACCTCTTTCATACTCTTGGATGGTTTGGGTTTGGCCCTAAATTCACTTCCCTGATCTCACTATTGTATTCCTCGTCCACGAGCTGCAGTTTATGCTAATGGCCACATTTCTCCTTATTGTGACCTTGGTAGAGGTGTTCGCCAAGGATGTCCCCTCTCACCTTTTCTTTTCAACCTTGCTTTAGAACCCTTTTTATCCAGACTACGCCAAAATCCCAATATCCACGGCTTTCAGACAAGGGATCTTTCCATTAAATTAGTTGCCTATGCAGATAATATATTAGTTTTCATCTCAAACCCTACGGTCTCCGTCCCCGCTTTTTCTTAAAAAGTAAAGACCTATTCCTCAATTTCTGGTTATAAACTCAACCATGATAAATGTGAAATCCTGCCTTTGACAAAATTCACCTTTAAACCTGATTTCAGCACCTCCAATTTCACCTGGAGCTCTTCCCATATTAAGTATTTAGGATTGCATATCACTGCTTCCATCCCGGATACTGTTTCCCTTTGTCTTACTAAATGCATTCAGAAATTATCCGACCTCACAGCTAAGTGGCATCCTCTCTACCGGTCTTGGTGGGGTCGCTTAGATACTATTAAAATGATGCTTTCCCCTATTGCTCTTTACACCCTTTCCAATATTCACATTTCTATTCCAGCTAAGTTTTTTGAGAAAATTAACTTAGTCTTATCTTCCTTTTTATGGCATAATAATAAACCCAGAATGTCTCTTGCTAAACCTATTCGTCCCGCTTCCGAAGGTGGAGTTAATTTTCCGGATTTCCCGGCCTATCACAAGGCTTTCTTGTTGCGTCAATCTTCCTTTTGGCTACAAGATCCAGACTCCCCTTGCCCTCTGTGGACTAAGGTTGAACACCTTTTCCTTTCCCCTTTCTCCTTCGCTGAGTTTATCTCCTTTTCACGCAAACCCTCTTCAATTCTTACTCCTATCCATAAATTCACTCTCAAACTCCTCTTATCCTCCAAACCTCCCCCTCCTGTAAGTATTGCCGATTTCCTTTCATCCACTATTTGGCACAATAAATACCTTCTACTCCTGGGTAAGCCTTTTTATTGGAAATCTTGGAGATCCAACGGTCTGCTTTGGATATCACAGTTATTCTCACAATCTACCTTTTTGCCTTTCCACATTCTTTGTTCCACTTTTGATTTACCCCTCTCTTTTGCTCCCAAATACCTCCTCCTTAAGGTATCGGTCATGGATACTTACAATAGACTTTCCAAGTCTATCCCTTCTTCCATCTCACCCGATCCCATCATTCACCTTCATTCTATATTACAAACCCTTCCCAAAGTCTCTGTCATTTATAAACACCTTCATGCACATACACTTCCCAGACCCAAATCCAAGGTGGAGGAGAATCAGGAGAATGATTTTTCCATATCATGGCCAATCTCTCTTTGGGACAAGATTTAGACAAAGATTTGTAAAACTTCTAGAGCTGCATCTTTAACGCAATCTATATTTTTTTTATATATAATCGCTTGTTACACACTCCTTCTACCCCTCACAAACGTTTCCCTGTCACATCAGATACATGTTGGTCTTGCTCTTTACCTAATGCCACTTTATTTCATATGCTGTTCCTCTGCAAGAAGGTACGCGCCTTCTGGTTACAAGTTTGGGCACAAATCAGTGTTATTTTTTGTACTAGTATTCCATTTTCCCCATCCCATATCTTTTTGGGAAATCTTTCCCCTTGTTGGGACAAGATTGATCTTAATGTTTGTATTGTTGATTTATTATTGGCTGTTGCATTTCAACAAATTACTATTAATTGGAAGTCTTCGTCTACTATCACTTTCAAAGCATGGTGGTATAATGTTTGTCATAATCATAGACTTGATACTGCTTTTGTTTTTCCTGCCCAGTTGGCAGCTAAGCGTGCTGATTTATGGCTTTCTGTTACGCTGTATTTAGATAATTGTACAACTCGCTCCTTTCGTCCACGACCTGATCAGCAGGAGGTTTCCAAGCCCCCTTGATGCCCTTTCTCATTCCTTATGTTCTGCTAAGATGTTTTAACTGCATAATTATAATTGCATTTGCTTTTATTGTATAATTACTGTACCCTTCCTTTATACTTCCTGATACCCATGATTAGTTTATTATATTTCCTACTGCTCATTTCACTCTGCAATGTATTTTGATTATCATTTTTGTGATTTCCCTTCCTTCCCTTCCCTTATTGTTTTTCCTCATAACTCTTTACTTATATTTTGTATTCCTTCCTTGCACTACTATTAATAAACTTATTTTGAACTAAAAAAGAAATTATGGGAGAAAACGTTAGACTCGCACCTAAACAGGCTGTCCTTCTGGCTCCAGGGGACAATAGGCTCACTAGATGGATACAGGCAATGCTCTGCTCCATCGATGCATGGTGGCTAAAATCGACATAATGAGACACTGGGGAACCCAGACCACACCTACACTTGAGCAGTGGAGGAAAGGGATGTACATTTGTATGGAAGCTTAATAAATTACCTACGAGCGAAGAGATTGGCTTCGAAAGTTAAAAAAAAATATGCGGCCTTTGAAGGGACCATATTAGAATATGGCTAGAGTCAGAAACAAACACCATGTGGAATCGACTTACTGATGCAAGACAATGGAAGAGTTAAAGCACCTAAGCTGCAGAAGGTATACTAGTCCTAAGTACATCTAAAGCAAACATTAAAATTGACGGAACCTTTCTGAGAAGTTGAAATTTTCTGTGACTAATAATGTAATTTAAATAGAATCAATAAAAAGTTACATAAAAAAGACTTACAGACAGGAAAGAAATTGTATTAGAATCAGCTTGCGCTCTACTGCGTGTGCACTGGTTCCATAGAAATACATTACTTCACACAAAATATTTACTACCTAGATATTATGTGTGGAGACGACGTCTTCAGCAACAGTAAAGTGCAGATTAGAAATACTGAAATATTTTGCCCCCTAACATTATATCTGTGAGGTTAAAGTGAGTGCAAATTTCATACAAGATTGTGGGCGAAAACATTTAAATGAAACAAATCCTTCTACCTTGGTACATGTTGGAGGGGTGTGTTAGAGTCTTTCAGTAATTTAGAAGTGATAGTAAAGGTTTTTTACTAAACATATATTCTGTCTAGCCCATATATACATATTGAAGATGTAAAGCAGGCACACAAACACAAAACATTTATTATGTTAGAGAAATTTACTAAACATAGGTATCAGAATTTAAACGAGCAGTAAAAGGAGCCACAATATTCAAAGCAGACACATTTTGCAGAAAACTTCCACATCAGATTCTTCATAAAACCGCTGTGGTCTCATATTGCTTCACCAGTGTGACAGAAATATTGCAGTCTCTACAAACAGCTTGATATCTGAGCTTTCTGCTTCTATTTGAAATTCATAAAATCTTGGTACATTTTGTAGTAAAAATGCTTACCTCTCCAGGACGGACTTTGATGTAAAAGTTGTTACGTTTGTAGGATATTTTTAGGATTTTTGGCCAAGCAAACCGATTGATTCGGAGTCTGTCCTTATAAATGAGCAATCCACTTGCAGATATTCCTAACATTATATCCACTGCTTCTGAATCCTACAACCAAAACCAAGTTAGGTATTGTTATAGATTACATTAAATTATGATGGTACAGTCTTTCAATTCATAAATGACTTAGGCCCACATGCATCAAGCATTTTTGGAGTCGCAAACGGTGCGATTCCTTAAAATCGTCCGTTTGCGATTCCAAAAATGCTTTTTGAGATGCATCAAGCAATTTAAGAAATCGCAACATTTTTGGGATTTCTAAAATTGCGATTGCTTTTAAGAAATCGCAAATTTGCGATTTCTTAAAAGCAATGCATGATTACTTTTTAAATTGCGAATTCGCAATTAGAGGGATACATTTACCGAGTGGTTGAACCACTCGGTAAATTTGCAAAAAGTGTAAAAAACGCAGAAAATGCATTTTTAAAACATTCATGTTACGGACACACATGTCCTTAGGACATGTGTGTGTGCAACATGATGCGAAAAATACATTTCAGGGGTGCAAGGGGGGGGGTCCTTTGGACCCCCCCCTGCACCCATGAAATGCATTAACAAATTGCGATTTTCAAAGTGAAAATCGCAATTTGCTAATGCCTTCCCATTGCTTCCTATGGGCCTTTTGGCCCATAGGAACCAATGGGAATAGCGAATTCGCAAATTGTATTTCGGTAATTTATGCGATTCGGTAAAAATTGCGATTTTTACCGAATCGCATAAATTTACCGAAAATAATCATGCATCCCGTTTTGCGAATTCTAAATTGCGAATCGCTATTTTTCGCACTTTAGAACTCGCAAAATCCCGGGATGATGCATGTGGGCCTTAGTTACAAAACCAATTCAGAATATATTCTAATTTAGTAGGTTCTGAGAAAAAAATCAACAGCAAGACCTGAAATAGTAGAGAGCTAAAAAAACAGTCAAGGAAACCTAATTGTTCACCTACAAATCTCTGTTTGTGGATATTATTATAATCATTATTTATACTTGTTGTATTGTCTTTGTATAGAGCAACAAAGCTCCCGGCCAGGACTTTCAGAATAGAATTTGAGAAGGTTCAATCAACAGAAATATTAGATAACATACATGTTACAGAAAAGACAAAATAGCAGACACTCTGACAGTAGGCATGCATGCACATTACAGATAGTAGGATGTGGTAAACTCAAACATATTATAGGCATTTGCTGTTTCATGAATGTTGAATAGTGTTCTGCAGAAATGCTATCTTCGCTACTAATCCCCTAAGTTATATCATGCCGATATCATATCAACAGTTAATGTCATTGTTATTTCATCAATGACAGTCCGTAGGTGATTCTTTAACCTCCTTTCATATTCCTTTTAGTAATTAGCAAGTCAAAAAATGTTCCGAACATTGCCTGAGAAAGGGCCTTTGTAGAGCAAAGATTTCAAACTTAGACATTTATAGTTGATGAATGGATTTACTTCTTGAGGTCCCTTTTCTATCATGAGATAGTAAATATATATATATGTTAGTTTTTCAGGAGCGCTCATGTGTTGTTTTTTACTTCATGCTTGTGCTTATTTGAGCTAATCAAGTCTAAATGTCAGGAGTGTCAGAGCGAGGATGTGGCCTAACGGATAGAGCGGTCGACCTCGAAGCAGGGGAGCCGGGTTTGAGTCTCGGCATGGAGGTTCAAAATCCCTCGATTCTGGGCAAATCACTTAATCTTCCGGAGCCTACCAAAATTAAATGTGACCATCTGTAACGTACCTGGTGCTCATGTAAAGAGCTCTGATACCTTTGGGACGAGTTCACGCTATATAAAACTCTATAACAAAAAAAAACAAATGTGGTGACATTTCTCAGTTCCAAGGGTAAGCTGGGCAGCAGAGTGGAACGATATTTTGAGGGATGCAATTTGAGTGCTGGAAAGGCCTGCAAGTAAGACATTCCCACATTAAAATTGAGAGGACCATAGCTATGAATACAGTCTTGAAATATGTTCCCTGGAGGAAACGACTGACCAGGTCATTAATCTTCAGTTGATATTTTGCACTGTAAACTATGACCTTGACATATATGTCTAGGCTGAGCTTCAAATCAATGGTGAAGGTTATAGATTTAGCAGTGGTAACAATTTAGGATGAGAGATTTATGTTAATAATGTGGTCAAAATACTTATGAAGAAACTGACAGATGGTTTAGGATAATAGGATTATAAACTGTTTTTGTGAGCTCAACATTAATGTAATATATTTCATCCAAGTTTGCATAGGCTGTAGTTGGTCGGTGTAGAGGTTATTAGTGCACTCAATCCAAGGTACAATTGCGTATCACCCACGTATTAGTGGAAGAAAATCCCATACCCACTTAATAATTCTCCTGGCCCTTGATTGCACAGGATAAGAATTATGGGGTCCAGTATCGAGCCTTGTTGGCACGTCAAAGGGTAATGGCATAAGTGCAAAGGAAGACTTAGCAATCTTAACACACAGAAATCCATTTGCCCAGTCCCTCATGTAAAACTGTGAGTAGAATGTCATGGTCAATTGTGTCAAATGCTGAGGAAAGATTGAGTAGCACTAGTAGGCATGTGCTTACTTTACCCAAGAACTGCAGGTAGCAACGATTCTAGAAGGTTTGTTTTGCTACGAAGGCCATTAGCCCAGGGCTGAGAAGCTGATGTCGTCATTTAGATGAATAAGAAAATAATTCTCAGTTATTCTTTCTCGGTACAAGATGCCTGTGATGAATCAGAAATTAAGCTATGGTCAGCATCGCCGCCTTTGCGCAGAGGTCATATGTTACCTGTTTCAAGAGGGCGGGAATAGCAGCATTTTAGGTGAAACCTTTGCTATATTAAGTCAGATAGGATAAAGAGTATTATTCTTCTTCTATGCAATATGGGAAGAAATACTTAATGGTCTGCGAATTAAATGAGTGCATATGCTCCAATCAGTGAGTAAAAGTGTTTTAGAATATCCACAAATAGGTTTCTGTGAAAAGTTGTCTTGGGATATGCAGTCCAGCAATTAAAGTGGGCACCCTGTACCAGTCCAAACAACCCTTATGGTGATTTAAGAGGTCAAAGATAACCTTAGAAAGCTATCAAAGTGGTAGCTGTGAAGAGCAGCCTTCAGGCTTAGAATGTTAAGCAGCTTGTTTTACCAGAGTGCAACATTATAGTATTAGTTATATGAAAGGAAAACCACACAGTAGTGATGAAAACATTTATTTATTAATATAACACTCTCTAGTACGACACAGTATCTGCTACACGCAGATAATCACACGGCACACAAAACTGTAGCACAGAAACAATAGTAAATAGCATCAATACACAGCGGGATCCAGGGGGAGACCAAATCATTTACTAAAGTAGAGATATAAGAACCACGACTCAAGTCAAGACAGTCTCTAGAGGATGTCAAATTGCTGGGACACCAAGGAACCACCCAAGGTGAGTAAGAAGGGACCGCAGAGAGGACGGGTACAGGGTGGGACCACAGCTGCATGCTACATACAATCCTACGTGAGAGTTGTGGTTGAAGTTTTAAACTTTAAGGACCCTTCTAAGGGGACTTCGAAGAAACCCCATGCGAGTTAGGAATTTGGAAAGACATGCTCACACATGGATACCGTAGTACCAGTGTTACCTATCACACGGATGCTGGGTGCCTAGTTCTGAAGTGGCACCGGAAACCGCTGTTGAGTTCTATGGAGGACTTCGAATAAGAGCCACTGCTGGAAAGAAGGAAAGTGTCCGTCGGAATCCAATGGAGGATTCTTGGTGAAGAGTAACTGAAAGCAGAGGGGACTGAATCTGGGTCACTCGGGAGGGACCTGGGGCTCGGTAAGCGAATGCCCACCGATGTCGGGTCCCTTGAGGGGGCTCTCGACTATGCAGCCACTAGGACCAGGAGATGCGAGGATGACCAGGAGCCGGATAAGAGCTGTCCCACGAAGGATGTTGAGAACTGAGGGGTAGGTGTCTGGCTGGAGCACCAACAAGACTTGGCAATGGCAAACCACGCAGAAGGCCGAATGAGGTTACGGTTTGGACCAGCACGGCCCAAGATGCTCACCAAACACAGGGGAGTCAGGGCAGGCCTGGAGCAACTAGGAGAGCCATGATCCTACTTTCCTACACACAGTCTTTGTGATAGCCGATGGCTCTCACAGCAGATAGGGATGATGAAATCTCCGAGCAGGAGTATCCAATACCAAGCCAAATGAAGTGTGAAATCACCTGACTGTCATCAGCTTCCCAGTAGCATTAAGTAGAGCCAAACATAACAGTGTGACCTGCCTAGAAACGTCCTTACCTTGAACAAAAGCACTGCATTCCAGCACCTCACCCCTGTTCATGTGCCTTCCCTTCTTGATTCTATTAACTACTATACATATTAAATGTTTTGACGCAAGAGCTGTCCATGCCATGATTGTGTCACTTACACATTCACAACATACCACTCCATTCTCTTTAAATAGAAAAACAACTTAGGCCTCATATTAGATAAAAGTTGTCCTTTTTCTAACACTCAACAGGAATTAGTAAACCTTCACATTGATAAAGAACTCCTACAATCTAACAGAGGAAAATAGTACGAGCCACTTAATGAACCTTGAGGGAGGGTCCCTCATCTGACGCATTCAAACATCTTAAATTTGTAAGTAAAATTTACAAACATTTCCACAAAGTCACATGTACATTCTTGAATAGAAGCCGGACAAATGGCAAAAGGTTGCACAAATAGCGGTTTAATATTCCAAATAGTCAGTTAGTTCGACCAGTTACATGATTTAGATGTGAGGAATCTGATTAATTATTTTCTAATTAAATCGGTGTTCTCAAAAAATATATTGAGACAGTAGGAATGTAGGATCGGCTTCTAATGATTACCCCTACTTTTTGCTTCATTGTTATACTGTTTTGACTAGTCTGACTGGGATCCTGCTAATCAGGACCCCAGTCTATCTGCCTTCTCCCTAAAGCACAAGTTACAACTTGTGTAACGATAGATCTGTAAGAGACATTAGTTAGTGATAGATTCCTTACCTTAGAATATCCCCAGGCGTCAGACTGGATCCGGAAACTTTTGCGTAGCAATACCCCTGCGCGTCGGTAGGTGTTGTCTGCGGCTCCACGTCCGTCGGCGGCGTCGTTAGCGCCAGAATGACGTCGCAGGAGTACTTAGACGCTGCCCTCGCGCGTTGACGTCCGTTCTTATACACAGCTTTTCCGCGCCAGATGCGCAGAGCCATGATCGAACCAACACTGGTGCCATGAAACTAGGGCCCTGAAAGGAGATGACCTTAACCCTAGATATCGGTTCGCAGAACGGGGAAGATGGGTGGGTCAGTAAGGAATCTATCACTAACTAATGTCTCTTACAGATATATCGTTACACAAGTAGTAACTTGTGCATCTGAAAGAGACACGTTAGTGATAGATTCCTTACCTTAGAATAGATACCCCAGCAATACCAACCCCGGTGGTGGGCCTGCAAACCAATAATCACACCAGAAAGTCCTGGAGGACGGAACGGCCAAAGAAGCCATTACTCCGGACTTGGTTGTCCAGGCAGTAGTGTCTTGCGAACGTGTGCAGCGAGTCCCAAGTAGCTGCCTGACAAATGTCCTGCAAGGGGACTCCTCAGCCCAGGGCAATAGTAGTCACCATGGCCCGAGAGGAGTGGGCCCTCAGCCCAGCAGGAGGTTCCTTCTTAGCCAAAGAGTAACACGCTTGGATGCACAACACAATCCACCTAGAGATGGTCCGCTTGTGCACCGCCCGTCCTTTATTAGCGCCCAAGTAACCAACAAAGAGTTGGTCATCCACCCGGAACTGGCGTGTGCGATCCAGATAGTAAGAGAGGGCACGTTTTGGGTCCAGACGGTGGAGCCTCTCTTCCTCTTTTGAGGGATGCGGAGGCGGAAAGAAGGTGGGCAAGGTGATGGACTACCCGATGTGGAAGGCTGTGACTACCTTGGGCAGGAAAGAAGGTTTTGTCCGCAACACAACCTTGTCCGGATGGACAGAAAGGAAAGGAGGTTTAGAGGAAAGAGCCTGGAGCTCACTCACTCTCCTGGCAGAGGTGATGGCAACCAGGAAAGCAGTCTTAAGTGTAAGAAGACGGAGAGGACAGTTATGAAGAGGCTCAAAGGGAGCGCACATCAAGTAAGTTAGAACCAGCTTCAAGTCCCACTGGGGCATCACGAAAGCAACAGGAGGGAACATATGAGTGATGCCCTTTAAGAATCTGTTTACAATGGAGGACTTGAACAAAGAAGGCTGATCAGGTAGCCTTAAGAAGGCTGAAAGGCAGAAAGGTAGCCCTTGATAGTGCCCAGAGCAGAGCCCTGCTGGGCAAGAGAAAGAAGGGAGAGGAGAACCACAGAAAGAAGGGCATTGAGAGGATTCAGAGCCTTTGCTGTGCACCATGCCACAAATCTGATCCACCTGCAGGCGTATACCGACTTTGTGGAAGGACGCCTGGCTGCCAGAATGACATTACAGACTTCAGGAGGCAAGTCAAATGGCCTCAACTGTCGCTGCTCAATCTCCAAGCATGGAGGTGGAGACTGGACAGGTTCGGGTGGAGGACCGTCCCCTGCTGCTGCGACAGAAGGTCCTCCTGAAGAGGCAGACGAATCGGGGGATCGACTGACAAACTGAGTAGCTCGGGATACCAGTACCTTTGCGCCCAGTCCGGAGCCACAAGGATGACTTGGGCCCGGTCGCGCTTGATTTTCTTCAGCACTCTGGGCAGAAGTGGTATAGGCGGAAAGGCGTACAACAGACCGCAACTCCACTCGCGACGAAAAGCGGCCCGAGCGAGTGCCGCCTTGGAAATTCCAAGGCGCAGAACTGATGACATTGAGCGTTCTCTTCTGTGGTGAATAGATCTAACCAAGGATCTCCCCACTGCAGAAAGAGGCCTTGTGCCACGTCAGAGTTCAGACCCCATTCGTGATCCATCATGCACCTTCGGTTGAGCTCGTCCGTCCTGGCCTTCAGAGAACCTGCCAGGTGTTGAACCACCAGGGTAACGCCCTGATGTTCCAGCCACTGCCAGAGGCGCAGAGCCTCCTGGCAGAGGGTCCACGACCCACCCCACCCTGTTTGTTGCAGTACAACATGGCGGTGTTGTTGTCCGTGAACACCTGCACTGCACTACACTCCCCTGGACAGAGAGGAGGAATTCCTTCAGTGCTAGACGAATAGCCCGCAGCTCCAGAAGGTTGATATGGAGCCGGGACTCCGCCGGAGACCAGAGGCCTCTGATCTCCGCCTCTCCCATGTGGCCTCCCCAGCCCTGGAGGGACGCGTCAGTCACAACTACGTGCTCCGGTTGGGGAAAGGAGAGGATCTGCCGCTGACCCAATCGCGGTCCGTGAACCACCACTGCAGCTGTCTCGCAGTGCCCTCAGAGATCATGACATGGTCGGACAGGTTGCCCTGATGCTCGGCCCACTGAAACTTCAGGTCCCACTGCAGAGCCCGCATCCGCCACCTGGCGTGATGCACCAGACGGATGCAGAAGGACATCAGCCCCAGAAGCCGCAGCGTCAACTTGACTGAGACCCAGGATAAAGGCTGAAAGATTGGAATCAGAGCCTGAATATCCCGGACCCGCTGTTTGGGAGGATAAACCCGAAACTGCGCCGAGTTGAGGACCGCTCTGATGAAGAGGAGCTACTGAGAGGGGCACAGGTGTGACTTTGGCACATTGATAGAAAACCCCAGCTGGTGCAGGAGGTCCGCCATTGTCTGGAGGTGGCTGACGATTGTCTGGGGCGAGCCCGCCTTCAACAACCAGTCGTCGATGTAGGGGAAGACTGAAACCCCAAACCTGTGCAGATGAGCTGTGACCACCGCCATCACTTTCGTGAACACCGGTGGGGCGCTGGTAAGGCCGAAGGGGAGCACAGTAAACTGAAAGTGCTCGTGGCCTACCGTGAACCGTAGGTAGCGCAGGTGGGCCGGCAGGACAGGGATGTGGAAATAAGCGTCCTGCAAGTCCAAGGCTACCATCCAGTCTCCTGGGTCCAGGGTGTAGGAAGGTGGATATCGGACTATGGTTACCCCAGATTTTTTGCCTAGTGTTTAACTGGTTTTCGACTTAGTTGGCCTGGGATCCTGCTAATCAGGGCCCCAGGCTATCTGCTCGCTCCTTAAAATGGACTCCATGTACCCTAGGTACATCTCAATTGGATACTGGGTCACCATATGAGCCCCTGTACAGTGTACTATAGGTACCCAGGGCATAGGTGCATCCAAGGCCTACCAGGGGCTGCAGCATGTATTATGCCACCCCTAGCTGGACACCCAAATTGACACAACTGGCTGATCACTCATCTGGGGCAAGGTGGTGTAATCACCCTTTGCTTTAGATATAGTATACCTATATCTAACCTTATATCTAGACACATATACACCTATAAGTCACTCCTATGGTAGGCCTTAACAATCCTGGAGGCAGAGTGCTTGGTTTTTTGTGAGATGGTGCTCTAGCATGAGCTGAGCCTGTCTGCAGCTTTCGGAACCATGTCCTTATAGCTGTTCTAGGACATTGACATACCATATACTCTTAAGTGCATTATGAACCTCTCGGTTAAATGCTAACTCTGGTTTGACTTTATCAAAACATGTCGAGTAAGGTGTCATACGATTTGGAATACTACCCCCTCGCCAGTTCTGGCGACAGGGGTAGCATTCCACCCTTCTAGAGGGCAAAGACATGTATGTTACTGCTTTACTCGGTTAAAGTTAACCAGAGCCTCAGCATCACAAAATGGATGCTGCTGCCACAGACACAAGTCTGACCTCCTGCTACTGGGAGTCCTTCCAGCGAGGGAGGCTTGGACAATAGGTTTCCTGCCTTGGGAGGTACTAGCACCACCCTGACATGCTTTTGTGTATTGGGACAGGGAGGGCTGAAAGGAATGAGACACTACCTGGGGCACACAAGGTGTCCCATGCATAGTCCAGTTCAAACCGGTGCTGGGGCACTCCATCCCCCAGCTCTGGCGCGAAACTGGACAAAGGGAAAGGGGTGCAACCACCCCCTTCCCTGGTACCAACCATAGGAGGGACCTCGCAAGTAATCCAGCCCCTAGATTTGGTATATAGGTAGGAGCTGAGTCCCAAGACTTTAGATTAATCCGGACTGAAACTCTGAAACTAAACTCTGGACCTTCGATGATCTACTTGGAGAAGACAACTGAAGAATCTCCCTTGTGGTCAAGGAGTGACCAACCTGCAAAAGCAGGCACCATCCAGCGATCAACGGCTTGCTTTGTCGCCGCCTCCCGCCGGAGCCCGAGCAAAGAGCCTGACAAGAACCGGATTCCCAGACATCCAACAGCCCGATCCACAGTCCCTGGAAAGCGGAGACCCGTGGAGGCGACGAGAGATGTGGGACCGGCCATCTTGAAAAGTCTGCGACCTGCTAACTCTGCAGCCCCCCGAGGCCTTCTCGAAGCTGTGCATTGGGGATTGAGAAGCCCCAGCCCCGAGCAGCATCTGCACCAAAGATCAGCTCTGCACCCTCCACGAGTTCTGCGTGGGGCCCTTTTGCATTTTCCTGCTCGACGCGTCTGCACGGTCACTTGCCCGTTGGCTAGTGGTCATCTTGGCGACGATCCTTTGCATTTAAACCGCTGGTCTGGTTGCTCTAGACTGGCTCTTACTTCCCTCAAAAGAAGAAGCCCCATAGACCTTGCTGGTCTGAGTAAGAAGCCTACTTCAAATCCTGCGTGGGTTGCCTTTGACAAGGCTTGTTGACTCCAATCCTGAAGCCGACACCGCCGACAGCGAGAGCCTTCGTGGGACAGTTCGTGCCTGACTCTTAGTCGTCGTCGACGCCTCCTCGTCCACGTGGCTGCAGAGACAAGCTTCCCATCAGCACCTGATTGCTTTGCGACATCGCCTGGTTCCTTCCTGGTCACTGGCTAGTTACCCAGCCTCTGTCCCCTCTGCTTTCAGGTCCTCTTCGTCTTCGATCCACCCGGACTCTTATCTCCTGGCCGCCTGCAGCATCTTTTCTCCAAGGCTCCATAGAACTCCACGACGAAACCCGACACACTTTGGGACCTATGCACCCGCTTCCTGTGGGTGAGGTAACGCAAGTACTGCGGTGCTCCTGTGTAGAGTAACTCTCCTAGGGCCCGATGTAGGTAAAAGCAATTTTCCGATTTCAAAATACCGAGGCGGTCCGAATCGGTATTCTGAAATCGGAAAACGAGATGTAGGGAAAAAAAAGTGATTGAATACCGATTCGGTCGGCATCGGTAATGAGAATCGGTACGTTCCGAATCGGCACGGACCGAATCGGGAAGTACCGAATCGGCTAACAACGAATCGGAAATTACCGATTCGGCTAACACCGATTCGGATAGTCATGATTCGGCTAACACCGAATCGGTAAAAGCCGATTCGGTAAAATCCGAATCGGCAATCATAGATTCGTAGCCATGAAAACACACCCATGGCGAAAAAGCCCATAGGAATGCATTGAAGAAACCGAATCGGTAAAATACGAATCGGATAATACCGAATCGGATTTTACCGAATCGGCAATATCCGATTCTGCAAAAGCCGATTCAGCCAATGAGGTGGCTCCCCCTCCCCCACCCAAACAGGGTTTTCGACTTAGTTGGCCTGGCCACCCCTCACCGAGCTGGAGGAACTGGTCTCCAGCACCATTGAGAGGGAGAGTGTCAGTGGAATTGGGACCCTGGACAGCTCTGCGAGAGCTACAGCTACAGGTAAGAAGCATGCGCATCATGACACACCCTACCAGACACCTCCCCATTAGACACAATGCATAGGCAAACCCCAGCACAGTACTGTCACCAACATACAAGAGACAAGCATCATGGTACATGTAGTCAGCAGAAGTTAGCAAAATATGGCAGTGCAGAATCACAAGACAGGAAACAGTGTGACACAGTGTAAGGAGATGCAAGGACATGTGGAATGTTTTAATTGTACTGACTGTAATACATCGGCACTCAGTTTACAAATGCTTCTTTGTACCTAGGGGCCCCATCAGGCGGAACAACATTGTCATCAGAGGGAGCAGCACCGTCTGACACTGCACTCGCAGGGCCGAGCACCAGCCAGGCTGCCCAGGAGGAGGAGGAGGAGGACGGAAACACCCTAGGGCTAGGTATGGAGGGAGACCTGGTGATAGACTTCGATGCACTGCACTCCCCACAAATGGCCAGCACACCCCCCTTGCAGTTCTCCCCCGAGAACTCCCCTACAAGGGACACCATTCCACCTACACCAGCTCCTGCCACAACCATGGCTTTGCCACCTGTACAACCTGTCCTGGGAGCAGGGGCTCAGGGACCGGCCAGCACCACACCCCCACCAGTGGCACCCCAGCCCACTCAGCAGGCCGGCAGCAGCAGTGCCCGGCGCCGTACCATCACCACCACTGCTGCACCAGCACGGGAGGGCAGTGTCTTCCTGGGCCTCGAGGGACAGATGGTGAAGATTCAGAGGCAACAGGCAAAATCCACGATGGCCTGCCAATGCCAGCTCCTGCAGCACAACCTGCAGATGGGAGAAATGGTAAAGGGATTTCAGGCCTTCGTGGAATCGAACAAGGAGGTGGCAGCAGGGTTAGGCAGGCTAACCACTGCCATAACCCAATCATCTAGCAGACAGGAGGAGCATGAGCTGGTGCGCAGGCGGGATGCCCGGGTGCTGAACCGCGCCATGAGCCGCCTTGATGCGGCGACGGCACAACTGTGCCAGCGCAGCGCGAACATGGAATCTAGCCTGACTCAGAATACGGCAGAGCTCACAAGGGGGATGGCCCGGATCACCACTGCTATGGAGGCCATGATTATTTCGAACACGGCCTCCAATCCTGCCCTGGACCTGGGTGATGCTGGGGACAGCAGCAGCCGCAGCAGCCCGGCCAGCGCTGCGTCTGAGCCACGTAGGAGCACCAGGCGCTCCGCAGATGCTGCTGGGCATTCAGAGGGGGCTGAGGGACACCCCAGTGGGTCTGGCAAGCGGGCAAAGAAATAGCCTTGCAAGGGCGGGTGAGGCAACCTGAACCTTGGACTTTTGTTTTTTTTCCTATACACCATTTTTTGTTGCACATCAGTGCTGTAACTGTGTAGCAACAGTATTAAAATTTGTTTTTGCCCAACCAACATTTAGCTGTCTTTGCATCTGTACTCACTCAGAAATCGTTCTCAGTAATCTCCTCACGTCTGTATCTGCCATCACTTGGCGTACACACCCCAGCTGGCTGTGTCAGTGGCACAGCTTCGTCGTCGTCATGGTCCTCGTAGTCAGACAACTCCACCTCAGTGCCCTTCTTCACCGCAAGGTTGTGTAACATTGCACATACAGCTATGATCTTGCAGCAGGTGATGGGGGTATACTGCCTTGCACCTCCACTCTTGTGCAGGCATCTGAATCTACTTTTCCAGATGCCAAAGGTCCGTTCGACAACATTCCTTGTGCGTATGTGGGCCCGGTTATACCTCCTTTGGCTGGGTGTGGAGGGGTTGCGGTGGCGGGTGAGTATGAATGAGCGGAGGGCATATGCACTGTCGCCTGGAAGAGAAAGGGGTAACATTACACACATGCATACATGTATTCCACCTAGCTACTATGTGTTATGGGGGTCTGATGATGTGTCTCACCTAGGAGGTATCCTTCACCAAATTCGCCAGCCATCAGCCGTGCATAGATGCCGCTCTGTTGGAAAATATAGGAGTCATGGGTACTCCCTGGAAATTTTGCTACCAGGTCTGTGATGGTGCACTTTGCATTGCAGATCACCTGCACGTTGATGGTGTGTGTAGACTTGCGATTGCGGTATATGTATTCGGTGTCCGCTGGTGGGCAAATCGGAATGTGCGTGCCATCTATGCAGCCAATGATTTGGGGAAATTGTGCCATCTGGTAGAAGTCAGCTTTAGTTTGTAGCAGTTCTGCGTGGGTTGCAGGGAAAGAGATGTATTGGTCCATCCTGTGTATCATGGCGTCAAGGAATATGTGGAAGAACCTTGACAGGCTGCTCTGGCTCACCCCTCCTGCTGCTGCAACTCCACTTTGATAGCTGCCAGACGCTAGCAGGTGTAGGCTGCATAGCACCTGGATGTGCGCAGGGATGGCGTGTGCCCTTGGGGTGTGGTGGTCCAAGAATGGCTTGAGATCCCTGATGAGCTCAAGTATGGTGTCAGAGTCCAGCCTGTATCTCTGTAGTATCTCTGCCTCTGTGAGCATGAACAGGGTTATCCTCTGTCTGTAGACCTGTTCATTTCTTAGCCATTCCCTCTGTCCTTCCTGCTGTAGCCGCCTCGCAATGACATAAAAAGCTGCCATCCTGCAAGTTGCAATGCATTTTGGGCCTGTTTATATGGGTTGGAGTTGGTTACCACCTGATTGCAATCCATGGTAAATACCGAGTGAATTCTACCGATTTGGAGCCGACTTCGGTGTTTCTGTGCCTCCCTACATCTCCCCATCTGTCGGAATCGGGGAATTTCCCGATCGGCGATTCATACGAATCGGCATGTTTTCCGATTCGGCTCATGTCCGATTCGGTCTACCTACCGATTCGGTACATGGCCCGAATCGGAGAATTTCCGATTCGGTGTCACTACCGAATCGGTACATGGACCGAATCGGTGAATTTCCGAATCGGTGTCACTACCGATTCGGTACATGGCCCGAATCGGTGAATTTCCGATTCGGTGTCACTACCGATTCGGTACATGGCCCGAATCGGTGTTTGCATCCGATTCGGTGTTTTTCCGATTCGTTACATATCCGATTTTCGGTATGTACGTATCGGATTCTTTCCCATTCGGTACTCATTCCGATTCGGTTTTCTCTCCGATTCTTTATGTTTTTTGTTCCCTACATCTCGATGGCTGTTTACCGATCGGTAAGGGCCAAAAATCGGTATTTTCGGTCGTTACCGATCGGTAACGCCCTACCTACATCGGGCCCCTAGTGTCCAAGTTTCAAGTGGTTAGCTTCTAGTCCAGTCGGAAGACTCCCAAACCTTTTTTTCTAACTTTACGCACCCATTGACTTCTATGTGTGCACGTGTGTGCATTTAGACACTGCACCCGCATCCCGTGGGCCTCCTGCTCCCTAACTACTGTTAGCCCAGTGTAGCCCCAGCGATTCCCAAGGCCCTAGGCCTTACCATTGTTTGTGACGTGGTTCTTATACCACTATTTTAGTATATGGTTTAGCGGGCCACCCGGGCCTATCCATATTTGTGCAACTTTTGTATGTTATATGAAGTTACTTGTTATGCGCTTGTGCTTCTGTGTTCATAAAGAGTTCAGGGGATTGATTTAGAAATAAATACATATATATTTTGAATATATAACCTGTGTGGTGTCCTTCCATTTGGTATTAAAAGAATTGCATATGGTAAAACAGCTGGCTTCACATGCCCTCTTGAGTTTAGCCTAAGACTGCTTTGTCCATGCTACCCCTAGGATAGCTGGTCTATTAGGTTGACTTTACAACCATCACCATAAGGGTTGTTTGGACAGGTGAGAGGTGCTCACTAGAATAGTGAACATCATATACCAGGCCAACTTCTCACACAGGGCAGCTATGACCTGCGCCAATGTCAGCATTTTGAACTTCTCCTTCCGGAGGAAACCGTTGACGTTCCGTAGGACCAAGATAGGGCGCAGGCCCCCTTTGCCCTTCTTGGGTACCAGAAAGTAGTGGGAGTAACAACCACGCCCTACTTATGGCCCAGGAACGCGCTCGATAGCCGTAGCCCTGGAGTCCTTAAAATGCTCAAGCGCATGGTCTGCCTTGTCGCCAAAGAGGCGCCGGCCATCAAACGGCATGTCCAGAAGGGTGGCCTGGACATCAGTCGAAAAGTTGGCGGTCTTCAACCAGGCGTGGCGTCGAACTGCCACTGTTGTTGCCATCGCTCTGCCCAGTGAGTCCGTGGTATCCAGCCCACACCGGATGGAATAGCGTGCCACATCTCGACCCTCCCCAAGGGCTTGGGAGAGTTTAGTCCGGGCCTCCTCCGGACACAGTGGCAGCACGTCCGCAAGCGTGTCCTATAGAGTGTGGGTGTAGCAGCCCAAGAGGCATGTGGTATTGACTGACCGCAGTCCCAAACTCAGGGACGAGAACACCTTCTTTCCGAATTGTTCGTACCTCTTGGATTCCTGATCGGGCGGAGCCGTCGGGAATGCGGTCTGGGAAGTAGAGGCCTGGATAACCAGGCTCTCAGGGGTGGGGTGGGTGGACAAGAAGCAAGGGTCGCCCGGAGCCGGGCGGTAGCGTCTGGCCACGTTCCTATCTACAGGCTGACCTGTAGCGGGCTTGGACCAAGTGCCCAAAAGAGCGTCACACAAGGCCTCATTAAACGGCAGCAGAGGCTCAGCCGAGCTTGCCTGCGGTTTAAGGACCTCAGGGAGGAGGTTAGTCCTCACGGCCGCGACGAGGAGCTCTAGGCCCAATGCCTTGGTCGCCCGCATCAACACTACACTGTAGGCAGCCCCCTCCTCCGTAGCCACGGTTGGAGGGGAGACAAAACCAGTGTCTGGCGAAGTGTCCAGTCCACTGCCATCCCCAAGCTCACATATCCAGTCCTGTTGAGACTGGCACTCCTGTGCCAGAGGGTCCACAGACCCCTACCAATCTCCCTCGTCACCCATTACCTGAAATTCAGGTTGAAAGGATGGGGCCGGTTCGTGGAAGTAAAAGTCTCCATACGACGTCGAGAGCGGCGCCGCTCCGGCGCCGGAATCGAATCGAGAGCAGAATCGGGGACAGCGTCGCCGGGGGCGACACCCTAGGGGCCGGCGCCGGTGAGGTCGACCGGCGACGACCCGGACCCGGATCCAGTGGGGGCCTGCGGTGCCGGGACAGAAGTCGCTGGCGGCGCCCGGGCAGGAGCACCCGACGGCATCGGACCGAAGCACCCGACCCGCTAGGCCCCCCAGCCGGGACCGCTGGGCCCAAAGGCGCCACGGAGCCCGGCGAAGGAGGGAGAGAACTCAAGGCCATGAGGTACCGCTCGACCTCCTCTGGCATCGCATCGTGCCCAGGGACCGGAAGGTGGGGGCAGGTTGCGACGCCCGCAACTCCGTCGGAGCCGCATGGGTGGTGTCATCCGAACCCCCGGCCGCGCCGAGGTGGGTCGGAAGAGCGATGACGCCTTTCCGACCTCTCATGCCTCTTACCTGAGGACCTTGATCCCGAAGACCGATGCCGACTCTCGGAACTACAAGGGCTCCGACCCCGCGACCTCCTGTGGGACCGGGACCTTGAACGGCGCGGGCCGACTGCCAGAGCTCAAGTCGCTTGTGGGACCGCTCCCGCCTAGCCTTAGACGTCAGGGCCCGGCAGTCGGGGCAGGTTCGGTCGTCGTGGTTGAGGCCTAGACACTGAACACACCGGCGATGGGGGTCAGTAACAGACATCAGTCGGCTGCACTTGGAGCAGGGTTTGAACCCGGGCATCCCTACCGGCACCTTAGGAGTCGACTGACTCGAGAAAAAAAAAAGATCAAAACATCAAAAAAGTTTAGTCAAAAAATGACTAAGGGGTAGAGCTTCTCCGGATCTGCGCTAGCTGGCGCGGAAAACAGAAGAACTGACGTCAGCGCGCGAGGGCAGCGTCTAAGTACTCCGGCGATGTCATTCCGGCGCTAACGACGCAGACGGTGGACGCGGAGTCGCGGACGACTCCTACCGACGCGCAGAGGTATTGCTACGCAAAAGTTTCCGGATCCAGTCTGACGCTTGGGGATATTCTAAGGTAAGGAATCTATCACTAACGTGTCTCTTTCAGATCTGTTTTGTACTTAGGTACTCTCCAGATTGGATACTGGGGTACCCTTGTCAGTCCCTAGTATATGGTACCCATGTACCCAGGGCAGAGGTACCCCAGAGGCCTCCCCTGGGCTGAAGCATGTATTATGCCAACCATGGATGCAAAATGGATCTACAGGCCTGCCATTGCAGTCTATGTAAATTGGTGCATGCACCACTTACTTTAGATATAGGTTTACTATATGGAGTAGTTTCTGTCCTGTAACTCCAGTTCTGTAGTAGGGGTATCTCTGTCATAGTCATAATCTAGTGAATAGTCCCGCCCATGTGCGCGGACCCCGGAGCAATCAAAAATAATCTCTTAAGCTGTCAAAACATGCAGACCTGCATAGACACTTAAGAGAGAATTTAAAGACAGATAATGCAGCCTATATCCATAGGCTACACTGTCCAATACTTCAACTGGAAATTCCACCAAAAACCACAACAGCACAGCCTGTCCAGGGTTTTCCACAGAGAAAAACCTTGCTTTTAACAGCAAAACCCTCTGGAATGATAGAGAGGAAGGAGTGGACAGACAAGCCCCATAGGCTGCCATTATGTGGCTCAAAACAGGATACTGTGCCTTTAAGAGAACTTTCCAGAAGCCTCACAGTATCCCAGAATGCAGTGCAGGTCCCTTTCACCTTCAGTTCTTTTTGAAGGCGTAACACGCCAGACCTGTAGCATTCCTTACATGAGTATCTCTCTCCACCGGGGAGGAGGGCGGGCGCTTAGGACTATAACAGAGATACCCCTACTACAGAACTGGAGTTACAGGACAGAAACTACTCCTTCTGTAGTAGGGGATCTCTGTGTATAGTCATAATCTAGTGAATAGAATGGCAAGCCCATCCCCACACCAAAGCGGCGGTGGAGAAACGAGAAATAACACCACTATTGTGCGAACAAATTTCACAGCGAAGCCTGCCCAACCTGAGCATCTGCCCTGGTATCAGTGTCCAGACAGTAATGCTTAGCCAAGGTATGGACCGTCTTCCAAGTGGCGGCCTTGCAGATTTCTGCAATCGGAACATTAAGCAGCAAAGCAGTCGTGGCAGCTTTGCCCCTGGTGGAATGAGCCTTAGGTTTACCTCCTAAGGTCGTATTAGTCTGTTGGTAACACAATAGTGTACAGGACACAATCCACCTAGAGATGGACTGTTTTGAGGTAGCAAGACCGGTCCAGACTGATCCATAATTGACAAACAAGTGATCTGAACCACGAATATCTCTGGTTTTAGCCAGATAAAATTCCAACACCCTCCTAACACCCAGGGAATGTAGGGACCTTCCCGCTGGAGATGCCGGAGTCTGAACGAACGTAGGCAAAGTTATTGTCCGGTTGACATGAAAACCAGAAATAACCTCAGGAAGACATTTAGGGTGAGTATGCGCAACAACCTCAGCAGCATAAAATATAGTATAAGGTCCTTGGCAACACAACGCCTGAATATCACTCACCCTGCGGGCCGATGTGATGGCCACGAGGAACGCCGCCATCCAGGACAGATGCTGCAACGAAGCCCTATGAATAGGTTCAAAAGGCTCCTACATCAATCTTGACAGCACCACATTCAATTCCCATGAAGGCGAAGGAAGCCAGACAGGAGGGAATGCTTTCTTCCAGCCTTCCAAAAAAAATCTTTGATCAATGGGATCTGGAAGAAGGAAGTCTGAAGGGCATTTCCTGTAGGCAGTCAGCGCAGCAATATGAACCGTAATGGATTAGACATTAAGGCCCGACTGCGCCAGGCGTAGAAGATACAGAAGGAAGACATCTTCCTTACACGTCGACCGGTCATGGTCCTTGGACTTGCACCAGATGCAAAAACTTCTTCCACTAGTAAGCAGAAGAAGTCCTAGTGGAAGGATGCTTAGCCTCCTTCAGTATGTCCATACAAACTTCTGGTAGATTCAAATGGCCATATCACACTATCTCAGGAGCCATGCAGCCAAACTCAAAGACGAGAGGTTGGGGTGCAACGTCTGCCCCCTGACCTTTGCGAGAAGGTCCGGCCTGCAAGGCCTCCGTATGAGAGGACGGAGAGACCGGTGAAGCAGGTCCGTGAACCACCACTGTCTGGGCCATTCCGGGGCAATCAGGATCATCCGCGCCCTGGACTGGGACAGCTTGATGAACACCGCCGGAATCAAGGGAAAGGGTGGAAAGGCGTACAGAAAGCTGTTCGACCAGTTAATCCAGAACGCATTCCCCAGCTTCCCCACAGGCAGTACCTGGAGG
Source organism: Lissotriton vulgaris (assembly GCF_964263255.1). Lineage (NCBI taxonomy): Eukaryota > Metazoa > Chordata > Amphibia > Caudata > Salamandridae > Lissotriton > Lissotriton vulgaris. Next base: position 991,864,305 of record NC_141694.1, read on the forward strand.
CGAAGTCTCGGCATTCGCCGAAGACTTCTCCTAGTACTTCGTCGTTTATGACCCATTCGTGGCTTTCCTGAATCAGTCTGCTCAGCACGTCTGCCTGAACATTCTGCACACCTGGCAGATGGGTAGCCGTTAGAGTCAGTCGCCAGATCGCCCGCGCCTCCTGCGACAGACTGCGCGATCTCGAACCCCCCTGCTTGTTGAGGTAATACATTGTGGTCAAATTGTCCGTCTGTACAAGCAGAGAGTTGGTCTGGAAGGACGGAAGAAACGCCTTCAATGCCAAGGGAACAGCTCTGAGTTCCCAGAAAATGATGTGATACGTGGACTCCCTCGGGGACCACGTTCCTTGTATCTGCAAGTCTCCGGAAAGCGCCCCCCCCCCCCCAGCCGTGGGGAGACGCATCCGTCATGACAGTCTGTGTGGAAATGTCCTTGTGAAAGGGAACCCCTCTTAGGAGATTCTCCGCTGAACACTACCACTTCAGAGACTGAAGAGCACGCAGAGACAGTCGTATCTTGTCGCCCAAGGATCCTTTCCTCTAATCCCACTGATCCTCCAAGCACTCCTGCAAAGGTCTCATGAGCAGCCGTGCGTGTGGCGTGAGGAATATACAAGAGGCCACCGACCCCAGTAGAGAAGACACTGTCTCCACTGCCGTAGATGGGGCGGTCACAAGAGCCTGAGCCTTCCCAAGGGGAGATAATCGACTCTCCTCCGAAGGAGACACGCTTGCTGACAGCGTATTGACAGAGGCTCCCAAGTACTGTATGCACTGGACCGGAATGGGGACAGACTTGGACATGTTGATGTGCAACCCCAGCTCGTTCCAGAGAACGCACGTCCTCTTGAAGTGCGCCTGAGCTTCCGAGAAGGAGGAGGCCCTGATCAACCAATCGTCTAGGCACGGTTAGAGAAGCCACCTCGTTTTTCCACAGGCGTGCAGCTACCACTGCCATGCACTTCGAGAATAGTCTGGGCGCAGACTTCAGCCAGACTGGCAGTACTGTGTACTGATAATGATGGGCGCAGACTTGGAATCGCAGGAACTTCCTGTGTGCAATGAGCACATGGGAGTATGCATCCCGTAGATCTATGGCACCAAGCCAATATCCCTGTTGCAGCTGAGTATAAACCTGATGCAACGACAGCATGCGAAACTCCTCTACTGCGAATCCACTTGTTTGCTTGTCGCAAACCCAGAATGGGCCTGAACTCGTTCCTGTCCTTCTCGTAAACCAGAAGAACCGGGAGTACAGACCTCTCCCCGTTTGAGACAGAGGTACGTCCTCTATCGCCCTTGTCCTAAACAGGATAACGGCCTCTGCTTAGAGCTCGCACCGCTGAAACCGCGAGCCGACCGGAGGAAGTGCTGGAGGAGGGCCGATGAACCGAAGACTGACTTAGACCCAGCCGGCCTTTGTTCGCCGAGGAGCGACAATCTCTCCCGCGTATGCACACAATATACTTGTAAAGCATTAAATGGCGGCCCGGGACCACCGGCAAATCCTGGGAGGAAAAACGCCGCTAGAAAGGGCAGAAGGCCTCAGGCCGTTCTCCATGCCCCAAACCTACAGCCGTCCAAAAGTCTCCGATTCAGACTTCATGCGGCCACTCACTACTCTCATGGCAACCCAAGGGTTGCCCAAAGAACGGGAGAGTAGAAGCACACTGCTGAGCCGCAGGCTGCAGAGACGTCAGGCGAATAAAAGTATGGCAACGTAGGACAAACCCACAATACCTGGGGGTCGGCAGGAGAGAAAAACTTCGCTCCGACACCGATGCCTAGATCCGAAACTATCAGGCCCATTAGACCACCTCTTGTAAGGCTTCCCTCCTGTCTCTCGGCAGAGGAACCACAAATCGGTGAAGAAACCCCCCCCCCCCCCCCCACAGAGGAATCTCACAACAACGGTCCAACAACCGCGGGCCACAGCGCGAGGTCTACATGCCGCCACCCCTGCGACCAAGTCAGGAGCACGGTCGGAGCCAGAACCTCCTGCCAGGCGGTAGTGGACGAAAGGTAAGTCCCGCCAACCAGTAAAGAGTCGGAGAGGGACTCCCCGTACTCATGGCAGACGCATCCCTGGCATCAAGGCACGGAGGTTCGCAGACTGAGGGGCAAAAGGCCCCTGGGGTGGTGGACAGAAGAGGGAACCGAGGGGATTCTGAAACATCCCCGGTGGTCTCACCAGTAGTGGTTGAGCAGGAGGCGACCTAGCAGACGTGCAGGCATGCAAGCACTCAAAACTAAGCAAAAGGACAAACGTCCCTCGCGTACACGTGGTGAGTAACCACAAACTCCCCATCAGAAGGGTTCCTCGACGCTGATCAACTGCTCTGCGTCGTGAGCGGAAGGTGCCGGGAACACAAAGTCCCCTCTACGACGGGAGGCTCACCAAGGAGCGAGGCCTGGAACCAGACCCAGGCGTCAAGAGCCTGCAGTACTCTGCGGCTGTAACCCATGACGCCGACCTCACTACTACGTCACCATCACTAAGACAGTGACTGTCTCTATGACAACCAACACTCAGACGTCGAATTGTCACTAGGTGTCAAACACGGAGACGCCGAGCCATCCCTAACGGTGACGTCCAGACCCAACAGAAGAGGGCAGAGCCCAAGTGACCAATGCCCCAAAAGGAGCATCACTGCTCCATGACGTCGAGCCTCACCGCTCCATGACATCTAGCCTCACTGTCCCATGACGTCGAGCATCCCTGCCCCATGACGTCGAGCATCCCTGCTCCATGACGTCGAGCATCACCGCTCCATGACGTCGAGCATCACCGCTCCATGACGTCGAGCATCACCGCTCCATGACGTCGAGCAACACTGCTCCATGACGTCGAGGCACCCCATGATGTCGGGGAACCCCATGACATCGAGGTACTCCATGTCTTAGAGACACTCCATGACGTCGACGTCGAGACACTCCATGACGTCGAGACACTCCATGACGTCGACGTCGAGACACTCTTTGACGTCGACGTCGAGACACTCTTTGACGTCGACGTCGAGACACTCCATGACGTCGACACACTCCATGATGTGGACGTCGAGACACTCCATGACGTCGACGTCGAGACACTCCATGACGTCGAGGTCGAGACACTCCATGACGTCGAGGTCGAGACACTCCATGACGTTGAGGCACTCGAGGCCCTTCATGACGTCGACGTCGAGGCACCTCATGGCGTCAAAGCACTTCATGACGTCGAGGCACTTCATGACGTCGACGTCGAGGTACTCCATGACGTCGACGTCGAGGCACTCCATGACGTCGAGGCACTCCATGACGTCGACGTCGAGGCACCCCATGACGTCGACGTCGAGGCACCCCATGACGTCGACGTCGAGGCACCCCATGACGTCGAGGCACTCCATGACGTCGACGTCGAGGCACTCCATGACGTCGACGTCGAGGCACTCCATGACGTCGACGTCGAGGCACTCCATGACGTCCAGGCACTCCACGACGGCCCCAACGCCGACTGGAACCGCGTCATAGCTCAGACGTGCCCTTACTGGGGATAACCCCAGAGATTACAGCATGGGACTCGGTAGAGGACCTACCCTCACCTCACCCAGAGGCTGAAGATGCCTTCAAACTCCTCTGTTTGAAACCTGGAAGCCGAAGCCCCCTAGAAAAGAAGGTACAGAGAAGACAGGTGTCCAAAGACACAGGCAAGCACAGAGTACAAACCCTGTGAGCTTCAGCTTTGGCCTTCAGTTCAGCTGCAGACAAAGCACATGTCAGACTAGAAATAGTCTAAAGACAAAAAGACTGCAGAAATTCTGCCAAAAAACCACAGCAGAATGCAGATAAAGGCCAAAGACGTCGAGTGAAGCTACAAAAATATCACAAAAATTATATAGAAAAAGCTCAGAAAAGAAGAGCTAATGCTCCAGGGTCCTGCTAGCAGGAGCCGGAAAAAAGAACTGAAGGTGAAAGGGACCTGCACTGCATTCTGGGATACTGTGAGGCTTCTGGAAAGTTCTCTTAAAGGCACAGTATCCTGTTTTGAGCCACATAATGGCAGCCTATGGGGCTTGTCTGTCCACTCCTTCCTCTCTATCATTCCAGAGGGTTTTGCTGTTAAAAGCAAGGTTTTTCTCTGTGGAAAACCCTGGACAGGCTGTGCTGTTGTGGTTTTTGATGGAATTTCCAGTTGAAGTATTGGACAGTGTAGCCTATGGATATAGGCTGCATTATCTGTCTTTAAATTCTCTCTTAAGTGTCTATGCAGGTCTGCATGTTTTGACAGCTTAAGAGATTATTTTTGATTGCTCCGGGGTCCGCGCACATGGGCGGGACTATTCACTAGATTATGACTATACACAGAGATCCCCTACTACAGAACTAAGGTTTACTATACTTAAACCCTACATGTCACCCCTATAGCAGGCCTCGACAATCCTAAAGGCAGGGTGCTTGGTTCTAAGTGAGAGGGTGCCCCTGCATGAGCAGGACACCCCTGCAGCCTACAGTTTATATTGGGAACTCAGCAACAAGAATCTGCAATTAGTGCAAATTCTACTATATGTGCTATGACACCTTTGCACAAACAAACAATTACTTTATCAATCCCTAAATGTAAAGGCAGCAGCAATGAAAAAAGACAAACCAAATTTCAAAGGAGTTTGACCAAAGCAAATAGGACCATACATCTTCTCATAGTAATTTGTTATGCCCTAGGACCCGGAAATAGATACGAAAACTAAAGGTGAGAAATCCAGATATCGATCATTTATTGAATAAAAAGGGTAACATCTTTCTGATTGAAATCAAGTTTACAGTCTTACCCTGGCTACACTTAAACATATATCGAACATATGCACAAACGTTTTCAACATTCTATGGATCTAAGAATATTTAAGGACTATTATATGCACTTTTTAATATTAATGGCAGTTTTAAGAAGCACAAAAATACAATTATATGCAGCTCAATTTTGAAAAGCGCCAACACTTAGTAGATTTATTTTGGGCCATGTGTTTAATTAGCCCCACTCCCTAGCTGTCCGCCTGTACAGTTTAGATTTTTAAATCTATAATTGCCTATTTGTGATGTTACTTTTCTCTCTACTGAACATCTGCTCTTCCTATTGAATTTGGGACATATTAATCTTTCAGATTTCTTGTCTCTTAATTCTTGCCCCTCCAGCTCATCTGTGATATAATTTGACAACAATCCTCAACAGGCACAGGACATTACAATTCTTTATTTACAAGTCCGGACACGCAAGCCAAGTGCTGAGGAGTAGAAAAAAACACATGTAGGAATGAAAAAGGGAAACAAGTTTCAGTTCGAATTCTGGTACTTTTCCAAATAAATTTCAATACGAAGCTGCTATACATATAGGCACTGTATGTTTTTTTCTGCACCTGGATATTACAGCACTGCTATGTTGACACTTCTTAGGCCCTGATAACAAGTTGGGCGGTTAATTCCGCCCCATGTGTAAAAACGTTTACGCACGGGATGGAACTTCGAGTTTGGTTTTATTTAAAGCATCATATAATTATCAGATGCGTTAATTAACCAAACATTTTTACAATTTCGCCAGGTCATGCTAGACGAAATCTAACAGGGGAAATATGTACGGTATTTACAATACCATGCAGATTCTAAAACACCAAAATTTGCATGTTATTCCCCAATAACTCGTAATAGGTACTATTTATGGCATCCGATAAATAACGAACCCAGGGTATCGTTATTTACCAAATGCGATAAATAGCACCTTACAGTGAGACAGTAAATGGAATCTATAACGGCTGAACACACAAAAAGAGTGCCGGGGTATAATTGGCAACCTAAACTAAACAGGCATTCGACCTAATAATGTCTGCCCTCACTGGTTTAAATCAATTAGCAGAATTTGTTCTGATAGTCACACCAACATATTACCCTGTTTGTCATGGATTTTGTTGTTTGAATTAACAGTGACTATGTACATTACTGAACGTCAACTTAAACTGGCTTTGAAGAAAATAAAGTAGCCCTGGCAGCTGAAGAGCAAAAGGTAGCGGCTGAGAAGGCACTGGAGAATAAGAGATTAACCTTGGCATTGAAGGAGAAGTCGGCCCTGCTGGCCCACGAGAGAGGGAAGGAAAGAGAATACATTAGTCTAGTGATGATGTTGGCAGTGACACTGAAGTGCCTAAGAGAGGTAAATGAGTCCTCATCCCTAAAGACCTGGTGCCAGGTTATGTGGTGAGGGATGACATTTATAAGTGGTTTTCAACCTATGTGGTAGACCTGCGTATGCACTGAGTCCCAGAGGAGGGCTGGGGGTCTAGCCTGAGGAAGCACATGCCAGTTGCTCGGAGAGATCTCTATTGGCTCTAGAGGTAGTCGACCAGAAAACCTACGCCCCATGAAGGAAGACCTTTTCATAAAGTTAGTTCTGACCTCAGAGAAATAACATCGGAAATTCAGGGAGAGCCCAGAAACAGCCACACCAATCATGGGTGGATTTTGTGGATTCAACAAGTAAGATATCAGATGGTTTGGTGAAGAACAGCAAAGTAAATGATGATGGTTTTTAATTTGATGATGATGGAGTGCATACGGAGTCATTGTTTTACAGCGTTGCACCAGCACCTAACTGATTCCAAGCTAAAAGCATCCAAAAGGTTTGGGAAAGACACAGACCTCTGGATCAGCACCTGAGTGGCTAGAGATTGGGGCCACAATACCGGTGGGTCAGGCACCCCTCAGCAGAAGGATTGGTGGGGGGAGGGGGGGGGGGGGGGGGGGGGGGGGACAGGGAAAACCAAACGGAGTTCTCTACAGGACCCTGAAATAATTTTCGGGGGTGTTAGTCCTAGTACTCCTCTAACCGCAAGAAGGGAGGATTAAATCCCAGGGACCTTATCAGTCCAAGTTGTTTGGGTGCCCCCAGTAAGGAGACATGAAAGGAGATGCAATCTGTCATAAGAGAAAGCGTCTCTTCCCGCTGGTGAGTCTACCCCAGGTATTGCTAGTGTTGGGCTTGGGGAGGAGTGTGGGGAAGAGAGCATAGGTTACCCTATTGTTCCTGAGTGATGGGAGAAGGTGCCTGCAGCTCATATGCCTGACAACACAAAAACGTACAGGTAATGGCTCGCCATCAATGGCCAGTGGTTGCAGGCTCTGAGAAACACCGGACCCAGCATGACCATTATTAAGTGACAACTGGTGTCTTCAGAGCATGTTATTCCTAATGAACAAGATACTTTCCTTCGGTAACAAGGTAAGAGACATATTATAGTTAGAGATTCATTACCTTTAGACCATCAGACCGGATCCATAGAATTGTTCTTAGCAGTCCCCCTGAGTGTCGGTGGGTGGAGTCAGTCGACTCTGCATCCATTGTGGGCGCCGTGGTCACCAGAATGACGTTGCAATACCTACTTAGATGCTGACTGCGCGTTGACGTCAGTTCTGATACGACTTTCCACACCAGAAGCACAGAGCCTTGAAATACACTGACCACTGGTGCACAACAACTAGGGCCCTGCAAGGGAGTCCGTATCCCTAGAAGTCAGTTCACAGAGCGGGGAGGATGGATTAGGGAGGGGGGGGGGGGGGGTTGTAAGGAATCTAAAACTAACATATGTCTCTTACAGATAGTTACTGAAGGTAAGTCACTAGTTCATCTGAAAGATCAGTTATAGATTCCTTACCTTTAGAATGGTTAATCCAGCAATACCAAACACAGAGGAGGGTCTGCAAACCAAGTTCACAAAGAAAGTCCTGGAGGTCTGAACGAGCAAAATAGCCGTCCCTCCTACTTGCCTGTCCAGGCAGTAATGTCTGGTGAACATGTGCAAGGATGCCCACATGGCTGCCTGACAGACTTCAAGAAGGGGAACTCCTTGTGCTAATGCAGTGGTTGCTGACATAGCCCTAGTGGAATGAGCCCGTTGCCCCACTGGAGGTTCCTTTTTTGCTAAATTGTAGCAGGTCTTTATGCAAAGGGCAACACATCGAGAGATGGTATGCTTTGGAACAGCCCATCCTTTTGTGGCACCTACATAGCCAACAAAAATTTGACCATCCACCCGGAAGCCCTTTGTGTGGTCAAGGTCGAAAGATAGCGCACGTTTAGGGTCTAGATGGTTGAGTCGCTCCTACTCCTTGGAAGGGTGTGGAGGTGGGAAAAAGAAGGGCAAAGTGATCGTTTGTCCAATGTGAAAAAGTGAAACCATTTTAGAAAGAAACGAAGGCCTCGTACTAAGCACTACTTTGTCCGGATGCACAGAGAAGAAAGGGAGCTTAGAAGACAGAGCTTGAAGCTCGCTCACTCACTCTGTGAGGAGTGATGATAGCAACAAGGAAGGCAGTTTTTAGAGTGGGAAGCCTGAGAGGACGGTTGTGTAGAGGCTCGAAGGGAGCACACATAAGATAAAACAAGGTTCAAGTCCCACTGGAGCACCTTGAAGGGAGAAGGAGGAAAGAGATGAATATTGCCCTTAAAGAATCTATTAACAATAGGAGACTTGAAAAAGGATGGCTGATCTGGTAGCGGAAGGAAAGCAGAAATATCTGCAAGGTAGCCTTTAAGAGTGCCAGGGAAGAGCCTTGCTGGGCTGAAGAAAGTAGATACAGAAGGACCTCTGAAAGAGGGGCAGAGAGGGGATCCACAGCCTTTGCTGCACACCATGCCACAAACTTGTTCCATCAAAAGGCGTGCATCATTTTCATGGATGGACGCCTGGCTGCCAAGATGGCCTTTGGGTAGAAGGTGAAAGGCTGTCAACTGTCGCTGCTCAATCTCCACGCAAGGTGGTGGAGCCTGGACAGGTTCGGGTAAAGAAACGTCCCCTGATGCTGCGACAGAAGATCCTCTCGAAGAGGCAGTCTGATCGGAGGATCGATGGCCATGCTCCGGATATCGGGGTACCATACTCTTCCTGCCCAGTTCGGAGCCACCAGAATAACTTTGGCCCAATCACGCTTGATCTTCTTCAGCACTTGGGGAAGAAGAGGTATAGTTAGAAAGGGGTCCAGGAGACCGCAACTCCACTCGTGACGAAAAGTGTCGCCAAGCGAGTGCCGCAGTGGAAATGCTAACGTGCAGAACTGCTGACATTGCACGTTATCTTCGGTGGTAAACATATCTAACCAAAGCTTTCCCTATCGCTGAAAGAGACCTTGCACCACCTCCGAGTGAAGACGCCATTCGTGATCCACCAGGCACCGATATCTGAGTTTGTCCACCCTTGCGTTCAGAGAACCAGCCAGGTGTTGAACCACCAGGGCTATGCCCTGATGTTCCAGCCACATCTAGAGGCTAAGAACCTCCTCATACAGAGTCTACGACCCTACCTCGCCCTGCTTGTGGCAGTACCATTTGGTGGTGGTGTTCTCGGTGAACACCTGCATCACTTTCACTTTTGAGAGAGGGAAGGAATGCTTTCAGCACCAGGCGGATTGCGCAGGGTACCAGCAGGTTGATATGGAGCCCAGACAATGCCGGGGACCAGACGCCTCTGATCTCCCCCTCTCCCAGATCGCCGCCCCATCCCAGGAGTATCGCATCTGTCACCACTGTTAGATCTGGCTGGGGAAAGAAGCGGGAACTGCCTCGGACTCTCGCTTGGTTCTTTAGCAACCACTGCAATGGTGTTGCAGTTCCCTCCGAAATCTGGACATAATCGGAAAGATTCCTCTGATGCTGCACCCACTGGAACTTCAGGTCCCACTGCAGAGCCTGGATATGCCACCTGGCATGATCCACTAGCAGGATGCATCAGGCCATGAGGCCCAGCAGCCTCAGAGTCATTCTCACCAAAATCCGAGATAGAGGGTGAAACATCGGTATCATAGCCCGGTTATCCCAGACTTGCTGTTTGGGAGAATAGGTCCGAAACTGCACTGTGTCCAGAACAGCTCAGATGAAAGGGAGCGTATGAGTGGGAGTCAGGTGTGACTTTGGAACGTTTATAGTGAACCTGCTGTAGTCAGGAGGTGGGTCGAGGACACCTTCAAGTGACAGTCGTCGAGACAGGGGAAGACTAGAACCCCTGGTCTGCCTAGATGAGCTGCGACCACTGCTATCACTTTCGTGAACACCCAAGGGGCATTGGTAAGGCCAAAGGAGAGCACAGTAAACTGAAAATGCCCATGGTGTAACGTGTACCGAAGGTAGCGTCTGTGGGCCGGCAGGACAGAAATATGGAAATCAGCATCCAGCAAGTCCAATGGCATCATCAAGTCTCCAAGGTGGAGGGTGAATTTCTCCTTCCAGGGGAAGCAGTTGAGGGCCCGATGTCCAGAATAGGATGCAGGCAGTTGTCCTTTTTGGGGCACCAGAAAGTAGTGGGAATAGGAACCACAACCTACTTTTGGCACAGGGACCCTGTCGATAGCTCCCTTGGCCAAGAGAGCTGAGACTTCCTGGTGGAAAAGCGCCAAATGATCCTCCAACAGGCAATCAAATGGTGGTGGCATGAAGGAAGGGTAGTCTTGAAGGGGAGGGAGTAGCCCCTTCGGAATATTAGCGAAGCCCACCCGTCTGACGTGATGGATTACCAGTGGGGGAGGTGATGGCGAATCCTGCCGCCCACTGGCCGTTGATGGCCCTGAAAGGTTGAACTAGGAAGGCTTGGAGGCTGCTGCTTGAGGGGGAAGGGTGGACTGGCCTGCCCGCTGATTCCCAGACCAGCAAGATCGCTGGGTCCCACATCTGCGGCCATGCAGAGGCTGGGCAGCTTACATGAACTGGTGGCTAGACTGGGCCGGACGTGGCTCAGTACTCAGTCCTCAACATCCCTCGTGGCACAGCTCTTATCAGGCTCCTGGTTGTCCTCAACCTCTCTCGGTCCCAGTGGCTGCAGAGTCAAGAACCCCCTTAACGCACCTGAAGCAGCCAACATCGGTGGGCATTCGTCTACCGAGCCCCTGGTCACTCCTGAGTGAACCGGACTCTGTCCCCTCTGCTTTCAGGTACTCTTCAACAAGAATCCACCTTTGGATTCCGACTGACACTTTTCTTCCTTCCAGCAGCATCTCTTCTTCAACGTCCTCAATTGAGTTTGACTGCGGTTTCCGATGCCACTTCGGACCTATGCACCCGGCTCCCCTGGGATAGTTACTCTGGCTCTACGGTATCCACGGGAGGGGTGGCTCTCCAACCTCCTAAGTTCCAGGGGTTTCTTCGAAATCCACTGGGAAGGGTTCTTAAACAATAAAACTTCAACCGCGACTCTACGATAGAATTGTACGGAGCAGGTACTTGTGTTCCCAAACTCAACCTGTCCTCCGTGAGGTCCCTACTTACTCACCTTGGGGGGTTCCTTGGGGTCCCAGCGATTCTACATCCTCTAGAGACTGTCTTGACTAGAGTTGTGGTTCTTATACCTCTACTTTAGTATATGGTTTGGTCTTCCCCTGGATCCCACTGTGTATTGGTGCTATTTACTATTGTTTCTCTGCTACAGTATTGTGTGCTTTGTGATTATCTGCGTGTAGCAGATACTGTGTTGTACTAGAGAGTGTTATATTAATAAATACATTTTTTCATAACTACTGTGTGGTTCTCCTTTCATATAACCAATACTATAAGGTTGCATTCTGGTAAAATAAGCTGCTTAACATTCCTTCAAGACTAAGCCTGAAGGCTGCTCTCCACAGCTACCACTTGGATAGCTTTCAAAGGTTATCTTTGACATATTAAATCACCATAAGGGTTGTTTGGACTGGTACAGGGTGCGCACTTTAATTAGTGGACAGCATATACCAGGCCAACCTCTCACAGACAGTGTCCATAAGAGTCTGCAAATAAGAAAAGAACAGGTGATTGCACTGAGCCATTTTGGGATTGATATACTCTGACTAACTTTACAATACCTGTATGCTAATTGTCCATAATAATTAATGCTTTGTTAAGTTTGAGTTTTACATTTTCCTTTGTTGTTCATAAGAGAGGAAAAGGAGCAAAAATAGAGCAACAGGATAAACACTGCCATTAGATCAATTAGTTTAGTAGTAACTACTAGTGAGAAAAAAACACATCCACAACTATATCCATGGTTGGATATCTTAGTATCAAAGTTAAAGGTTTGAATTCCCAAACCAATACACTAAAAGTTCTTAACATTTTGAAACACTCAATGTTTCTAGGTCTATTACAGGACCTATTAGACACCTATTAACACAGGATTGGGCTAGAAGAAAGAATTTTCCCCATGTAGTATTTTTCCTCTGCTTCTGTGAAGAAAGGAGGGATGGGTAATCTTAGCAGAAAGGCATGGTCACCAGGAGCTGCTGTATGCCATCAATCCACTGGAAAATTGACTGGGAAAACCAAGCACAGCTTTGTCTAGAATGTCATTAAAGCGTCTAATAGGGTGTCATAAAACGGCAGCAAGGGCTTGCAGGTTTCCATCAACAAGTTTGCTTTTGTTTCAATCATACAAAGATGTAAATAAAGTACTCCAGTTGCCAAGCGAACAACTACCGCAAAGTAGGCTCTCTTCGGGTAGACCTGCTGGAGATTCTAATTCTGTCTCAGGAAAAGTATCCAACCCACTAGCATTCTGTAGTTTCATGTACAATTCTGCATCAGTGTAGTGAGGCTGAACAAGCTGTCAGCATCCTCATCGTCTTCATCATTGTACGTTAAGTTCTGATGCCCCTGAAATGTGTTTTAATCGGAGAAATCAGAATTGTATGCCTCTTGTAGAACTTGCGCTGTGAGAGAGACTGTAGATCATGCAACATTGGGGACTTAGCACTAGTAATTTCACAATGCGACATTGATGTACCGCGGTCAGACACTGTGATTGGGAAGGATATTGGTGTGAAGACCGGATCTGAAATGACTGCTGGCAGTGTAAGGACTGCCGTGGTCTCAGTGGAATTGTGAGTTTGTGTAAACAAGGATCAGGGAGAACACCTAGCAAGGTCAGTTGGTGCCAGGGAAGGACTCGGCAGTGGAAGTGTGACTGGTGACACAGGAGGCTCTCTGGGGCCTCAAGGTGCTCTAGAGGGAGCTGGCATTGACTTGAATATCTGCAACATTGTCCCTTTAAATGCCTCTACCTGCTGCAGGTCGTTGATGAACTCATGGTGCACCGAGGGACACCCTCGGAATGAGCTCAGTTTCTGAAGACTCCTGCAGACTCAGACCTTAGGAAGGCCGACTGCCTTCTTCTCATCTGTTCTGGAGTGGTGAAAGGAGGACGAATCATGCTTAGCGTTCTTACACCTATGGCATGGCTGGACTTACACTTAACAAAAGACTTGGGCCAATAGTTTACTTCCTCAAGCACAAACTCCCTATTGTTTGATTCCCAATCACCTTCTAGTGCATGAGGGCAGAACATTTGTCACACCACTTTATAATTAACTGGAACCTAGGCACCAAACAAATTATTTTGTGGATCTGTGAGCGATATGTGCTACCTACAATTGTGGCCTGGTTTAAAACCTCTTGTCCTTGGGGTGGTGGGTATTTTCCCTGGCACACTTTCATTGAAAGTTGGAATTAGACCAACCGATGAAAATGGAAGGGAAGTGCCAGAGCTGTGTTAAATGGTGCAGAAATTAAGAAACTTACATCTGCGCATTTGGGTGGCACATATCAGTCTCTGACGACACCATCTCCCAGTGCGCAGGAGCAATTGCTGTTGAAAGTCCAGATCCAGCCTGGTGCCTGGGATTATTCCAAAGGTGAGGAATCTGCAGTTATAAATATCCATTAGACCTCAGTATACGTGAGATAAGACACTAACACACAGGAAAATGAAGGTCCAGCATGTTCCCATAGGAAACACGCTTTTGAGATTTTTAGAAGGAGGAGGTGGTTCACACTAAAGAAACTTACTGAATAAGGACATATTGGTGCAATGAGCTGCACTGTAGGCCAAAATATAGCAGAACAGACTCCCAAGCAACTTCTAGAGTTGACTTAGCTATAGAACGCAAATAAATCTGGTGGGTGCTCAGGTATTGTCCATAAGGAATTGAGCTGGTCATTTAGATGGCTGGGAATTGGAGTTCATGTCTTTGTGATTTAAAAAAAATCATATCAGCCTTTGAAATCAGATCATTTACTTTTGAACTCTTTGACGATTAAGGATCTAAACAGTGTCTTTTATGCTACTGCATGTAAGATTAATAATGTACTTCAGTACCTAATACACACTATTAAAACAGCGTGTGCTCATTACTGAATCTTACGGAAGATTTTCACAAAGCTGGGGTCACGGGAATGCAAGCAACAGCTCCAGCTCCAGTCCACTCTGCCGTCTAGACCGATATCCACAATTTGTTTTACCAAAAAATGAAACGTTATCAACTCTGGAAATGTTCCTGTAGCATACATTTTCGTATACATAGCCACAATTATAGCACCATAATAAACAATAGATCATAACGATTTCTACAGACACGTCTTACGTATAGCCATGTTTAAAATAAAGGTTACGGTACCTTGGCACGATGCAAATCCACCCCATACATTGAAAGCTTCTTGGCATTTTCGGCATATTGTATGTCTGACTGAGCTGGAGTCAGACCCCTACAAATAAAACAAAGGTCATTTAAAAGAAGGGTAAAATTAAATGCAATAACACGAAAATGTCCTGTAGTGCCCCCCAAAAATCTCATTTTATTTTAGATGGTGATGACACTGTACAAACAGCAACGATAACAGCCTGGACACTTAGGTCCCAATTCACAAAGGGCCTCCGCCCTTGTGGTGGGACCTCCATACTGTACGTACCCATCCATTGCAGAGGTCCTGCCACGACTGCAGGCCTCCCTCGTGGCAGGACCTCCATACTGCATGTTCCCATTGCAGAGGTACCGCCACGACTGCAGCCTCCCTCTGGGCGGGACCTCCATACTGCACTTACCCATTGCAGAGGTCCCGACATAACTACAGGCCCCTCTGTCACGAGTGCGGAGGACCTTTGCGAATCGACCCTTTGAGATTTTTTGGCTACAAGGATGGAGCACCCACAAGTCATTAATATTCAGTGATGGATTATTGGGGTCCACATTTTCTGTGCAATGGACACTGTAAAACTGAGATGGGAGCTTACAGAAAGGATAACGGTGTTGTGCTGTTTTTGGTGAGATTGGTCGTCTGGAGCAAGATTAATTTCCTATTTACATTAATCGGATTAATATTTTTTGACGTTTGTAACTAGGAAGGAGAATGTTAATGAGGCAAACATTGCTTTTAGGCACACATGAAACTATTTGCTAGTGGTGCTAGACTTATTTTTAGTAATCATGGCTAATCTTAAGGTGCTTAAATCTCAGTAAAATTGTGATGCAATTCCAGAATCTAATTAATATATGGCAATTGAAGGTAGGTGGTAAAACGCTTGAAATGAGACTGCATTGTTTTACAAACCGATGAAATTCTTATTGGGCCATTTCACAAACGTTTGCAAGAGTATGCAAATGAGTAGTCCTGTAGTAGTATTATGTGTACTATTACACGTTTGTGATAATCGTCCCAAAACCTTTAAAATGAGACAAATGGGAATATTCAAGATACATTCATATTTAATTAGTACAAATAGAAAGAACTGTGCTCTCCTTGGATTTTTACTGGTGTGGAATTGTAAAACTTCAGTGCAGATTCACAAAGGCATGTAAGAGTACTGTAGTGCTACATCTTGTACTCAGTAATTATTTAATGAATCGTCCCCTTCACATTAATCTGATAAAAACAAGCTTGAATGGCGAGAAAAAGAACGACTAATCACAGTAGCTGGAATGTCACTTTGCTCCACACACAGCCTTATAATGGAGAACTAGGAATGCACAATAATGTATGTGTAGCAAACTAAAGCGGGGCATCCAAGGATGCCATGTACTCGCACAGGAACGACATTTTCAATGTTTCCTGGAGATCAGGCTGCACAAAATCAACAAAAGTATAAATTGGATCGTATATTTGTGAAGCAGATTTGAAATATGATGTTTCAAAAGGATGAGAAACACGTGTTTTTGTCTTTTATACAATCATGATTTATTTTCATGGTTTAAATCTTTTATTGCAAAAACAACAATTGATGGACAGAATGCAGAACAATGTCATACATTCACCCCAGTACAGAGATCTGGGCCTAAATCCATCGTTTTTTTGCACTCCACACCACCCCAGTTCAGACATGGCCATATGCATATCAGCCTTGACCCTGTGCCTCATCGGAACAGTCCAGCCCGAACTGCCAAGCCATGTCTTTCCTGGACCGTAATCAAGCATCCTAGGACCGGTTTCTGGCTATCAGCCATCTTCATCCAGGATTGTATGACTGAGTGTGAGTGTTTGATTGGTTCAGATGCTCCGTCCATCACCACCCCCTTTTGTACCGCTTAAATCTTTTATTAGCATTTTCAGATAAAGACAAAAATACGAGCAGTAGATTCATAACCGCATTGGGTGGGCACCCTCAGTGCAGCTTTAGAAAGCATTATTTAGTGCTGATTACAAAAAGAACGAATCCCATCCCCCCCAAGGTCACCTACCAACCCCCCACTTACTCCACTCACAACAATACTGCTAGAAGGTGGTTCTGACCATCTGAGCTGCCAGGATTTTTCGCTTCCTGATCACCAAATTATTGAGCTTTTACTATGGGAGAGCCTCATAAGTTGGGACTCACCCACAGTGAACTCATGATGAAAGAGACTGCATGTGGATTTTACAGGTGTCCCCCTAGCAACCTAGACTAGGCTGCTGCGCTGCAGCTGAAGTAAGGGACCCGGGGTGGTTACATGCAGACACATGTGTACATGCGTGTGCACACGTGTAGGGGCTGCGCAGTGGAGATTCCTGGCTTGCGCAGCCAAGGAGCAGGTGCAGATAGACTGGTGTGGCAGGACTTATGCAGAATTGGGTGGTGACATGGAATAGGCTTTATACAGTGGGAAGAAACATGCCAGGAAAAGTCAGTGTGTTCTACTGTTTCTGACTTCATTATTCTCCTATGGGGATATTAAGCCAATGGGCTAGTTTCACTTTCCTAAGGCCTACAAATTCTAGACACGCACTAAAGTCTACTGTAACTGGTATGAGAGGAAGTATTCTGCAGAGTTCAAAGTCATATTTGTACTGCTTTTGGGTCATCCAGAACTGTCATATTGCTCTGACTCAGCTCATAACCAGGGCCTGGCTGGGCTCACCCTGGCAGGATTAATGACCTTCCTTGAAGGGCGAAGGCCTCCTCTCCAATAAGAGAAGATGGGTGGAGCTACAGGCTAATCCATCAGCAGCTGTCACCTGGTGCCAGGCCCCAAGCTGCACAAGGGAGAAGGCAGCACAGGGGAAGGGGTTTTCAGAGACCATGTGGCATGAAATCCCTGGACAACACCATTTTGAATAAACCCAGTGGACTGGGCAGGAAGGAGGGAGCAGGGGCAGAGAAGTAATGTGTCGCTGTGTGATAGGGCAAACAGAGACTTCCTGCCAGCCCCCTCCTCAATTCTTAAAAATAACTTGTACAGGAAGAGGAACTCTCTCTGGGATGTGGTCTGCTGAGGACAACTGGTGCTGGAGCCTGGCGCCATGGGCCGGTGGAAGGAAGCACCTCCAGACTGGCCCAGGACCCTGAAATGCACCAGGAAGGGATACCAGGACCAGTGAGCCGAAGTCAGGTTAAAGGCTGGCGCAGGGAGCCAGTGAACACAGCTCACTGCTGAATCTACACTCCATGTGACCAGGAGGGCGAAGGAAAGTGCTCCCAGTGGCTGGGGTGCTCCACCAGGAGCAAGAAGAGGCCAAGATCACAAATATAGGAACCCCTGGGGGCTGAGATATGCCCCCCAGAAGGTAGATGAGCTTTGACCACTGACAGACCGACAGCGAAGCACGTGGGGCTCCGCCGCCGGTCTTGGATATGACCCCGGGGTGGGTCAGGTCCCGCAGGCTGCCCCCACATAAAATAAAGACAGCAAGCGCCATCGCGCCCACCGTGAAAACAGCCTCTTGGGGGCCCCGGATCCCAACTTCGGGCCCGAAGCAAAGTTCTGCCAAAGGGCGGTGCCAGGAGCCAACCCTGGCCCCCCGAAGCCATGGGAGGAGGTAGAGCGCCGTCGCGCCCCCCTCTCCATGGAGAGTTCACAGGGCCCTGGACCTGCAACTCCAGGCCCCGATGAAGGCGAGGAGGAGGGGGAGCGCCGTCACGCAACCCCCACTCATGGGCAAAGATGGGCGCGCGGGGTGCCTGGAGCCCACCCTGGCCTCCACAGCAGAGCACAAGTCAGGGAGCGCCGCCGCCCTCCCCATGAAGGCAGAGGAGGGCCCCGGGATCCCAACCCTCGCGAAGAGGAAGGGAAGCCGGGGTGCGCCGTCGCGCTGCCCATGAAGAAATGCCTTGAGGGGCTGGGACCCCATGTCCGGGCCCGATGCACTGAGAAAAGGAGGGGGGAGTGCCGCAGCACTCCCCTGAGGCGAGAGGGAGCAGCGCTGGCCTCCGTGTCTGCCCGCCGGAGCGGACAGACCAGAACTGCGGTGCCGGCTCCCGCTGCAGCACGCGAGGGTGCTGGGCGAGCAGGAAGCCCCCCGGGCTGCCCTCTAACATGGAGAGCCTGCGGGGGTCCCAGGTGGGACCGGGACCCGGTACTCAGGAGGAGGAGCCAGGGGACAGGGTGGGACCGGGCCTCAGACAAACGGCCAGAGCAGGTGGAGTGGGATCCCCGAGCTGCAGACACTCAACTGGGGGTCGCAGTGGGACCGGGTCCCCCCAACGAGCGCTTGATGTAGGGAGGCGCCAGGAAGAAGGGCAGCAGGACTCTCCCAGGAGCAGGGGGGAGCCGCTGCTCTAATATTCCAGAGCACCCATAATGCCTTGCAGGCCCGGACCGGCCTGCAAGGGAAAACAGCGTTTCTTCGGTTGGTGATGGCCCCAGGAGGACGGGGTCACAGCTAAAAGTGTGCAAGAGTGCTGGGGGAGCTGCAGTCCCCACTGGTAGTTGTAATCCATAGTCTTTCTTCGCGTTTATTTCCGCCTCCGTCACCATGTGACAAGGTTAATTGCTTTCACCTGCCGAGATAAAAAGACGCGCGTAGTACGGCTTTTCCAATTTTACCACGGAAACTCGTTCAAGACATCTGCCCGCCTCCACGCGCCTAGATTTATAATACCAAAGGTACGTAGATTAGATAAATCCAAAGTGTGGTGCTATAGGGTTAAATAGCCCTTCTTAGTCTAACTTTAAAATATTGCTTCTTAATTCGTTAGTTTCAGGTCCTGACCTGGTGTTTATATCCTCGACACTCGGCAGAATCTGAACACTCCATGTTGAAGCCCCATCACAGCTAAGTCAAAAGGTATGCAGACGGGAACGCTTTCTCGTTGAGAAAGTTAATCGGATTCATGCCGCTTCTCTTTTTAAGAAAATATATACTAATGCAGCATTGCATATTTCTTTTGTTTTAGTACTGCGCTGTAATAATAGCTATACATCGAGCCCAGCGTGTTCTTTGAATCTTCATTACACCGCCAATAAGCATCCAAAGCTCGTATAATGCTCGGTAAGACCCCTTCCGGCATTTTAAATATCACCTGTGTTTCAGCCTATATATGAAGTGCTAAGATGTGCCTTCATTTTTTACAGCTTAGTTTTTGTTGAATCAGAAGTCATAAAATAAAGCTCATAACATCCCGTGGAGGCGACAAGAGCATAAGTTTTTTATCAGGTAAATGAGCCTCTACAGATTTGATATTTCAAGCAACCTTAGCATTCGACTTCATTGGAGTTGAGATACAAGTCTTTCTCATATACATATATCGCATTATATCTCTTGCAGGTTATTCTATTCGATTATCGTTCCACTACTGACCGAAATATATACAAATATAAATTTAACACAAGAAATAGGGACCTGCCATACGAGGTATGTTCTTCTCCCACACACCTAGATATTAAAAGTAATTATGTTATGCTGCAGCGTTTCATTTTGAATTTATAATATATTGCAGAACTTCACCCTCTTGAATACTCCATTCTCTATCATCGAGCACCAAGCAGAAACTCTATCCCCTTGACAACGACCGGCATGATCGTAGTGATTTAGCTATAGGTAAGCATAATAATAAGAGTGATTATTACACTCGGTACAAGATATAGCATCCACCTTCCATCCCTAGATTTAAAACCATGTATTATTCTAAACATACGACAAATAAGAAGAATTTCAGGGGCCCTTTACAATAGAAGATCCTGACCTCAAGAGATAAATGTCATTATAATTAAAAAGAATAATGAATTTTCTGATGAAATAAGCTCTGGTTGTTAACCTTTTTAAACCATTATGGCACCGAAATATCTATAAGGGACGCTAGAGGTGTAGGCTTATTTTAGCCGACACAGGAGACTAACCATAAATGTCCAGAATGATAGAGTTCTTCTTTAATATTTTTTCACATTATTTTCTATCATTGACATTCTTCTTAATTTTTCTACCTTTTCACATCTGATTTTTCATCACTATTCCTATAAAAACTCTTCTGTGACCTTCAATATCCACTTCTTATGCTTTATCTTTGGGTTAAAGAATAAATTTATCAATGTCTGTGTAGTTGTTTATCCTGTATTTAACATCTCACCGCCATCATATTCTCCTGTTCAAGTTATTCTAAGTCAATCCCTTGACTCAGAATAGAGGCCTTCATCTCCCTCTTCATCAATAGAGTACTTGATTGCCTTAAATATGGGACTTAGCTATTCTGCACAGTTTCCTTTTTCAAAAAAAATGGTTTTAAAGAATATAATTATGCATTACTGTATACATTTTGTATGTTATTTATTTATCTTCATGTGTAAAATGCATTTTGTCTAATGTTTTATTTTTTCTTGTTAAACAAATAGGAAATTTTAAAACCTGTATACTAAACTACATTTTTATTCACAGAAAATTGTATTCTGTCTTGAGAAAGGCGCTGGCCGCCGAAACGCGTCGAAACACAACTTATTTCTCACTGTAAAAGAATCCACTAATGTCATTCAATTTTAATTCATGTTTATTTTTTAGAAATGTATTTTTAAATGTTTTCTTGTGATACATATGTCATTGTTTTTGCTTTATGAATTATAAAATAAATTGTTTAATAAAATTAAGTAATTAATTGGAAGCTGTTCAGTCCCAGTCTTTGTCCTGCCACCATTGTGTGGGCAATCTACTGTCTCCGCCTAGGTTGCTTTTTTCACTGTGGAGCTGCAGGAGAATGCAGCCTCCCCAGCATGAAGAAGAAAAGTCACTCCCTAAGTCTCTGGGGACCTGAAAGAAATAACCCCCCAAAGGCTCAGCCAGCATTTTAACACATCCTGGGCTGGAAATGTAGTTCTACAGCTGGGGGTGTATTGAGAAGTGCACCAAGGGATGAAAGGCTGAGTTGGGGATGTCTGGAGAAGGGAATTCCCTGGAGGTGAAGAAGTGTAATTGCACCAGAAATGCATTTACTAACGTTATTTCTTGTAGAGGGATGAAAGGCACATGTGTAATGTGAAGTACCTGTGTAAGGCGATATCATAAGCCCAATGGGGTTATGTTGCTGGACATTCCTGCTAGGGTGTCTGGCTGTATTTGCGTAATTCTGTGATTTCATCTGTGATGCCTATTAGAGGTTGTAATTGCAATGCATTATAAATATTACCAAGTCTAATAAGTACCTCATTTTGAAGGAATGCCTAAACATGTATTCTTGTTGCTGCATTAGGTGAAGAAGAACCCAGACTGTTAACCCTTAAGATGTAGAGGTGTATACTTCATGGTCAGTAGGAGATGCTCAGTCAGGGTTATGTGTCACCAGGGCAGGTGTGCCTATTTTAAATGCTTGTTGAGGTAATTGGGTGGGTTGCCACTGGGATTATGCCAGTGCGCAGGGTCCTCGCTCCAGGTTATGTTCAGCTAACTGCATTAGGGGGCAAGATAATGTGCATACTGGGGGTGATGGTACTAGACCCCCCCCCCCACCTGCCCCCCTCCACCCTGCGGGAGGGGTGGAGATGTTATGCAATGTCACAAAGTGATTCCAACAGCTTATGTATATTTGTAAATTGGTGCATAGTATCGAGTAGTGTGTGTGTGTTTAATAAATGTACTCTTACTTTTATAAAGCAATGTACAGACTGGACAATCAATTATTGAGTGTTATTTCTGCGCACCTTTAATGGCGATTACTATCCCACACCGCCTCCCTTGAGTAAGCCTTAGACTGCTCTGCAACACTAACCTCAGTCAGGCGCTACACTATGGTGTTTGGTTCCCAGTGAAGGACAAATGTGACATGTTATTTGTGCAGGCCTCACAGATACTGGCTCGTTTTCCAACATCGGTGTCTAGCGGCGGGAAACATAGTATCCCTTTCTGGTACGCATATGTAGCATTTGATGAGTTCAGTTCACCACACATTACCTATGCAGTAATAAGCAAACAGAAGAGCACAAGGCTCTGAGAAGGGTTCAAAGTTTTGGTTATGTGAACTATATGTATGGGAAAGGAAAGCCCCGCGCACATATATGTCATGTGAAGATATTATGGTATAAATGTCAACTGTATTGATATGACTGAATTATGTTGATTATCATGTGCTAGCGGGATGGTGCTTTCCAGGAAATGATTGCATACAAATGTTCTGAGCCATATTGTACATCTTTGAACCCTAACACTACATGCACCACACCTGCATGAGGATGGTGTCTTCTCAAGAGACAGGGACAGCAACTGATACCTACATCACAGGTGGGAGTGTAGCGGTGGATTGACCTTTTTGGGGTACAGGAGAGGTAGGGGTCCTGGGAGATTCCAGCACTTTTTTTTGTTCAAATTTGATTTATTGATTTTAGAAAAAGACAAGTACATTGCATTTCTTACGCTTGTCCACAAAGATACGCTCAAGGCCGACTAGTATTCGCATTACATTTATCCGAACATTGCATTCGGGAACCCTCTGGTGCGGCACATGTCCTTGAATATCACCATGGTGTCGTCTTGCGTTTCTGGACTTAAGACTCTCTTGAGAACAAACAATTGAAAAAAACTCCCCTCCCTTCCCAAAAAAACTCCCCCCCCCCCCCCCCCCGACCAGTGTGCCGTCTCATGTATCTAAATATAGCATTATGTAGGAGAGTCTCATGTTACCAGCGGTCCAGACTCGGCTTCTGCGTGTTGCGCCTCAGTAAGGCGTAGTAGGCGAAGATATTTTGGCCATGTTATTTTGTTGAATTCTATTGATAAAAGTGACAACATCGGCTGCCAGACTGTGTGGAAGGAAGCCATGGATTGCGAGAGCGTGGCTTGGATGCTCTCCATACCCAACGTGTGCCAGAGTTTATGTAGCAAACCTGTGTGTGTGGGTCGTGTGTTTGTTCCACAGAGGGATACGATGTGCTGGGAGGCTGCCTGCATTGCCAGACCTATCTGTCGCCCACTGGGGAATTTCAGAGGGAATGTGAGCATGTTCGAGAGACCCAGAATAGTGTATGCAGGGAATCATAAAATTTCGGTATCAAAGTGAGAGTCTATGTCATTGAGGACTGATGGCCAATAGGCCATGACCTCCCTGCAGTCCCAGAGAAGATGTGTCAGGGTACCTTCCTCGCCGCACCCTCTCCAGCAGGTCGATCTACTAGACGGATTGCCTCTATGCAGTCTGACTGGGGTCAGATACCAGTAAGTTGTGAGTTTCACTGCTGTCTCTTTGCCTGCTGTGTTCCTGGCTGTGTGATTGGCCCTGTAATATATAGATTGCCATTCCCGGTTTGTGAGCGTTCGTCCTAGCTCCTCCTTCCACCGCCGCTGGCTGGCAGATCTGTGTATTTCAGGAGGTGGGGAGAGCATATTCCCACGCTTTTTAAGGGCAGGGAGGGTTTCCACAGAAGGGGCCCCAGATATCCTTCCCCTGTTAAAAGTTTTCTTGCCATTGGTGCAGGCCAAAACCACTGGAAGGGTGTGGCAGGAGGTTTCTTTAGCCAGGGTAGTAACACCCCAGGGGTTCCCATGGTGGGGGACACCAAGAAACCTTTCCCATTGTTGGAGGAGGGTGTGGTAGAGGTGGTTGTCCGGCAGGCCCCCCAGGTTAACTGGTGGGAGAGAGGAGCAACCCAGTAGTGGCCCATGGTAGCGGGTGGCCCCAAAGGAGGGTAGTTCTGAAGCTAGGGTGTGTAGTGGTAGCACCTAGGTACACTAGGAGGGCTAGATAACTGACCCAGTGGGGATTTGAGTGGGGGTGATGTGATCCCTAGATTCCAGGTGAAGGGTTGGTGGTGGGCCCTGGGGTGTCAGGGTCGAGTAGGCGGTTACCCAAGGAAGCAACAGAATTTCATTCTAGAGCTGGTGTTGTGAACCTGAAGTGGTGACCGGGGCGATGTCTAGCCGGTGACCAGTCAGGTAGGTCCTGTGGGTCTTGGACCCAAGGACCAGGAGCATAGGGGTGTTCTCCTCGCTCGCGGCAGGAAGTGGACTTCTGCAAGCTAGTACCACCCTGAACAAAGGCGGGGTACATCTTCAGTGAAGGGACCCTGTGTTTTTTAAAGCGGTGGTGCAGGCCTAGGAGGGATCTTTAGGGTCCCTGGCTGATTGTGGAAGTACTACCCTGAAGGCATGTGGGGCCTGTCTTAAGTGAAGTGACGCTGCTCTTCAGAAGGGGTGGTGCAGGCCATCCAGGGATCATGAGGCTCCCTGGACGGTCTCCCACAGTGCTGCCAGGAAACCGGGGAGAGCCATGAGAGGTGGGCCTGGGTGCAGCTAACTCGGGGCCCACAGGCTCTCTAAGGGTACTCCGGGAGGAAAGCACACCTCTCGGAGGGAAGGGGGCATAGGCCCTGTTCTCGCAGCGGAGAAAAAGGAAGGTGTCTAGGTTCCCGGGATAGTTTCCGTGTGGCGCTACTGACGGTAGGAATGAGCTGTAGGATGTCTGACGAGGCACCCTCAGTGTTCCTCCCTGGCACTGCCAGTGTGGTGGTGAGGCCGGTCCGAGGTCCTATTAGGGAGCCAGGCCAGTGGCCAAAGGTGCTTTTCTGTGTGGGAAAAACACAAGTGGCTGTGCTTTCTTTAGGGAAGACAGTCATCCCGAAAGGGTGGTGGCAGCTGAATGACCCCAGCGGCAGGCTGACTGAGAGGGTCCAGAGAGGTTGCACCTTTGGGGTGCAAGGACCCAATGGAGAGATTGTACTGGTTGGAACAAACTCCAAAAGGGAGACCAACTAGTGACCCCGGGGATTCGATATAGACCTATTCCAGAAGACTGCATCAGTGCGGAGGTACTATACCCTTGTCCAGAGAAGTGGTAGGCATAGTGTTGCATGCTCGAGAGCAAAGGTGGGCCTAGTTAGACTGAGTCAATGTAGACCATGAGTGACCTAGAGGTATCTAACCTAGAGACTGGAGGGTTCTTACAGTAATCTGGGATCCCTGTCATGGGTGGAGTTTTCATGGATGGGAGGAGTAGGTGGTCTGAGCGGATAACTGGTGAGTAAGGGGGGTCTGGTCAGAACCCCTTATAACTAGTTATCACTGACTAGGGGAAGAATACCCATGCAGAATGGCTAATTCTTCCCTGAAGGAATCAGCGTGTTTTAGAAGGTGGTTCTGACCATCTGAGCCGCCCGGATTTTTCACTTTTTGAGCACCTAATTGTTGAGCTTTTACTGTGGGAGAGCCCCATTAGTTGGGACTCACCCACAGTGACTGCATGTGGATTTTACTGGTGTTCCCCTAGCTTGACTAGGCCGATGCGCTGCAGCTGGAGTAAGGGGCCCCGGGCTGGTTACATGCAGACATGTCTACATGCGTGTGCACCCGTATAGGGGCTGCACAGGGGAGATTCCTGACTTGCGCAGCCAAGGAGCATGTGCAGATAGACAGGCGTGGCAGTTCTTATGCAGAATTGGGTGGTGACATGGAATAGGCTTTTTAAAGTGGGAAACAACATGCCAGGGAAAGTCAGTGTGTTTTATTGTTTTTCACTTCATTATTCTCCTATGGGGGTGTGGAGCCCATAGGCTAGTTTCACTTTCCCAAGGTCTACAAATTCCAGACATGCACTTAAGTTCACTGTAACTGGTGTAAGAGGAAGTATTCTGCAGAGTCCAAAGTCATATTTGTACTGCTTTTGGGTCATATAGAACTGTCATATTGCTCTTACTCAGCTCATAACCAGGGCCTGGTTGGGCTGACCCTGGCAGGCTGGATTAATGACCTTCCTTCCAAGGGCGAAGGCCTCCTCTCCAAGAAGAGAAGATTGGTGAAGCTACAGGCCAATCCATCAGCAGCTGTTACCTGGTGCCAGGCACCAAGCTGCACAAGGGAGAAGCAGCATGGTGGGAAGGGGCTTTCAGAGACCATGTGGAGTGAAATCCCTGGACGACTGCATTTTGGACAAACCTAGAGGCCTGGGCAGGAAGGAGGGAGGAGGGGCAGAGAAGTGATGCGTCGCTGTGTGATAGGGCAAACAGAGACTTCTTGCCATCCCCTCCTCAATTCTTAATAAGAACTTGCACAGGAAGAGGAGCTCTCTCTGAGTTGTGGTCTGCTGAGGACGACTGGTGCTGGCACCTGGCACCATGGGCAGCTGGAAGGAAGAACCTCCAGACTGGCCCAGGACCCCTGAATTGTGCCAGGAAGGGAGAACAGGACCAGTGAGCTGAAGCCCGGGCCTCTGTACAAGGAGAAGAGAGGCCCTGGAGGAGAGCCAGGTCAAAGGCTGGCGCAGGGAGCCAATGAAGACAGCTCCCTGCTGAATCTACCCTCCGTGTGACCAGGAGGGCGAAGGAAAGTGCTCCCAGTGGCTGGGGTGTGCCACCAGGAGCAAGAAGTGGCCAAGATCACAAAGATCAGACCCCTCGGGCCGAACTATGCTTCCCAGAAGGTAGGGACCTTTGACCTCTGATAGTCTGACGACGAAGCACGTGGGGCTCCGCCGCCGGTCTTAGATATGCCCCCTGGATGGGTCAGCTCCCAGGGGCTGCCCCCACACGAAGTAAAGATGGGGAGCGCTATCGCGCCCCCCACGTAAATGGCCTGGGAACCCTAACTCCGGGCCCGAAGCAAAGCCGGGAAGCTCCGTAGCACTCCCCGTGAAGTTCTGCCAAAGGTGGGTGCAAGGAGCCCTTGCACTCCCTCCCTCAGAGAGACCGCCGGGACCCCAACTCCAGGCCTGATGAAGGCGAGGATGGGGGGTGCCGTTGTGCAACCCCCCTTGCGGGCAAAGATGGGAGCGCGGGGTGCCAGGAGCCCAACCTGGCCCCAGCAGCAGAGCACAAGTAAGGGGGCGCCACCGCGCTCCCTGTGAAGGCGGAGGAGGGGCCCGGGATCCCAGCTCCAGGCTCGACGAAGTGGAAGGCAAGCTGGGGAGCGCCGTTGCGCTCCTGTGAAGAAATGCCTAGGGGGCCGGGGACCCCATCTCCAGGATGGGGGAGTGCTGCTGAACTCCCCCAGGCCAGTGGGAGCAGTGCTGGCCTCCGTGTCTACCCGCCGGAGCTGACAGACCAGAACTGCGGTGCCGGCTCCCGCAGCAGCACGCGAGGGTGCTGGCTGGGCGGGGAGCCGACTGGGACAGCGGGGGCGTGCGCTCCGGGCTGCCCTCCAACATGGAGAACCTACAGGGGTCTTGGGTGGGACCGGGACACCGAAAAAAGGCCAAAGCAGCCGGGGTGGCCTCCCCGAGCTGTGGACACTCACCTGGGGGTCCTGGTGGGACCGCGGCCCCCCAACAAGGAATGCATGTAGCGAAGCGCCAGGAAGAAGGGTAGCACAGCTCTCCCCGGAGCAGCGAGGGAGCCGCTGCTCTAATATTCAAGAGTGCCCATAATGCCTTGCAGGCCCGGACCGGCCTGCAAGGGAAAACATTTTTTCCTCGGTTGGTGGTGGCCCTAGGAGGACGGGTCACCGCTAAAAGTGTGCAAGAGTGCCTGGAGAGCTGCGGGAGAACGCAGCCTCCCCAGAACGTAGAAGAGAAGTCCCTCCCTAAGTCTCTGGGGAGTCTGAAGAAATAACCACTCAAGGGCTCTGCCAGCATTTTAACACCTCCTGGGCTGGAACTTTTGTTCTACAGCTGGGTGTGTATTGAGAAGTGCACCAAGCGATGAAGGGCTGAGTTGGGGATGTCTGGAGAAGGGCATCCCCTGCAGGTGAAGAAGTGTAACTGCACCAGAAATACATTTACTAACGTTATTTCATATAGAGGGATGAAAAGCACATGTGTAATGTCTGAGCCCGTCCGAGACCAGACGAGGCCTACCCTCTAAGCCGGCTACCACTTCAGGATAGTCAAGTATATTATTTATTTATTTTGGATGTGTAGCTGGACCTAGAGAAAAACGCTATTGATTAGGGTGGTCGATTTGCTTAGATTGATATCTTACTGACTCCCTCATTAATAGAGGAAGGATAGAGAAAATGGCTTTTCGTGAGGGGAAAGGAAAAGCTACACGGCCCTCAGGTAGCATAGTGGGGACTTTAGATCAGTTCCTCATTAGAGCCACTTCCGTTCCCGCTCATGAGATAGAATTGACAGAGCGCCGTCTATCCATGGACATACAATCAGCTAAACGATCATCCCTGGGCGCCATTGCTAATGCACATTCCCCGGATTGTGTCAGGGCTATAGATGCTGATCCCCCTGTCAACGGAAGAAATCTTGGATTCTCACCAAGCAATCCGCTGGAAATATCAGGCGGACAGAGCGCACAAAACATTTCTCTATCTGTTGAATCGGCTGAGGTGATTCAAAGTACCCCTCCCACACGCATTGCACCAAGATCAGCCCCTCATGGTAAAGTTATTTCTCCAGCTGCAACTCCAGATTTATAGCAAAAAAGGAAGCGGGGTTGGGCCCGCAGAGACAAAAACCGGCAAAAATTAAAAGGACTGACAAAAAAGGTGCAACTGCATTATTACCACCCCTAGTAACGGGAGACCAGCAGTCAAGTGTGTCAAGTGTATCTAGTGATTTAAATTTAAAAGTTTTGGGCGATTCCTCTGCGAAACATAATGATGCTATGTGGTTCAGATTAGAACTTTTAATTACTACATCTCTGTCCCCATTTTTGCATAGGCTGTCTAAAATAGAGGAAAGGTTAACTGTTTTTGAATCCAATGTTATGCAGAATTTAGGTAATTTGGGGTGTTTACTAGTATCAAGTGAAAGTGTAAGGGCTAGCAGAATCGATGATCCCGGTAATGTGATATCTGGGAACCCCTCTTTATCTAATCCCCTCGTAGAAAGGCAAATTCCTTTAACAAAGGCGCTGGGCAGAAATGTGGATGTTGTGGGTGTAAATGATGTTGGTACACCACACGTGGACAGCAATGTGGGTGACCTAGGGGTTAACCCAAGTGGTTTTACTCAAACCAGCTCTGATGCTCGGGGAAGGAAAGCATGTGAACCATGTGTGAAGCCTAAGGGTGATAAATTATCGAGTTTGACACTGGGGCCTCTGCATCAAGAATCGCAACGGATGCCTAGGGGATTGGTGCGTGATTTAGTTACAGAGGGTCTCCAGGTCTTACATCTCCCCCCGCCGCTGCGCCACTGGTAGTGGTCCTCCGTAACGTCCCAGTCTTACAGGAGGGCCAGATAGAAAACATAGATCAATTGATGGCAAAAAGCAGGCATTGGTTCTCCACTCATCTGAAGGAAGTTGAGATGTGGGATCTGAACATCTGTAACAAGATGATCATGGCTAGGCGCTGTGCATGGATTGGACACTCCAGGAAGGAAGGAAAAGGGGACTGTATTGTAGCACAAGTTACTACTTGTGTAACGATATATCTGTAAGAGACATTAGTTAGTGATAGATTCCTTACCTTAGAATATCCCCAGGCATCAGACTGGATCTGGAAATTTTTGCGTAGCAATACCCCTGCGCGTCGGTAGGCGTCGTCCGCGGCTCCGCGTCCGTCGTCTGCGTCGTTAGCGCCGGAATGACGTCGTTGGAGTACTTAGACGCCGCCCATGTGCGCTGACGTCAGTTCTGATACACAGCTTTTCTGCGCCAGATACGCAGAGACATGATAGAACCAACACTGGTGCCATGAAACTAGGGCCCTGAAAGGGGATGACCTTAACCCTAGATATCGGTTCGCAGAACGGGGAGGATGGGTGGGTCGGTAAGGAATCTATCACTAACTAATGTCTCTTACAGATATGGTGGTTACACAAGTAGTAACTTGTGCATCTGAAAGAGACACATTAGTGATAGATTCCTTACCTTAGAATAGATACCCTAGCAATACCAACCCCGGTGGTGGGTCTGCGAACCAATAGTCACACCAGAAAGTCCTGGAGGACGGAACGGCCAAAGAAGCCATCCCTCTGGACTTGGCTGTCCAGGCAGTAGTGTCGTGCAAACGGGTGCAGCGAGGCCCACGTAGCTGCCTGGCAAATGTCCTGCAAGGGCACTCCTCAGCCCAGAGCAGTTGCAGTCGCCGTGGCCGGAGTAGAATGAGCCCGCAATCCAGCAAGGGGCTCCTTCTTGACCATGGAGTAACATGCCTGGATACACAAGATGATCCACCGTGAGATGGTCCTCTTGTGCTCCGCCTTTCCCTTCTTAGTGCCCACGTAACCAACGAAGAGTTGGTCATCCACCCGGAACTGACGTGTGCGATCCAGATAATAAGAGAGCGCACATTTTGGGTCCAGGCGGTGGAGCCTCTCTTCCTCTTTCGAGGGATGCGGAGGCGGAAAGAAGGTGGGCAAAGTAATGGACTACCCGATGTGGAAGGCCGTGACAACCTTGGGCAAGAACGAAGGTCTTGTTCGCAACACCACCTTGTCCGGATGAACAGAGAGGAAAGGAGGTGTAGAAGAAAGAGCTTGGAGCTCACTCACTCTCCTGGCAGAGGTGATGGCAACCAGGAAAGCAGTCTTCAGAGTAAGAAGACGGAGAGGACAGTTATGGAGAGGCTCAAAGGGAGTACACATGAGGTAAGTAAGCACAAGATTCAAGTCCCACTGGGGCATCACGAAGGGAACAGGAGGGAACATGTGTGTGATGCCCTTCAAAAACCTATTTACAATGGGGGACTTGAACAAGGAAGGCTGATCAGGTAGCCGTAAAAAGGCGGAAAGGGCAGAAAGGTACCCCTTGAGAGTGCCCAGAGCAGAGCCCTGCTGGGCAAGAGAAAGAAGAAAGAGGAGAACCTCAGAAAGGGGTGCAGAGAGTGGGTCCACAGCCTTTGCTGTGCACCATGCCACAAATCTGCTCCACCTGCAGGCGTATACAGACTTTGTGGAGGGACGCCTGGCTGCCAGAATGATATCACACACTTCGGGAGGCAAGTCAAATGGCCTCAACTGCCGCCGCTCAATCTCCAAGCTTGTAGGTGGAGACTGGACAGGTTCGGGTGCAGAACCGTCCCCTGCTGCTGCGACAGAAGGTCCTCCCGAAGAGGCAGACGAATCTGGGGATCGACTGACATGCTGAGTAGCTCGGGATACCAGTATCTTCATGCCCAGTCCGGAGCCACAAGGATAACCTGGGCCCGGTCGCGCCTGATCTTCTTCAGCACTCTGGGCAGAAGTGGTATAGGTGGAAAGGCGTACAATAGACCGCAACTCCACTCGCGACGAAAAGCGTCTCCGAGCTTGTGCCGCCTTGGAAACTCCAACGCGCAGAACTGATGACATTGCACGTTCTCTTCTGTGGCGAATAGATCTAACCAAAGCTCTCCCCATTGCTGAAAGAGGCCTTGCGCCACGTCCGAGTTCAGACGCCATTCGTGATCCATCATGCACAGACGGCTGAGTTCGTCCGCCCTGGCATTCAGAGAGAGCCTGCCAGGTGTTGAACCACCAGGGTCACGCCCTGATGTTCCAGCCACTGCCAGAGGCGCAGAGCCTCCTGGCATAGGGTCCACGACCCCACCCCGCCCTGTTTGTTGCAGTACCACATGGCGGTGGTGTTGTCCGTGAACACCTGCACTACACTCCCCAGGACAGAGGGGAGGAATGCCTTCAGTGCTTGACGAATCGCCCGCAGCTCCAAAAGGTTGATATGGAGCCGGGACTCCGCCGGAGACCAGAGGCCTCTGATTTCCGCCTCTCCCATGTGGCCTCCCCAGCCCTGGAGGGACGCTTACGCCACAACCACATGCTCCGGGTGGGGTAGGGAGAGGGATCTGCCACTGACCCAATCGCCGCCCTTGAGTCACCACTGCAGTTGTCTCGCAGTGCCCTCCGAGATCAAGGCATGATCGGACAAGTTGCCCTGATGCTGGGCCCACTGAAACTTCAGGTCCCACTGCAGAGCCCCCATCCGCCACCGGGCGTGATGCACCAGAAAGATGCAGGAGACAATCAGCCCCAGAAGCCGCAGCGTCAACCTGACCGAGACTCGGGATAAAGGCTGGAAGATTGGAATCAGAGCCTGTATATCCCGAACCCGCTGTTCGGGTGGGTAAACCCGAAACTGCGCCGAGTCGAGAACCGCTCCGATGAAGAGGAGCTTCTGAGAGGGACACAGGTGCGATTTCGGCACGTTGATGGAGGACCCCAGCAAGTGCAGGAGGTCGGTCGTAGTCTGGAGGTGGCTGACGACTGTCTGGGGCGAGCCTGCCTTCAACAACCAGTCATCGAGGTAGGGGAAGACGGACACCCCTAACCTGCGCAGATGAGCTGCGACCACCGCCATCACCTTTGTGAACACCCGTGGGGCGCTGGTAAGGCCGAAGGGGAGCGCGGTAAACTGAAAGTGCTCGTGGCCTACCGTGAACCGCAGGTAACGCCGGTGGGCCGGCAGGACGGGGATGTGAAAATAAGCGGCCTGCAAGTCCAACGCTACCAGCCAGTCTCCAGGGTCTAGGGCAGTGAAGACCTGAGCCAAAGTCTTGTTTGAACTTCTCGTTCCGGAGGAAACCGTTGACGTTCCGCAGGTCCAAAATAGGGCGAAGGCCCCCTTTGCCCTTCTTGGGTACCAGAAAGTAGTGGGAGTAAGAACCACACCCTACTTCCGGCCCAGGAATGCGCTCGATGGCCCCCTTGGCTAAGAGGGCTGTGACTTCCTCTTGCAGAAGTTGCAAGTGATCCCCGACACGCGGTGGAATTGCGGTGGCATGGCTGGAGGGGTCGCCTCTAAGGGGAGGGAGTAGCCCCTTCGGACGATTTGCAGCACCCACCTGTCCGACGTGACAGTGCGCCAGTGGGAGAGGTGATGGCAAACCCTGCCTCCCACCGGCGTTACATGGGCCAGGCGGGTGCTGCGGAGGGTGGTGTGGACTGGCCTCGCCGTTGTCCCCGACCGCCGCCACAGCGGTTTCCACGGTCGCCACCGCGCTGTTGAACATTCTGCGGCGCGTGGCTGGCAGCACGTGTCGGGGCGCCCCTTACTTGGCCACGAAAGGAGCGAAAAGCACCCGATTGCTGGCGTGTGGCCGAGAGGCCCAAGGACTTGGCCGTAGCACTGGAGTCCTTAAAACGCTCAAGCGCATGGTCTGCCTTGTCGCCAAAGAGGCGACGGCCATCAAACGGCATGTCCAGAAGTGTGGCCTGGACATCGGCAGAAAAGTTGGCGGACCTCAACCAGGCGTGGCGTCGAACCGCCACCGTCGTTGCCATCGCCCTGCCCAGTGAGTCCGTGGTATCCAGCCCACACCGGATGGAATATCGCGCTGCATCTCGGCCCTCCACAAGGGCTTGGGCGAGTTTAGCCCGGACCTCCTCCGGACATTGTGGCAGCCCGTCCGCAACCGTGTCCCACAGGGTGTGGGTGTAGCGGCCCAAGAGACAGGCGGTATTGACAGGCCGCAGCCCTAAGCTTAGGGATGAGAACACCTTCTTCCCGAACTGCTCATATCTCTTGGATTCCCGATCGGGCAGAGCCGACGGGAATGCGGTCTGGAAAGTGGAGGCCTGGATAACCAGACTCTCGGGTGGGATGGGTGGACAAAAAGCAAGGGTCGCCCGGGGCCCGGCGGTAGCGTCTGGCCACGTTCCTATCCACAGTCGGACCTGTGGCGGGCTTGGACCAAGTGCCCACAAGAACGTCACACAAGGCCTCATTGAACGGCAGCAGAGGCTCGCTGGAGCTTGTCTGCGGTTTGAGGACCTCAGTGAGGAGGTTAGTCCTCACGGACGCGACGAGGAGCTCTAGGCCCAATGCCTTGGTCGCGCGCATCAACACTACACTGTAGGCAGTCCCCTCCTCCGTAGCCACGGTTGGAGGGGAGACAAAACCAGTGTCTGGCGAAGTGTCCAGTCCCTTGGCATCCCCAAGCTCACATATCCAGTCCTGTTGAGACTGGCACTCCTGTGCCAGAGGGTCCACAGACCCCTACCAATCTCCCTCGTCACCCATGACCTGAAATTCAGGTTGAAAGGATTAAGACCTTGGCCGCCCTCGTCAAGACTACACCATATGTAGACCCCTCCTCCGAAGCCACGGTCGGAGGGGAGACAAATCCAATGTCTGGCAAAGTGTCAATACCACTGGCCTCCCCAAGCTCATATGTCCAGTCCTGTTGAGACTAGCACTCCAGTGCCAGAGGGTCCTCAGACCCCTCCCAATCTTCCTCGTCACCCATTTCCTGTAAGGCAGGATTAACAGACGGGGACTCCTCATGGAAATAAAAATCTCCAAAGGCCGTCGGAAGCGGCGCCAGAGTCGGACCGGAGGGAACATTGGGGACGGCGTTCACAGCGGGCGCCGGGGGCGACACCCGTGGGGTCGGCGCCGGTGAGGTCGACCGGCGTCGACCCGGATCCGGAAGCGGATCCGGTGAGGTCCTGCGGCGCCATGACCGAAGTCGCCGGCGGCGCCGGGACCGAAGTCGCCGGCGGCGTCGAGGCCGAAGCACCCGACCCGCTAGGGCATCCAGCCGGGACCATTGGGCCCATAGGCGCCGCGGAACCCGGCTAAGGAGGGAGGATCCTCATGGCCATGAGGTACCGCTCGATCCCCTCCGGCGTTGCGCCGTGCCCAGGGACCCGAAGGTGTGGGGCAGGCGGCGACGCCCGAACCCCTGGCCGCATCGTGGAGCGTCGGGGTGGGTCGGAGGAGCAATGACGTCGCTCCGACATCTCATGCCTCTTACCTGAGGAGTTGGAGCCTGACGACCGATGTCCACTCCCGGAGCTGCGATGACTCCGACCCCGCGACTGGTCCCTCGACCTCCTGTGGGACCGGGACCTGTAACGGCACGGGCCGACTGCCGGAGTTCGAGTCGCTTGCGGGACCGCTTCCGCCTAGCTTTAGACGTCAGGGCCTGGCAGTCGGAGCAGGTGCGGTCGTCGTGGTCGAGGCCTAGACACTTCAGGCACCGGCGATGGGGGTCCGTAACCGACATCAGTCGGTCGCACTTCGAACAGGGTTTGAACCCGGGCATCCCTACCGGCACCGATAGAGTCGAAGACTCGAAGAAAGAAATTATCAAAAAGATCAAAAAGTTCAGTCAAAAAATGACTAGGGGTAGAGCTTCTCCGGATCTGCTCTAGCTGGCGCGGAAAAAAGAAGAACTGACGTCAGCGCGCATGGGCGGCGTCTAAGTACTCCGACGACGTCATTCCGGCGCTAACGACGCGGGCGACGGACGTGGAGCAGCGGACGACGCCTACCGACGTGCAGGGGTATTGCTAAGCAAACATTTCCGGATCCAGTCTGACGACTCTTTCAGATGGAAATTTTTTGATAATGTGCTTGTGGTGGGATTTTTGTTGAAATGTCTAGGGAGTATAAATTTAGAGCTTAGCTAGAGTAAAATATGTCTTTTGCCATTGTTGTTTTTTTTACAGACCCCATATTACTCAGAATGGATGGTGGACAGCTAGGGCATCAAACAATAGAAGAGATATACACGGATTCACCCAGCGATTCCCACCCCTAAACCTAGCCAATAGATTTGCCCCATTATCAGAATTAGATAATTGTGATTGACTACACCCTACAACTCCTACCTCACTGGAAAATGTAATTACCCAGTCCTCCTTGCCGCCTGTGTCCAACCTGCCTGTTAAGCCGGATTCATATGAGGATGTAGTAAGGACCAAAAGTCAGGATAAAGAGGGGAGTGAGGCAAGTACTATCAGACCAAAGATAGGGCTTAGTGCAGAAACTGATATAAACCGCTTGAGTCAATTACAGTATGAATGCCTGAATATAATGACATGGAATGTGGCTGGGGTAAGGAATAAATTGCAGGACGTAAAGTGGTTATAAACTATTGAAAATTGTGACATGGTTTTAATACAGTAGACATGGCTTACTGAGGAGTTTTTTTTAAATGGGTTTAAGACTATTGCAACAAATGCTACACCCTCTAAGTCGGGCAGGGCTAGTGGTGGTTTAGTGGTGGAGTGGTGTGGCTCACCAGTTAGAGGCGGCAGACCCGGGAGCAGAAGTCGGCCGGGACCAGGGTTCAATTCCCGACGCGGCAGGGTCGTGGACTTGGGTCAGCGGACTCGATAATTCTCGCTCCGGTGCCTACTCTAATCTGGGGTCAGACTCAGCAACTCTGGGCATTAGCTTGCCTAATCTCCACAACGGCCCCCCCCCCCCCAACGCCGGGGATGCCTGGCTCCACCCTGGGGACTCCCAGCAGGGAAAGCCAGGACGGGTTCCCCAGCGTTGCACAACGCCAGGAAACCTCCGGGTAGCAGCGTGCTTTACAAGTGCAAACATAATAATAATTAGCAGTACTTATTTCATTGTCTTCTACACTGACTTTAAAAAAAACGTACATAAAGGCGCCAAATTTCCAATTTTTATATTTTTCAGTAGAAGGATTGCAGGATATTATAGTAATACATTTTTATAATAATATTTTGAGATACAAGGTCATTACAACTTTGGATAAAGAGCTGATGCACTTTATGAAAATTGTAGGTCAGGACTGCTCCCTGATTTGGGCAGGAGACTTTAATATAGAACTCTGTAATCTCATAGCTGGTAATCAATGTGGTTATGAAGAGGAATTAGGTAGTGCCTCTGTACATTTCCCTCCTAACAACTATGGTGAAAATATCAATTTCTTCATGTCCAAGTATAATTTAGAAATTACAGAAAAGTTTTTGAAAGAGAGTGGGCGTGAGGACATAGGTAATATTTATACCTTTGATGGAGTAAGATCATCCTCATGCATTGACCACTTCATTATTTCGACAAGTCTTAGGCCCATTGTAACTGAATGTTTAGTCTCCCCAAGCTTATTGAGTGACCACCATCCCGTGGTAATAACTTTGAGAACCCCGATTAAATTACAGTCTCAATCGGATATCCACGAAGTGAATATAAAAACACAGGGGGAGAATGGGATTTCAATCAAATGAGCAGACGTAGACCCAGAAGTCTTTACAAATAAAATCCTTCTGAAAGTCAAGGATAATATTAGAACCTGTCTAGATGAATCCACAAACAGTCTGGATATAGTAGAGGCCTTCCAAGGTATTTTTACTGTAATTTCAGAAAACTTGAGAAAAAATAGCAAGATAACCGCATCAGATTCGCCAAGATGGTTCGACAAACAATGCTCCAGACTAAATAGAGAAATAAAGTCTGCATTAAAAACTATCCCACGCAATAGGGAGGAGATAACCACTCTACAGAAATTATATAAAGAAGCCCTTATACACAGGAAATCAGAGATTAGGGATAAAGCGTGGGAGAACTTGATGAAAGCTGCTGACCTTAAAGATTCAGTTTTATTTTGGAAAACTCTCGATCAGCCTTTTTTTAAGGATGTTCAATCTGTAAAGATTGATACGGTAGTGACACCTAAGGAATGGTTAACCCATTTCGAGGCTATTTTTAATGAATCCAATCAGGGTATTTTAAATTCTGGGGACAATAAAGTGATAAACTTAAAGGATACAAAAGTAAGGTGCATTAGCCAAGATGAAATTAGTACAGCCCTTAAGACTAGCGCCAGTGGCAAGGCGGCAGGCCCCGACGGGTCCCAATCGACGTTTTTAAATATAATATGAACCTTTGGGTGCCCGTTTTGTATACATTTTTTAATGCAATAATTAACGGGGTGATACCAGCCACATGGGCGGAAAGCTTAATAGTCCCCATCTTTAAAAAGAGGGATAGAAGTAGTGCTAGTTGCTATCGCCCAATATCTTTGCTTGACTCAGCATCGAAAGGTCGGTTGGGTCGGTGACTGGAAGCTCACACTCCTTTCGGAGCTCCTCAAGGTACGGTGTTAAACGCAGGAGCTAAGACTACCTTCGAGCACCGAGGTTTGTGGGCGCTTCTCTGATCCCCGCCTCTCCTCCAGGGCGGAGAGTTTGAGTAAATGCATGGATGTGACTAATGCCGTTGTGTGTCTTCCGCGGCAGGAAATGTGGTTCAGTGTATGTGCAAGCCCCAGGAGTCTGAAGTGCACACAGTCATCTCTGTACACAAGGAATCTGAAGGGAGACTGAAATGGACACATAAAAACAGTGCTTTAAGTGCATACCAAAGCGGATTCTGGTGGGAGGCTGAATCTAAGGGCAGTTAAGGTAATTTGTCCAATCCATGGCCATCTCATCCATGGGTTCTGACAGCTCAGGTTTTAAGCAGACCAATAGGTGACGTACTTAACCAGTGTCTTGGCTTGATACAATCAGTCGCCTCTTGTCTAGGCCAGCGGAGTATGGCTCAGCTAATGCTATTGGCTGTAGTGTTGAGCTTCCACTCAGTGCTTACATTGAGCTGCCCGAGTGCAGCCAACCGTGTTTGCACAGAGCAAGGCCAGGAGGCAGGTTGCTTGCGGCAGTCGCACTAGCAGTTACTGCTTTAAGTCGAGGGACATGTGTTAAAAAAAAAAATGTATACCTTGCCGGCTAACTCTGCAGTCTGCGTTGTACTGTTCTCTAGGGAGTCTGAGTTTATATCGGCTACTCTGCTTCTTAACCCTTTGGAGGAAAGGGTGGGTTACACAGTGTGTAGACTCCTTCTTGCCCCTTCGGTGACCGTCAGATGGAAATGCTATACAGACTTGGCCATGGGCTGTGGTCTCAACATAGTATCTTACCCTTCAGAAGGGGCCGACGGATCCGCCAGGCACCCATCGACCTTTCTTTGAGAAACCCGACCTTCAATGGTCTGATACTGATTGCCCAGGCCACTTGTCGAGTTGAGTGCCTCAATTTATGCCCGACCTGTTCAATGTCTGTCTCTATTCTGACGCCCATTTCGTAGAACGGGAATGAGAGGGCATCCGACCGCCAATCCGCAGTTCCCTAGTTTTGTACTTGAGGGTCCAGATCACGAAGGGTAGTGACGTAAACATTGTGGACAGCTACTTCAGCTATGGGAGTGGAGACTATTTCAGAAGCAGGCCTCGGGTGCATGAAATGTCCGCCTGTATCTATTGGTTTGAAGAGGATGATGGAAGCCCTAAAATCATTCTCTTCCACAGTACTAAGCCTCCTGTGTAGTTTGGATTTGAATTCCTCTACACGTGGGTTCTCACACCTGCACCACATTTGGGCCTTGTGGGTAGTTTCCAGTGGGTGGCTTGTTAAGGAGTGATGCCTACTTGCAACATTTTCGGTTCTGTTATTCTTTTTGGGGACCAATTGAAGCAGCATTTTCAGGCAAAATACATTTTATATTCTCAATAATTTCTAATTGGGTTCTATTTAAAAATAATAAAGTAGAAAATGTTGCCTTTGGCAGACCTAGTTTCTTTAAAAAAAAACTAGCAAACGTATCTATAAAATCGTGCTCTAATATTTTACCCATATACAGAATCTTTAAATGTTTATGAATATCAAAGAATAACCTCATAACGAAGAACTAATGTGCTACAATACTTGCAGTGCAGATCATTATCTCAATGTATGTTTAATTCTGATAATCGGAAACACTCCGGGACCCTTTTGATTTGTTATCATACTGATGGAGCGAGCAGATGAATGAGATTTTGTTCAAACTCGCAAAGTTAAACTTCCATAACAAATGTAACTGTATTAATATGCATGTGTTGAAATCATTAACCAACTTAGTTTTAAAAATGCGCACATTCAGAAAAAACATGTGGGACTAATATATATGCTCTATGTTGTAATCGCAAGTGTGTGAAAAATAATAAACTAAACTTGACTATTGTCTTCGTCAGTATTAAATGCGGCTGATTAATTAATGGTATGTGCCTATTAGTGTGCTTATGTTATGTTATGTCTTTTCTGTGGCAAAAGCTAGTGGAGAATCCTTGTGGCCTAAAAGAAAAAGGTAGGTATAAATGCTGCTTTGTGTGCTCAGCTAGGTAACATAGTCTAATGGGTTTTTAATTATTAGCAAAAGGGGGTGGGTAACAGAATGGGTCTCAATTCTCTAATTAATTAATGTTTTGTGTTTGTTTAAATACTAGTTTCGGAGAGAGGCTTTAGGCCTACAAAAGATGGCGTTTCGATTCCTGTCCAGAAAGGAGCCTTGCACAGAAGTGGAAACTTTTACCACGTCGACAATTTTGTCAGAAAAATACAGTTTACATAGGCAAGATGGCGCCAGTGGGATTGGGAGTAGCAGGCTGAACTCCGTAGGGTTCTGACCCCTGTCCCTGTCCTTGTCCGAGATTCAGCACGGAGTGAAAGATGGATTGTGATTACATCCCCCACCCCTGGGGTGCCCCTGACAAGTCCCCTGACGTGTTTGCTGATTTAGCTTGATACCGCCTGGTATTTGCGGACAATCTCTCTGATACCGCCCACTACTGTGGAGACAAGAAGGCAAGAAAGCAGAAAGAGGAAGAGGCTACATCAGAGGCGTCTGACCAGGAGATCGTGGAAAGCTGAGTACAACCGAGTGTACCAATGGGCGATGACTGACTCGAACTGATCGAAATTGATCCATCCAGCGGAAACGGCATAATCAATTTCACGGAGTATACGGGTGTCCGGGTAAGGTCAGATCAGCAATTAGCATCTGCTACTAGTTTAATGGCTTCGAGATTAGCCGAGTTGTAACAGAAATATATTGCCGGGGGAGCTATGTGACAATCGACATTTGACTTTTTTCTATTGTAACTCTACAGACTCATACTGACTATATCGTCACAGCGTACCTGCATCCATCGCTTGTCCGGTGCTTGTGGAGTTTCCTGGGGGGGTCAGCCCATCGCTGCTCTCTGTTCTCCGACTTTCTCAACGGTGTCACATGTAAACCCACCTCTGACTGTCCCGTTTGTATCCGCTTGTATCCACCTGCATTCAAAGTGCCAAGGCATTTTTTTTCAGTCAAGGCTGCTGCTGCATTTTGCGCTTTGTGCTCTAACGCGCTTGGGGTCCGATTGACTAACCCAAAACTCAAAACCTCTCTAACATGGAGAATTAAAAATGGTCCTCGAGGCAGTACGGCGCTCTGGGTTAACACAAAAACACAATCACTGTTATCGGCTATCGGTGCTTCCCACTCACCGCTCGATGTACTGCCACTCCCCCGGTCGACTCCTTCAGCCTTCTGTTGTCAGGGGGACGCTGCCGGAAGCTGAGAAAGCAGCGAAGAAAGCTCAGTCTGGGAGCTATCAACGGCACCAAGTTACCGCTCTGAGTGGGACTTTGACTCTGACTGGGACTGGGATCACGCTGCATGTTTGGGTTAATGCTGAGGCTGGTTCAGGTTCGGGATGCTGTACGAGCTGCCCAGGGAATGTGACCAGAGCTGAAGCTGAAGTGGGGGGGCTCTCGGAACAACTTAGGGTTGGTTCTTTCAAATATATTAAACATAGACGGACATCCAAACCCCCCCAAAAAATTGTCTACATCTGCCTAAATACATACTACCTATTTTCTAAGCGCCTGAGTGGTCTAGAGGCAGCGCGGCAGAGACAAAGACAAAGGCCTGTTGCCAGTAAGGGAGCCAACATGGCCAGCTTGGAAAATACACTGCAGGAACAACAAACTCAGAGTGAACAGAGCGAGAGCTCAAATCTGGCAAGACGACCAGAGACGAGAGGGGTAAAAAATAAGGATGAAAATGCTGCTTAAAATCATGACCAAAGAGAAAGATAAAGAAAAAGATAAAGTTTTTGATAAAGATCTGGAGAGACAGAAAGATCAGGACAAGACCACATACAAAGACAAAGATAAAGTTAAATAGGACAAGGAAAGATACAAGGGCAAATACAGAAACAAGGCTGGCGACAAAGATAAAGATAATGAAGGGGGGCCTGATAGCTCCCAAATGACCGCAAAAATGGAGCTTCTAGAAAAGAAGGCAAAGCGGCTACAGGCCATTAAAAACTTAAAATCGGCAGCGAAAACTAGCGGTCTGCCCAACGATGCTCAACCCAAGATCTCAAACATCTTTACCCCAGTAATTAAGGAACAACACAGCCAGATGGGGCAGATAGAAACGGTTGACAATCAACACAATCCATAAAATGTATCAGAAATTCCTGGCAACTCGATGAGGCAATCGATTCCAGCAATCGGAGAATCTTCGACCGTTCCAACAACTAGATCGAGTACCCTCCCAGACCCGGAATGTACTGATTCTACAGCTTCTACCCCGTCTCTAACGGTTATACAAAAAGACACAGAGCCCGAAAAAAACGATTGTACACTTGGTTCACATTCGAATCTGAACTCTGATCCAATCTTATGCGGTCTAGCTTTACTTCCAGACAGACCGTCGGGCAAACCTGAATCGGAAATAGAGTCAGAGCTAGAGTCTGAGTCGGAAATATACGAGACTGGGATGTCCACTTCGAGTGAAACAGAAAAAGTGAGATATGATCAGTTAAACAATGATTATCCCGAGCAGTCCGACTCCGAAATTAACCCCAAGGCTAAGGGAGAAAAAACAAAAGATTCTATTAAGGATAACAGTGGCGGCAAAAAACAGGAAAAGAGGAAAAAAAGACAAAAAAACATATTTGACTAAGACACCACAGATCAAGGAAACAATACTGACTGGATGGATCAAAGAAAAGGGCATACACCGCCTAAAGCAACTGAACTGTCGGATCCGATTTCTGGCCCCAATCCCAATCCAGGGAGAGAAGGGAAAAAAACTGAATATAAGACATCCGGCAAAAAGGAAGAGAAAACAGAGCTTTCCTTGGGGGACGTCATCAATTCAATCAAGATATTCCAAGAAGATGCGAAAAGGGACAACGAGAAACTCCAAGGAGCAATCAGTAAAGTGGGCCAAACATGCCTAGAAATTTCGGACAAAATGGCTTCTGTTGAGATCCGAACCGAGAATCTGGAAAATGATGTCTCCGACCTCCAGAAACAAGGAAAAGAACATGAGGGAATTGTGGGAGACTTGATGATGAAAGTGGAGGATTATGAAAACAGGGCACGGAGGAACAATCTGCGCCTCTTGGGAATTCCCGAGGGAGTGGAGGGGAACGACCCAAGGGGCTACATGTTATCCCTGTTCAAAGAGTCATTCCCTGAATTAACCAATTGGGACTGGGACAAAGAGGTTCAGCGGGCCCACCGCTTTCCACTTACACTCAAAAAGGGCTCACATTCTTCAGAGAAATACCCCAGAGCTATGTTGGTCTTTTTTGGGAATTTTCTTTTAAGAGAAAAAATATTCGATCTTGCACGTCCAACTCGCAGAAGAACATTTAAAGGGGTCACGTTTTTCAGCAGACCTGACTTTGCTCACGCAACGATGGAAAGAAGATGGAGGTTGCGGCAA
The DNA here is from genome assembly GCF_964263255.1 of Lissotriton vulgaris. NCBI lineage: Eukaryota > Metazoa > Chordata > Amphibia > Caudata > Salamandridae > Lissotriton > Lissotriton vulgaris. Next base: position 991,907,840 of record NC_141694.1, read on the forward strand.
CTCTTCACTCCATTCGAACAACTGGGTGCCACAGTATTTTTACAAAACCCGGCAAGACTAAAGATTATTTGGAATGGAGTAACTAGAATATTTGTTAGTGAAATCCAGACGCAAAGCTATCTCGAAGAGATAACGGAAATCAGCAAAGATAAAGATAAACTTTAAAAAAAAAAGGGGGGAAAAATGAAACAAAAGAAAGGGAAAAAAAAAACTCATGATAGTCGATATATTCATAGTCATGACACGAAGGATATTGATAGGAAGCTGAAGGTGGCGGGGGCACACTGGGGGCTATCAAAGTTGGTGCACAGGAAACACAATGGAAGACACTGTTAAGATTAACTTTTTCACTCTACATTATTTAAGGTATAGGGGTTAGGCGGCGGAGATGCCAGCTATCTACTGACCACTAGATGCCCGCAACCGGGTTCCTTGGGAACCAGGTAGCCTCATTAGATGGTGGAGGGTGGGGGGTGGGATGCAGGAGGAAGGTGGGGGGAGTGGAGGGGTTTTAAGGGGAGGGGGGAGGGTGCGACCATACAGACAAAAAGAAAAAAAAATAATAACATTAATAACAGGCGAAATAAGCTGAATCAGCGATTAGACGAGAAAAGAATGGTAAAGGGGGAAAGGACACGAATAGGGGGAAAAAGTGGGGGAAAAGGTTTTAATGGCTAAACTTAAAATACTTTCTATAAATATCTGTGGGCTTAACGACTATAAAAAAAGACAAAAAGTAGCGATTGGCTTAAAATCAATCGGGCCGAAATCATCTGTCTCCAAGAGACTCATGTTGAGGGATCCCAGAGACACATTCTAAAAACCCTGGGATATAAACTAGTTGCTGCTACCACACTGGCAAGTAAAACTCGTGGGGTGGCTATTTTGACACAAGGCAATAGAATTCGAGTCATAAGATCAGCAGCAGACTCAAAGGGCAGATGGGCGATTGCAGAATGTCAATATTCTACTGGGAAAAATATTACGATATGCTCAGTCTATGCCAGTATAGTTGACGATCCGGAGGTATTCCTGTTTTTAAGTAATGAACTGGCACATTGGCCGGTACCAATGATAGTTTGTGGTGACCTTAACCTCAACCTTACACCAAAATGGTGCTCTGATCAGAACTTTAAATATAAAGGCAGAAAACCAAAAACTTGGAATGCTGTGAAAGAGCTCTGCCATATACATGGGTTGGTAGACTGTTGGGGGAGTAAATACCCATTGATTCCCGGATACACATTCGTTTCCTATCCTCATCAAAAATTCACTAGAATAGATTATATATTGGTTTCGCACACTATTGTTTCCGAGTGTTCTATAGAACGGCTTCCCGGAGTTCTTTCAGACCACAATCCTTTAACTTTAAGTATAGATATTGGGGCGACCCAGTCCGTCCAAAGCACCTGGACGTTTGAGAGGGCTCTGTTGATTAATGATAAGTATTGTAACCATATGGAAAATTGGATCACAGAATTCCTAAATTTTAATATAGGTAGCGCCCCTCTGGTTATGGTCTGGGATTCACTAAAAGCAGGAATAAGAGGTGAAACTTTAAGATTTTCAATTCAAAATAATAAAGAAGCAAAGGATAAGCTAAAAAAACTACAGGAAAATTTAATAAGTAAGGAAGAAATCTAGTTAGGGCGGTCATAGGTGGGAATAATTCAGAAGGTGCTGCAAGAGAGGTTGCCATAGCAAAAAATCTTATATCTGATATGTTCACTAAGAAAGCGATTTATAAAGCTTCAATATATAGGGAAAAAATCTATGAAATGAGTGAGCAGGTGGGCCACCAACTGGCTGTACGTGCAAGACAACAAAACTCGGAAAATACAATTAAAACTATTAGACATCCTATCTTTGGACTAACCGACGACCCGATAAAAATCAGGGAAGCGTTTAAGGGGTATTATTCTGATCTTTATACAGAGACAGGTAGCAGCCAGAATAAAATACAAGAATATCTAAATTTAGATCCAAGGCCCCACTTACCACTGCTTGATCAAGACAATCTCTCGGAGACCCCAGATTGGATAGAAATTCTCCTATCAATAAATAGTCTGGCCTCAGGGAAGGCTACAGAGGTTTAGACGAAATTCCGGTTGAATTCTATGCTAAATTTAGTAAGACATTGAAAGAAATTCTAACTAAATTAATGATACACGTTTTTCAGGGTGGATGTCCTCCAGATTCTTGGGCCCGAGCAAAAATCATCGTTTTCACCCAAAAAAATAAAGATCCTATAGAATTGGGCAATTATCGCCCAATTACTTTAATTAATAATGATTCCAAAATATACTCTAAAATGCTAGCCAGTAGACTCACACCAATTATCCATAAAATTATATCTGCTAGGCAACATGGATTCGTCCCAGGTAGATCTACAACAGACCACATCCAGAGAGTGATCACGCTCTTTGACATGGCAGAGGTAGCAGGAGACCCTATGGCCTTGATATTACTAGATGCGAAAAAAGCATTTGACAGGGTCTCCTGGCAATATCTCTGGAGTGTCATGTCAAGGAGCAGGATCGGGGATCACTTCATCAAAGCTGTACAGATGTTATATGTCACACCCGAAGCAGCGGTTATGATTAATGGGGACCTATCGGAAACCATCAAGGTAACAAGAGGCACAGGGCAGGGGTGCCCTTGCTCTCCTTTACTGTTTGCTCTGTATATAGATCCTTTTATTACTAGGTTAGAGATAAACGAATCCATACCACCTATAAAAACTATTAATGGCGAAACCAAAACTTTGGCTTTTGCTGACGATATTGCACTTGTAACAGCCGATCCAATGTCGTCAGTCAAAGCAATGGAGGAGGAAGCAACAAGGTTTGGGGAGATATCAGGGTATAAATTGAAACAAACTAAAAGCCAGATCATAATTAACAATAAGACTAACTACTCAGACGAAAGGGTCGTAGACAAGGCAGTATATCTCGGCGTGAACATCACAGCAGATTTAGATAAATTAGTGAGCCTAAATCTGAGCCCCCTTCTAAAACAGACTGAAACAAGTCTATCTCATCTACACAATTTGCACCTCACTATTATTGGTAGATGCAATCTTATCAAAATGCTATTTTTTCCAAAATTTTTTTACTTTTTTCGTACGATTTGTTTAAACTTTGATCCACAGATTTTTAAAACTATAGACAATATTTTTGCACGTTTTATTTGGGGATTTGGAAGAACACGTAGAGCCCAAAGGTTTATTACCTTACCTAGGGAAAGAGGTGGCCTGGCATTACCAAACTTCAAACTATACTGGTGGGCCACCATCCTTAAATACTGGAGAGTGCTCTTAACCCCCAGGCAGGAATTTAATGCAGAGAGTCTAGTTCCAACGCCACAGGAACTGATCCTCGGCGAGGAGGCAAGCAATCATTTGTGGAGGTTAACATATGATTGTCACTTCAAAAAAGTACGCCTTAAATCACTCAAAGGCATTTATATCGTTTGGAATCAAGTACGAAAACTTCTGGGGATCGGCAGATTCTCCCACTACACTACGCTATGTGGGAATAATAATCTCCCGGAGATATTCAAAGACTCCTGTATGAGGCGCTGGGTTAGAGCAGGAATAGTACAAGTTGGGTCACTGTACGATTCAGTGGGCTTTCGATCATTCGAATCCCTTAACATTAAATTTGGACTGAAATCTCGTGATTTTTACAAATATTTACAAATCAGAGATTATATTTCTAAAAAAAGGGGGGGGAGAGAGTCATTTCGGAAAATTTTGGCAATTGAAACGGCCCAAACGGATAGGGTTAGAATAGGTGAAATCTATAAAAACCTAGTTACTGGCCTTCCTGATGACCTAGAGAAACATCTCCATAACTGGGAAATTAAACTAGGTATGTCTGAGACCATAATACATAAAACATTGGAAATGTAATTCTCTTTACTAATGTCCACTAAACTTCAAGCCCAATTCTACAAGACATTTTTCCAACTATACTATACCCCCGAAAAGATTTCTAAATGGAGCTCAGGTAAAGGTACATTATGTCCTCGATGTGCAATGCCCAAGGTAGATCTGATTCATATGTTGGCCACATGTGAAACCCTGAAAACCATTAGACGAGAAATCTCATTGTTTCTATCAGAGATATTTGGAACTAGAATTGTGATCACGACAGCGGAAATAATACTTGGGATTGATGGGGACCCTAGACCAGCTACCATTCAGGGACTTCTGTTTATCTCAATGGCCATTCTAAGAATTTGCTTGACATCAACTTGGTTAGACCCATATCCACTTTCATTTCACCAATGGCGGGCACGACTACTAGCTGCATATAATGTGGAAATAGCCATATTCAGCAGGAAGGGAATAAAAAGGAAAAAGAAAGGGCTTGAAATATGGCACCCGCTTACACAATGGATGGGGAGATCGATATTGTGATATTGTCTACATGATAAACTTGTGCTTTTTTCCCTCCTCTTCCACTTTTCCAGTCTAGATCTTTCATCGTCCTGCTTCATGTTTTCGCTCTCTGTTGTTCTGTATGAAACATCTTCAGCTGAACTTACTTTGTTTCTAAACTAACAAATTTCAACTTTGATTCATCAAGATGATGTATATACGTGTTTAATAATTTAAAACAGTCTGTATGGGGTGGTTCCAGGGGGGGTGGTTAATTGATAAAACTGTATAATAAAGATATTAAAAAAAAAAAAAAAAATACAGTTTAATAAGTTGTGCTAAACGAGCTCCAGGAGAGAAGGATTGGTTCAAGGACAGGAAGCGGCAAGATTGCCAAGCCGAGGAAGTCATTAACTGTAGCTCGAATAAAGATACATTTTCGAGGAAGCGAAGTGACACGAAGGCAAAGGACAATAGGGATAAAGAAGAGCCCGTTCTTGGTTTGAAAACGGTGATGACGCGCTATGGTCTGACATATTACAGCCAATGGGAACTCTGGATGGCAAAGAAATATGAACAATTTTGAGAAGATTAGCTAGTTAGAAAGGTATAAAACCTGGCTCATGGGGAGGAGGGAATCTCTTCTTGTTTCCCGATTCCTGAAGGTGTGACATGCTGTTGGACTCTTTTTTGTCGCACGTAAGGACAGCAGTCTTTTGAGATTATTCTTTTAGGTGAAGTCAGTCATAGACAGGGAGTTAGGGAATGGAAACTTATATTTTGTTTTAATTCATGCTAACTGATTATCTTTGAAATGTCAGACTAATAAGTCTTTTCCTTAATAAAATGATGCCTTCACTTTGCTAATAAAATAAAGATTTTGATTAAAAATGCTCCTTCTTTGAATAAAAAGTTAATAAAAATTAGATTTTGAAATGACAAGCTGGTCTTGTTTATTCATGGTCTAGTTATCATTAGTTGATCCATTCGCCTTTGTGACTTAATTAAAGGACATATGTTTTTAAAAACCATGGTAAGAAATGATAAACTGCAGTTATAAATAAATGTGTATATAGTTTGTGAATAGTTCTGATTAATTAGGTGACATGATTCAGTTGCTCAAAAATTGTCTCGTAAGTTTATAGGCCTTGGTAGTGATTCATGATTAATGGTGAGTATTGTGGAGATGAGTAGCGTTTGTGAAACAGTTTTTCATTAGGAGCGCTGGATCAATTACTTGGTAGCAGAGTTACGGTTACTATGGTAACTGACATGTTACATGATAATTACATAGGATACATGTCTAAAACTTGTTAAGTTTGTTTAGTTGTTATATGTAGTCGAAAGGTTTTTTCCAGCAGTGTGAAAATTCCTAGTTGTGCCGGCAAGATGAGTGTGACAGGTGAAGTTACACAGTGCATTTGTTCTGTTTCAAAATAGTGGTATTGTCATATATCACGAGTGTTGTGGACGTACAGCACAAGTTTAGGGATCTTAGGTGTGTTAGGTAGAATGTATAGTGAGGATTGTCTATAAAATTGTAGCTTTTTGAGTATAGGGACACCTGTCCTGTTTTAAAACTCACTGTGAAAAGAGTAATAGAATTTTTCAAAGCTTGAGTGAAGGGTATGGAAGCGTTGTCTATTCTTACTAGCAAGTGAGGATTTTTATTGGCGGGTGAACGTCCTACCAAAATTTCATGTATGAATGTTTAGGGATTCTTTCTGTATGATTGTGTGTATTAGAAGGGTAAGGCAAGGCTACTTGCTTTATCAACGAATTTAAAAATCTTGTGAAAATAGCGTCGTCTATTTCATGCGGAATTATTGAGAAAACTATCGCTTTATTTTAGCGAAACAGACAAATGGTTGGTTTTTGTGGAGTTATTAACTGAATTCTATTGAAAGTTTTGTTAAAAAAATGGCGCTGTGAAAATATTTTCTAAAGGAGGTGTCAGTATCAGAGCAGAGCGAGGACAGCGAAGCTTCAGCGGCAGCATACGTCACAGGGTTAGCGCTGTGATTGGCTAACATACGTCACAGTATTCGCGTACTGACTGGCTCATATGAATGGGTAGGCTTGCAGCCGATTGGTTCATTCTGAAATTCAGTAATTCTATTGGCTGAACAAAGTAGTGACGTGACTTAACCTAATTGGCTTGTTGGTGAGTTTCGCGCACGGATTGGCTAGTGTAGTGGAACAACACGGAAATATTTATGATCTTTTCTAAGTAAGCGGAATTGTTGAAAAACATGGTTTATTATCACAGGAGAGAAGAAAAGAAGCTTTCATGGTTTCAGAAAATGAAAAATTTATTTAAAAATGACAAGAAAATTGAAACGCGAGGTGGAAGATTACTTCATAAGTACAAAACACCTGCAGCTTATACGTTAGGTGAATATGGTTATCATACTGGTCTTCGGAAGGAGAATTGGATGGAATATACCAAAAATTATGGTATATTGGCCTGGCCGGAAGATGGGTCATTTAACATTAAGGTGTTGAAAAACTTGAGAGAAAAAATTAGGACTCTTGTACCAAAACCTAGACCTACACAATTTGAGGCTTTAGTTGAATGGGAAGATGGGATGATACAATTAGAACGAGAAAACAGAGGTGTAATAAGAGGCACTAGATTAGACATTAATAGAGAAACTCATGAAGACAGAATGCGTCGTTGGAGACGTATGGATATGTGTGATGGTTTGTACCCGGCAAGATTTAGTGAAGAATCTAGTCAAAAGAGTACTGAAAAGAAAAATAATCTTTGTGAAGATAGTGAATTAGAAGATTCTGTTTTAGAAAAGATTTAAATTACAAAATCGAAACCGCCACTTTATCAACCAGTTTGTTCATGGTCTACCCCGAGAATTCCTCCAGGAACTTCTCCAAGTGCTCCTCCTAGGGAAAGTAATGATGAGACTCCACCTAGATTAAATCAGAATAATGCAAAATGTCCTGAGAGAATAGAAACAAGAATTCTAGTACATCTGGAGAAAGAAGAAATTATGCTGAAACTCCAGTTCAAGGAAATAAAATCTCAAGAAATGTAATGGGAATAGAAGGATATGGGGATATACCAAATGCAGAATACATTCGATCAAAAGAAGAATTAATACAGCAGTTAACTAAAGGCATGGAAGCGGTAACGGTACCAGTAACAATTGGACCTGTTCTTCCAGTTTTTGATCAGAAGGAAATTAGACATTCAGCTCTGACTGTTCCATTAAACGCAGAAATTCAGAAAGTAGCTGAAAATTTTAATTCAGATTTAACAGAAATTCACTGAGAGAAAAAGATGCTGGATTTAACTTTTAATCAAAGTTTTTCGAATGATCAAACTCCATCTGTTGCAGGATCTGATTCGGAACTCCAGAAAAGAGCATAAATAAAATAGATTTAACACAGACTCCACAGACCCCAGAATTTAAATTACTTGATGTTGCAAAATTGAAGGCGGATTTGGAGGAATTGATTATTGGCACAATTGGATCTGACAGCTTAAAGCTATCTCAGAATGATGAATTATTGTTTATTTGTAAAAGTATACAATGGAAAACGAAAACTAAGTATGATCAGTTAGAGGAAATGGCTGCTGAATTAGAAATAGATTTGAGTAGACAGAAAAATTTGCAGAAACATTACAGAGTGGATTTCCCTGAAAAAGATATTGAAAACATGAACACTACAGGAAGGATAATTCATATAAAAGAATTAATAGTGTTTCTAAAAAGATTAGGTGAAATAAACAAATGGAGAGTGAAATGGACAAAGAAAAGAGGAAGAAAAAAGAGAAAGAGGGGAAATAGCAAATGAATTTCTGATAGCTGGCGGAGGGTATGTTCATGTTCCATGCACAAGACAGGATATTTTAGTGTTTACAAATGATTTTCCCCGACAGAGAAAAACCTGTGGAATGGTATCGACAGGTAGAAAGATTTGTTAAAGTTTCAAAAGTTCTGTGGATTGATCTTGATGGATTCTTTGACATTGTTGTTCCTTCAGATCTTTGGACAGAATGTAAAATTTCTATAGATTGGCCCAAAGAAGAACCTATTCGAGATAAAGTAACAGGTGCACCTTCACCTGATGTTATAAAACTGTACTATAAAGTGATTGTGTGGCTGAAAAATAAGATTCCCCCAAAATAAGTAGATTGGGTTAAAATAGACGGAACAAACCAGGAACCAAAAGAATCAGTACATTCATTCTATGAAAGATTACTGCTGGTATTTAAACAATACAGTGGTTACGAAAAATTGAGTGAAAAGGATATGAGCCATTTTATATACAGATTTGTTTATGGCTTGAGACCTGAAATTGGTGAGATGATTAGATTAGGAATAGTTGGCTGGCAATCACTCTCAGTTGATAACATTCTAAGAAAAGCGAAATACTGCAGTGATGAGATAGACGCTAAACAAAAGAAGCTAAAAGAAAAAGCTATGTGGGCACAGGTAAAAGTGGCTGAACAACAAATTGCAACTTTAGAAAACAAAAATGTTCACCAGAATCAAGGGAAATTTAAAGGTAATTATAATAAGCCAAAATTGATGGGTGATATTGAAGAATTAAAGCAGAAACTCCCATGTTTTAATTGCGGCGAAATTGGACACTGGAAGCGCAAGTGTAAGAATCCGGCCAGAAATTTTAAAAATGCATCATTAAATCCACAGATGCAGAATGAGATAAATCAGCAGCAACAGCTACAGCGACAGTTAAATGAGATAAATCAGCAGCAACAGCTACAGCGACAGGTAGTGAATCAGCAGAGTCAGATTCCACAACCGCCACTTCCAAATTGTGTTAATGTGCAGAGATACAATACAGAAACAGGATTCTGCGGAGGTGAACAGGTAAACAGATCGCCAAGAGTGAATGTGTCGAATGTTTCTCAACAATATTGGTTGAAAGAAAATGATGGAAGTGAATCTGAGGATTACTTATGACGGTGCCTGAGAGAGGAAGAGTGTGTGCTTGGAGCCACTCTTGAGGTAGATCAGTCTGGTCCGTTTGTAAATGGAAAAGTTAATGATGTAGAAATCACTTTTCTTGTGGACACAGGTGCTACCTGTTCTACTGTTAGATCAGTGGAAATAGAAAACCTACCTCTCTCTGGGGAAACCATCCAAGTAGTTGGTGTAGCTAATCAACAGATCAAAACAGATTTAACAGAACTAGTTAAAGTTGAAATTGGTAAATTTAAAGACAAACATAGATTCGTAGTCTGTGATAGCAGTCCTGTAAACTTGTTAGGAAGGGACATCCTTTGTAAAATGAATTGTAAAATATATTGTTCACCGGATGGTATTGAGCTTCAAACTCCAGAAGAAGATGGCCTTTATAAATTAACAATGTTAATGGTCGAAGCAGAAGAAAGTAAATTATTTCCTGCTTTTGACAAAAATTATCTACCTGAAGAATTAAAAGAGACGGTCAATACTAAAATTTGGGATTTATCTGGAGATGAAATGGGTTTAATGAAACATGTAGACCCAGTAAAAATAACAGTGAGACAAGGAGCAAATTATCCAAACATTCCTCAGTATAAAATGAAAGCAGAGATTATTGAAGGTGTTATACCTGCGATTGAAAAATTTATAAAACAAGGTGTTTTAAAAGAAATTGAGAGCAGTCCATGTAATTCACCGATCATGGGAATCAAAACGCCAAATGGAACTTTCAGGATTGTTTAAGACCGGAGAAAGGTTAATCAAATAGTTGTTCCATGTTGCCCAGTTGTACCAAACCCAGCGGTAATTCTATATCAGATTCCGCATGATGCAGAATGGTATACGGTCATAGACCTTTGTAATGCATTCTTTACTGTTCCATTGCATCCGGAAAGCCAACAAATGTTTGCGTTCAGATTCCAAGAGCGTATCTTAGCATGGTGTTGCATCCCTCAAGGGTATACAGAAAGTCCATCTATTTTTAATCAGTTGTTAAAGAAATCATTGGAAAATCTATATTTGCCTGGAAAATCGACATTAGTGCAGTATATTGATGATCTCCTTGTAGCTGCAAAACACGAGATAACTGTGTGACAGATACCATTACTCTTTTGAATCATTTGGCAGATAAGAGACATAAAGTGTCTCCTGCAAAATTACAGTTTTGCAAACAAGAAGTAAAATATCTTGGTCACAAATTGCAAAAGGAATTAGACAAGTGACAATTGAAAGAATAAAAATGATCCAAGCAATGCAACCTCCAAAAACACAGAGACAAGTCAGAATGTTTCTAGGAATGGTAGGTTATTGTCGTCAATGGATTAGTGGATTTTCAGTAATTGCAAAACCAGAAACTGAGTTAGAGGCTTTTGAGCAATTAAAAAGAAGTTTGTGTGAAGCTCCAGCATTAGGAATGCCAGACTATGAGAAGGAATTTGAGCTGTATTGCAGTGAAAGGGAAGGATGTGCATTATCAGTTTTGATTCAAAGACATGGGAAACTGAGAAAGCCAATTGCCTATTTCTCAGCTGTTCTTGATCCTGTTGCAAAAGCATTACCAGGTTGCTTAAAAGCAGTAGCTGCAACAAGTGTGAGTCTGGAACAAAGTGAAGGGATAATATTGAGGTTTCCTGTTAAAGTATATGTGCCCCATTCAGTAGAGATTCTCCTCACTAGAAGCAAGACGCAGCATTTAACAAGTAACAGATTGACAAAATATGAAAAAGTTATTCTGGGATCAGATAATGATTCTATTGCTAGATGTGTGAATTTAAATCCTTCCACATTGTTGCCCGATTGTACTGTGACAGAAATCAGGAATGAAAATGACATTGATCATGAATGCTTGGATGTTTTAGAATATTGCACCAAGCCTAGGCAGGATATTAAAGATGTTCCCTTAGCTGAATCAGATTTTGTTTATTTTGTTGATGGTTCTTGCTTGAGGACAGATGAGGGCATTCTTAGTGCAGCATATTCAGTTTGTACAGTTGCGGACGTAATTGAAGCGTCTTGTCTCAAAGGAATTCGTTCAGCTCAAATAGCGGAATTGATTGCTTTGATTCGTGTATGTGAAAAAGCTAAAGGGTTGAAAATTACCATAGTGACTGATAGTCAGTATGGATATGGCGTAGTCCATGACTATTGCCAGCTTTGGTCTCAAAGAGGTTATTTAACTTCTGCGGGAACACCTATCGGAAATGCAAAATTGATCAAAAGACTGATCGATGGCATTCAGCTACCAGAGAAAATTGCTGTAGTAAAATGTACAGCTCACAGGAAGGGAGACTATTACATGACAAAAGGAAATGCATATGCTGATGAAATCGCCAAATTCTGTGCAAAGAATAATATGTCCATTAATCGTGAAAAAGACAATGAACATGTTTTGAACTCACTTATGCTAACATCTGTAGTTGAGACATGGCAATGAGTAAAAGATTTACAAGATGAGGCAGATGATGAGGAAAAAGACACATGGTTAAAGGCAGGTTGCAGACAGCGAGAAGAAGATGAAATTTGGGTTTACAAAGATGACAGGCCAGTTATGCCAAACTGCATGATTGCTGACATGGCCCGAATGTATCATGGTCCAGGACATTTAGGAAGAGATTCAATGATCAGGTTGTTTAGGCAGACATGGTACAATCCAAAATTCAGAATAATAGCAGAATCTTTCTGCCAGAGACGCTTGATCTGTCAACAGATCAATCCAAACAGAAAAACAGTTGTAAGCTTGGGAACCACAGGACGGGAGGGTGGTCCTTTTACCAGGTTACAGATGTATTTCATTGATATACCTCCCCATAACAGATTGAGATATGTCTTAGTGATAATCTATCTGTTTTCAAGATGGGTGGAAGCGTTCCCAACTCGTCACAATGATTCAGTTACTGGGGCAAAACTGCTTTTGAGAGAAGTCATACCTAGGTATGGATTTCCGGTGACAGTCGAAACTGATCGTGGCACACATTTTGAAAACAGATTGTTACAAATGATTTGTGAAGCACTTGGTATAAAACAAAAGCTACACTGTGCTTACAGACCAGAAGCATCAGGTGTTGTTGAGCAAGTCAATGGTACAATCAAGAATAGGATTGCGAAAATGTGTTTGGCTACAGGAATGAAGTGGACTGAGGCACTTCCACTTGTTTTGATGTCTATGAGAAGTACTCCAGATAGAAAAACTGGTTTAAGCCCATACGAAATATTGATGGGCAGAGTAATGAGACAAGCATTTGTTCCAGTTGATAATGTTTTAAGTATAAATGATAGTGCAATTATGGACTACTGCAAAAACCTATCTGACGTGGTGACTTCTGTGTTCCATCAGGTAAGAACTGAAGTACTTACAAAGGAAAAAAAACAGACTCATGATCTTTTGCCAGGAGATTGGGTGAGGACAAAGGTTCATCGAAGAAGAAATTGTCTGGTACCCAGGTGGCAGAAGGCAAGACAGGTGATTCTTGTCACAACAAATGCAGTAAAGTGTAGAGGTCTGAAGAGGTGGATACATGCTAGTCATACTATTCGAGTACCACCACCTGAAAATCCTGACGAAGAAGGTGATACAACAACTGATTCAGATTCTAAAGAAGAAGAACCTGGAGGAAATCCAGATCCTGAAGATCGACAAGGAAGTCAACATCTGGAAGATTCAAATACGAATGAGGCATTGAATGAAAAAGATCTAAAAATTGTGATACTAGACTCTGAAAATGATGAAGATCTGTTAGAAAAAGAAGCAGAAAAAGATTCTGATCAAAGGAGTGAATCAAGATCAGGAGAGTATTGAAAAGCGGACTGGAAGCTCTGGACGAAGGAACGAAAATTCTAAAACTGGTGGATTGGAAATAATTGAAGAAGAAGAAGACGAATTACCAAGTACCAGCTATAAGGATGATGTTCCTAACAGAGTGAAGCTGCTGAGTAAAGAAGTGCCTGAATCTAAAGCTGATATCACAGAGAGTGAAACAGATGAAAGTGATGATGAATCCAATGTGAGAAGATCAAGAAAAAGAGCTTGGAGAGTTGAGTGCAATCAAACTGAGCCAAAGAAGAAACTCTCAAGAAAAGGAGATAATTGGCCAAATAAGAATGAGAGTCTGAAATTCAAATTAGTGAACAAATCAAAAGAACAGGTTAATGAAATCTCAAGTCAGAGAAGTGATTCAGATAAGAAAAATCAAGCAGGAAAGAAAATAGAAGTTATTAGCAGTAGAGCAAAGAGGGTGTTAAACCCTAATCAGAAATATAAATCACCTGAATGGACCTACATCATCATTCCACCAGTAGTGGAAGTGAGCAGTAGTAGTCAAGAAGATATAGATGACACAAGTGACAATGATTACATTTGTTTCCATATAAGGTTGAAGGTTGTAGATGACATAAGGTCGAAGAAATTGTATTAGGTGACACAAGGTCGAAAAAATTGCGTTAGTTGGAAAAACACATTGATGTAAGACGTAAGGTCGAAGAAAAACTGTTAGAGGATTCTTTAAAAAAAAATTAAAAAAGTAAAAAAGGGGGGTGTATATTTAGTGATTTTTAATTTTTAATTTTTTTTTAATGTTTGTTTTGTTTCTGAAAGGCTATTCTCTCAAAGTAAAAGATGCCTAATACTAACAACAATTCGAGATGCTCTATTTTAAGAAGATGTTGCAAAATGTCTTCTATTTGTGTGATTTTAATAATTTTGGTTTGGCTAATTTTAGCTGTCATTTTCCCTTTTGGAATTGACAAAGAAATGTACAAAGCTAATATGACTAGTAAAGTTGAGGCTAAACAAGTTATTCATGATGTAGTAGGTAAGACTAATAGAGTCATTGAGCACAAACCAGAGATCCACCAAGATAGATCTGTTGGTGATTTTTCTAGTAATACCTTTTCTAGACTTTTATCTGAATATGTTACGGTGATGAATATGAAAGATTGTTACATCTGTGTGAAACTACCTGCTTCTGTTTCGGAAGGGGTAACATATAATATGCTTCCTCTTACTTAAGGCATTACTTGTAGTGTAATAGCTAGTTTGTTTTATCGGACAGGACGGTTGGAGTATTATTCTAATTATGATGAGATTTTTGCAAATTTAAAGATTGACAATAGTCTAAATAAACTGAAACATGCTAAACAGATGAGGGAATTTTTTATAGTGACTAATGAACTCACATACGAGTATGCTTTTAGAAACAATTTAACATGCAAATTGAGAATGGAAGAAAAATCTCTCTTAAACATGGTTGATGAGAGAAGAGCAATTTATAAAAGAAACGAGATGCTGAAACAAACCAAATCTAAGTTTTGGCAGAGTGAGGATGAAAAGCTTAATGGTAGAAATATGTGGAGAAGTGTGGCTCAATGATTAGAGCGGCAGACCCTGATGCAGAGGTCTAGCCCGGGACCAGGGTTCAATTCCCCGCCTCGGCGGGTCTTGGGCTCAAAATTCCACGGACCTGATAATTCTCGCCTTGGTGCCTATTCCAATCATGGAGTCCCACTCTGCAACTCTGGGCAATAGCTTGCTTAATCTCCACAACGGCCCCCACAACGCTAAGGATGCCTGGCCTCCACCTTGGGGGTGCCCAGGAGTGGACGCCTCACAGGGAAAGCCAGGATGGGTTCCACAGCGGTATTCGTACAAGCGCCTTGAGACCCTTGTGGGTGAGTAGTGCGCTATACAAGTATCAATTTACATTTACATTTTAGAAATGAAAATGTTGCTGGAAAATTGTGCATAAGGAGAGATAATACTCAATTCGATAATTATTTTGTGGGTGCTAGTCAATGTGAAGATACCTATCGAATCTTAGGAGGGTGGGGATTTCAAGGAGGCAAAGACCCAATTTTTCCTGGAATTTATTTTGTTTGTGGGAATAAAGCTTACATCAATCTCTCGGACCACTGGTACGGGACTTGCTACGTTGGTTTAGTTTTTCCAAAAATAACCCTGAATGCAAATAAAATCAGAAAAGTGTCTACAATTGTGGACAGGTTGTCAACAGATACTGCAAGTGGATTTCAATTAGTTGATACAGAACTCATTGCTATGAGGTCAATGGTTATGCAGAACCGTCTTGCTCTAGACATTCTGCTTGCTAAGGAAGGAGTAGTCTGTGGAATTCTACATGTCCAACACTGCTGCACATACATTCCAGAGTCAGAATATAGAGATGTATATAAGAAACATTACTGAATTACATAGTGAGATAGAACCTTTAGAAGGTGATCATTTTTCAGAACGTCTGAGCAAAAGATTTGCATTAATCAGAAACTGGTTTAAAGAGATTAGTAGTTCAATAATTGGTAAGATACTTTATCCTGTAATAGTTATAGTCATAGTCATAGTGACACTTTTGTTAAAAATTAGTTGCATGATACACAAGAGAAAGAAATATGTAAGGGAAAAGAAAAGAATTTATAAGCTCAGAAAAGAACGAGAAAAGGAAATAGAACTAGAAGAGTTTCGTAGAGTCCAATATAAGAGTAGTAGACAAACTGCTGAATCAAAGGTTTAGAGAAACTAATACAGTGTATGTTCAAAACATGTTCGTAAGATTAAAATTTTGCTGAAATTTTTGGGTGTAGTTTGGTGATTATGAAATCACCAGATGAGGGAGTTGATGGAGCGAGCAGATGAATGAGATTTTGTTCAAACTCGCAAAGTTAAACTTCCATAACAAATGTAACTGTATTAATAAGCATGTGTTGAAATCATTAACCAACTTAGTTTTAAAAATGCGCACATTCAGAAAAAACATGTGGGACTAATATATATGCTCTATGTTGCAATCGCAAGTGTGTGAAAAATAATAAACTAACCTTGACTATTGTCTTCGTCAGTATTAAATGCGGCTGATTAATTAATGGCATGTGCCTATTAGTGTGCTTATGTTATGTCTTTTCTGTGGCAAAAGCTTGTGGAGAATCCTTGGGGCCTAAAAGAAAAAGGTAATATAAATGCTGCTTTGTGGGCTCAGCTAGGTAACAGAGTCTAATGGGTTTTTAATTATTAGCAAAAGGGGGTGGGTAACAGAATGGGTCTCAATTCTCTAATTAATTAATGTTTTGTGTTTGTTTAAATACTAGTTTCGGCGAGGGGCTTTAGGCCTACAAAAGATGGCGTTTTGAATCCTGTCCAGAAAGGAGCCTTGCACAGAAGTGGAAACTTTTACCACGTCGACAATTTTGTCAGAAAAATACAGTTTAATAAGTTGTGCTAAACGTGCTCCTGGAGAGAAGGATTGATTCAAGGACCGGAAGCGGCAAGATTGCCAAGGCGAGGAAGTCATGAACTGTAGCTCGAATAAAGATACATTTTCGAGGAAGCGAAGTGACATGAAGGCAAAGGACAATAGGGCTAAAGAAGAGCCCGTTCTTGGTTTGAAAACGGTGATGACACGCTATGGTCTGACATAAGACAGCCAATGGGAACTCTGGATGGCAAAGAAATATGAACAATTTTGAGAAGATTAATGTTATATCCGAAGTATTGCACTTATGTGTAATCAGCCTAGATCCTCCTAGCTGCTCAGCCAGTGTGAGAGATGGTAATAGAATGTTGGTGTGCCTGTGATGAATGGAATGCCTGGGTGCCTGAGTGGATGTGTGGATGACAGTTGGAGATGGGCTGAGCAGCTAGGCAGGCTGCTCCTGGTGGGGCTGGTGTATGGCTGGTACATGACGTGTACCCATCTAGAGCTGGCTGGACTAAGATTGCTAATATCCTGACGTGAGACAATAAAGAAGACTTGAAACTACCAACATGGCTACCAGAGTCTCTAGGCAGGATACAACATTTATTTGGCGACGAGGATGGGATATTAACAATCTTAGTCCAGCCAGCTAGGGAGGTCTACAAGCATTTGCCTGATTTGGTTCTTGCTGAGGGAGAGATTATTGATGAATATCAAGAAACGATAAAGAAGCTTGTTATCAAATTTGATGTGCAACTAAGTTTGGTTGTATTAAGGCACACGTTTTTCAAAAGAGCACAACTCCAGAGTGAAGACGCCGATTCCATTCCCAAAATAATGTTGTGGGTTACAAGAAGACACAGGAAACTTGAGTAAAGTTGGTTGGTGAGTTTATTCTCAGAGAAACGAGCCACCGCACCATACACTGGCACAGGGAAACACCAACTGACAATTTGCAGAACTAGAACATCAGTAGCACCATGACAACATCTAAAGTTCCAAGAAGGAACATAAAAGCACTAGCAAATACAACATTATCTCTTTTTTCCAAAGAAAAGTAAAGGAAAACAAGACAAAAGGAAAACAAAAGCAAAATAAAGAGAGGCAATAGAAAAAGAAAGAAAAAGTAAAGGAGATACTCATACTAACGAAATTTCCAAGGAAGACGGGTTACACGTGTGGACTTCCTTACAGAACCATCTCCCAAGGGAGACACATCAGAGTTACAACCCAGAGGAGGAGGTATTGGCTGCTTCACCTCAGAACAGGTAAACTCTGGTTGAGACTCATGATCAGGACAAGTTCCACAGTCACTCACTTTCACCTTAATAACTTTACAAAGATTCCACCAATGACCACCTTCCACCATGACGGTATTTCCACACACTTTCTCTACACGAACAGGTTCACCAAAAGAGTCACAACCTTTCTTAACAGACCTATAATTCTTCACACGCACCATATCTCCAGGAGAAATGTTCACACTCTTTGTGGATTTTTTGTCATTGTACCTGTAGGCCATTTTGTCTTGAGCATTTTTAACACGCAACTGCAACTCATCATGATCAACAAAATGAGGAGAAACCTTTTGGGCAACAGTTCTCAAAAGCCAGGCAGGATAAAGTGTAGACATAGACAATCTACCTCTGAGGGAAACAAAAGGAGCAACCTTTGTTACAGAATGTGGGGTAGTGCGATAGAACCAAATCATGGATCTCACAGCATTCTCCACATCAAAATTGTTTCCTTTGGCCCACTTTATACATTCCACAAGCACACAATTCATTCTCTCAACTTGACCATTTGTTTGAGGATGTCCTACTGAACTCCTCCAGTGCTTAATTCTAGATTCTGACAAAAAGACACGTATCTCAGCATTAACAAATTGAACGCCATTGTCAGAAACAAGTGACTCAGGAAAACCTTCCCTCATAAAAATTTCTCTCAGAAAGAGAATAGCAGAACTGGCAGAGGGATTAGAGCAAAATTTAACCTCAGGCCATTTACTATGAAAATCCATAATTACAAAAGCAAACCTTAAGTGAGAAGGAAGAAAGTTGAAAGGACCAACCATGTCAATACCTATTTTCAACCAGGGTTTAGAAGGAAAAGGAATAGGCTGCAAAGGTGGAACAAAAACTTTCAAACCTTTCTCAGCAGAAGCAAAAACACAACAGAGCTTAACTCTTTCCTCCACATCACCATCCATTGAAGGCCACCAATAGTGCAATCTCAATCGTCTCTTGGTCATAGTGAGCCCAAGGTGTCCATCGTGAGCCCTATCTATCAATTTCACACGTAGATTCAGAGGAGGTATACATCTGTCATCTCTCATGACAACTCCATCTTCTATAGAAAGTTCATCAGAAACCTTCCAAAAGGGTTGAATATGAAAAGGTAGAGTTCTTTCTCTAGGCCATCCCGCAATAATATAATCTTTGACTTTCAACAAAGTTATGTCAGAGTTCATGGCATCCAACCATTCACTTTCAGAACAACCAACACAATCAACAGCATCCAAAGTAGCAATAAAACAATCCTCTCGATCTTCGTCCAAATCAGTACCTTCATTTTCTTGTAAAGGTAATCTAGAGAGCATGTCTGCTGTACAATTTTCTTTCCCAGGTATGTGTTTAACAACAAACTGATACTGCAACAATTTAGTAGTAAGGCGGGCTATACATGGTGTGGCATACTTAACGCGATCACCAGACAAAATGTAGACCAGAGGCTTATGGTCAGTCTGAATAACAAACTTCCTTCCCCAAATATAGGTGCAAAACTTTTCACAAGCCCAATAGCATGCTAGCAACTCTTTTTCGATCACTGAATAATTAATTTCAGGATCTCTTAAAACCCTTGAAGCATAACTAATAGGGACTTCTTTATCTTCAATAATTTGAGTGAGCACTGCTCCCAAACCATAACTACTTGCGTCAACAGTGATAATATAGCTGACACTGGGGTCATAAGCCTTCAAAATCTTAGCATTAACTAACTCTGATTTAACCAAATCAAAAGTTGACTGACAAACCTCATCCCAAACAAAAGAAACACTAGACCTGAGCATATTAGACCAAGACTTCATCTTACTGGCATAGTCTGGGATAAAACGTGAATAAAATTCACACAAACCCAAAAATGACCATAACTCATCCTTATTTTTGGGTACAGGACAATCCACAACAGCTTTAACCAACCCAGGTCTAGGGGAAACTCCCAAACTAGACACCAAATGACCAAGAAATTCAACTTCTCTTTTCCAAAACTCGCATTTGTTCTTTTTAACCACAATACCTTTATCATCAAATTTCCTGAGAACAGACCTGAGAGTGAAATCGTGTTGATCTAAAAATTTGTCAAAGATTAAAACATCGTCTTGAAAAATCACCACTCCTTTGACATCCTTCAGAACACTCTGCATGATTCTTTGAAAAATAGAAGCCGCAGAGGCTAGCCCATAGGGCATTCTGCAAATCTGAAAAGTCCCAAAGGGAGAATTAAAAGCAGTGTAATGTCTGGACTCCTCCTCCAGCACAATTTGGTGGTATGTGGAGGCTAAATCAATTTTCGAAAACCCCTGCGCATCTCTCAACTCTTCCAACAAATCACCAATCTTTGGAAGTGGGTGGGCATCCACCCAAATCTCCTTATTAAGACTCCTGAGATCACAACAAAGACGAATTTCCCCATTCTTTTTGCGTGCGACCACCAAAGGACTAAGCCACAAACTAGATTCAATAGGCTCTATGATACCATTTCTCTCTAGTCTCTCAAGTTCAGCTTTAAGATCTGCTCTCAAACTAAAAGGTACAGACCTAACCTATGTTTCACAGGCACGGCATCACTCTTAACCTTGATCCTATGTTTAAATCCAACAATTTCACCAAGTGAATCTGAAAAGACTCTGGGAAACTCTTTCTCAAGAGATAAAGAATCAGGCATATCCAGCACAACAAGTACCTGTTCTTTTGCACCAGGTCTCAACAACATACCAAAGAGACCCTGATGGAACCATCCCAAAATGTTCAATCCACGCACTGCCACATATATCTTCCCTTGTATTTTCCTATCTTTAAACTGCAAAATGTTTCAATGTAGCCTTCCAAAACTATCTTGCGACCCTCATAGGAAACAGGTGCCCTTTCAGGGGGAAACAACTCTCTGTTAGACCAGGATTGCTTAAATAATTCTAAGGAAATCATGGTTATCCTGGCTCCAGAATCTGCAAGAAGTTTTAAACAAACATCACCTACAAAAATATCCACCTAAGGATCTACACATTCTTCAGGATTCCCAGTTACAACACCATCGTCAGTGACAGTAACAATCATGTCCTTAAATTCTTTCACCATTTCACACTCCGAGACATGCTCATTCTCCAACACACAACTGACCTTTTTAAGTTTACTCAAACTGGCTTTGCAAACTTTTGCCAAATGACCAAATTTCCCACATTTATAACACTTGGCATTTTTCCCTGGACAAAAACTGTTTTCTTTGGAGTATGGAGAATAACCAGATCTATAGCACATGTTTTTCTTAAAAGAACTCTTTTCATTAAACTTTTCTTTCTTAGGGAAGCTAGACCTAGATGTTGGAGAAACAACAGCATTTACATTTTCTTTATGCACATCAGTTTTACACAACTCTTTAATAGAAGTTTGAGCCAGTTCAAGACTCTTTGCCACCTTAATAATTTCTTCTAAGGAAGGGTTACCCATGGTAAGTAGTTTCTGTTGGATACGTTTGTCACTACAATGTGCGATGAATTGATCCCTCACCAATTGATCCTTAAAATCACCGAACTGACATTCTGCACAAAGTTTACGTAATGCGCTTAAATAGGAAATGGGAAAGCGTGAAGGAAATGTTGTGTTTTTCACTGTATTTATTTTTAACTATGTGTGAGCTTGAGCAATGCTTTTGGTAATTTCGTTTTTTATTACCTCTTCAAACTGCTGATTTCAAAGTTTAAATGTGTCTTTGCTCGCGCTCACCTTCGTGTTTGCCTTGGACCCGAGTTCCCTCTGGTGACATCTTCGGACTGCATTTTCCCGATAATCTATTGTGACGCATCATCTTCTGCGCTGTTCACTGGCGTTTTGGTGCACGCAGCTACTTTGAGCCATCCGGAATGATGTCATTGTACGTGCCGCCATTTAGGGTTTAGTTGCGATCTTCTGTTGCCTATGGAGGGTACACGATGTTATAGAGAACAGCAGCTAAGTAGTACCGCCATCCACAAGTCTAATTATTTCATCATTGTGAATGTGTCAGCTTTCTAGGGGGTACGCAGATAAGTTTGAGAGAGGCATGATGACCAACTCGCTTCAACTCGTTTTTCTTCACGTCGTGGGATTCTTCTGTCATTACAGATACAGTGACTTTTCTACATCTATTGTTTTTCAATGTTCTGCAAAAGGTTATTCTGCCATCTAGTGGATCTGTGAAGTATAACAGTGGTTCTGGGAAGTATTACAGGGAACCTAGAAAAGAACAGAACCAGTCTACGAGATTGTTGGAGCTCATGCTAAGTTTAGATCAGCAGTGTCCTGTTATCTTTTATCTCTTTACAGTTTAATGTATGTTAAACGTTCTTTACGCTTGCACTATTGCAATGTCTTGCTTTACAAGTTCTAGTGCATGTTATGTGGTGTTGTATTTCTTGCATTTATGAGTTGTTGCACAACTCGGGTGAGAGATCGCTCACCGGCGTGGGGCACAGTTCACTAGTTCTAATGTTAGTGGATTTGTTTCAGGAATTATCCAATTTTTCTGTTTAGCATGTACTGATGTCACAGGTAAATATGCCACAGTTTTACGCAGTGTAAGCCATGTGGTCGTCTTTGTGTTTGGTGGGTGGCATCACAGTTGTTCCTTAGGTGTGGGATAGGTTTTTGACATGGGGTATTCCTACATGTGCGATGGGCTTGTGTATAGGCTCATCACAGATGATCCTTTTCATGGAATTGAGTTGGGTTTGAGTCCCAGTTAGTGACCTCCTTATGAGGTTTGGGTCTTGGGTCTGTTTCCATACAAAATCTTTTGGTTTAACCTTTACTCAGGGTTAATAGATGGGTTCTTATCCCATTGTAAGTTGTGCGCAGTACTAATGTACAACCCGGGTATACACCTCACTTACAGTTGCGCGCAGTACAATTGTACAACTAGGTTGTGTGTTTTGGGTGCTCGCCCCTCACACAGGGTCATGGGTCTCTGTCCCATATCGTACAAGTTCCCTTCTATTTGGGATAGGTCTTGCTGTGTATTTTACCTTTGATTTTACAGTACAGTGTTTTACGCATAGTATCATATTGATTCTTGCACTTGTTTCTCAACACTACGCTTCTTAATGTTTTACAATTTTTATGGGGGAGGATGGAGAATATTGTTGCACATGTATATTGATGTTGCATTATTTCCATCTTGTTTGGTTTTGTATTGTTCATTTTTCTGAGATGTTTTTCTATATGTTGCATCCCGGAGTTATGAATTTTACTGCTTACGTTTGTATAGTTTTTTATTCCTTTATTTGCTATTGTTGTTTTGTTTGTAAAAGAAAGGGATAATGTTATATCCTAAGTATTGCACTTATGTGTAATCAGCCTAGGTCCACCTAGCTGCTCAGCCAGTGTGAGAGATGGTAATAGAATGTTGGTGTGCCTGTGATGAATGGAATGCATGGGTGCCTGAGTGGATGTGTGGATGACAGTTGGAGATGGGCTGAGCAGCTAGGCAGGCTGCTCCTGGTGGGGCTGGTGTATGGCTGGTACATGACTTGTACCCATCTAGAGCTGGCTGGACTAAGATTGTTAATATCCTGACGTGAGACAATAAAGAAGACTTGAAACTACCAACATGGCTACCAGAGTCTCTATGCAGGATACAACATTTAGCTAGTTAGAAAGGGATAAAACCTGGCTCATGGGGAGGAGGGAATCTCTTCTTGTTTCCCGATTCCTGAAGGTGTGACGTGCTGTTGGACTCTTTTTTTGTCGCACGTAAGGACAGCAGTCTTTTGAGATTATTCTTTTAGGTGAAGTCAGGTATAGACAGGGAGTTAGGGAATGGAAACTTATATTTTGTTTTAATTCATGCTAACTGATTATCTTTGAAATGTCAGACTAATAAGTCTTTTCCTTAATAAAATGATGCCTTCACTTTGCTAATAAAATAAAGATTTTGATTAAAAATGCTCCTTCTTTGAATAAAAAGTTAATAAAAATTAAATTTTGAAATGACAAGCTGGTCTTGTTTATTCATGGTCTAGTTATCATTAGTTGATCCATTCGCCTTGGTGACTTAATTAAATGACATATGTTTTTAAAAACCATGGTAAGAAATGATAAACTGCAGTTATAAATAAATGTGTATATAGTGTGTGAATAGTTCTGATTAATTAGGTCACATGATTCAGTTGCTCAAAAATTGTCTCGTAAGTTTATGGGCCTTGGTAGTGATTCATGATTAATGGTGAGTATTGTGGAGATGAGTAGCGTTTGTGAGACAGTTTTTCATTAGGAGCGCTGGATCAATACTCTCCACCATCCTTCATAAATAAATCATTTTCCTTTCACAAAGCTGGGGCCACTGAAAGATCATGCAGAGAGCAACTACAATGGGAGAGAGAGAAAGGTGGCCTCCAGATGGATCTTGTTATGCACTTTCTGAGTTTCACTTCGATCCTGCCCGAGAGGCATAATCTCTTATTGGCAATGGCATTTCTCTCTTTTTTATCACGCCTTGTATGTAATGTGTTTGCCTGTTTCCCCTCACATTCACATCTTTTTTTTCCTCTGTGTGGCGTTTCCTGTTTGTTCTTCACAGCATCCATGTTCGATTATCACTGATTGAATAAGGTGCACTCTGCAATATATCTTTGTCTCGCAATGTCTGCTGACACCACTCCCTTTTCGTTTGGCCACATCCACTCTGTTGCTAATTAGGTGTCCTGTGTTAGAGTTTGCCGGACTTTAATGCACACAGTCTAACTTTTTTCAAATCAGCTTTTCGTAAAAGCAAATACCAAATATAAGATGGCAAAAATGATCCACAATGGTATTTAAATACACATGATCGCCCTCAGAAAATATTTGTATCCGACAGAATATTCCATTCCTCTGCATTTATCGGTATGCTGTTTGAAGGGCAGCATGCAGATAACATTCAATGAATTTAATTTTTTATTATCAAGGGTACATTTTAAAAAAACGTATTACCAACAAGTACAAGCAAAAACACCATCGTTTAGTTTCGAAAAATTCAAATACCTCATTTATGTTAGCGATTAATCTTACTTCATTGCCAGGTTTCACACCCTGTTAACGAGCAGTGACAAAGTAATTAGATCTCACTTTTTTGAATAAATCAATGTGCTTCAACACATCAACGAAACTCAAAGTGAAGATGAACCTTCCACGAACGTCCACGAAAGCAAGCCGAGCCTTATCAGAATGCCTTTGTCCGCCCCCAAAACATGGTAGATTCTGGCATCGTAGGTAAGGAAGGGCCTGCGGGACTGGTTTAGAGCAACTTGGATTCTGGATTATTTATGTGCTTACTCGCCCGTTTTTGTCTCATCTCTGTGCTAAATATTGAAAAGCGGGGGAAGATGTTCTTTCAAGCAGGCCTATGCTCCGACTGGGCCCACCGACATTAGTGGCCCTGCAGTTGTTAGGGAGCGCCTGGAAAGGGGTATTGCTGCTGCAGCACACGTGGCGACCCACTGCTGGAGCGTCGCACCGCTCACAGGGGCTCAAGACTCTACAAGAATCCTCGCGTAGGCTAACCTGGGCCAGGAGAGTGCCACACAGCGCCTCCCGATGCTTGCGGTCTATGCTGCATACTCCAGTGGTTGCTGGATGCGCGGAGGCGGCAGATTCGATACGTATCGGCACATCAAGTAGTGAGTCCACAAGGAGGGCATAACGTGATGGCATAAACAGTTGCATATGCATTCACTTTTAGAAATACACAGGTAGGTTTAACTTACGGGCGACCCAGTGTTCAGCACTTTGTCGAGACTTCAGAGCACTAGGGCAGGGTGATCATCACTTCGAGAGTAGAATGGCAAGAGACAGCTGCTGTTAACATCTGCTACCTCACATGGACCTAAGCGGAGTAGCTTGAGCTCGGTCTGTGAACACCATTTAACAAAGTAATGGTTTAGGCATAGTGGTGTTGTGGTTAACCATCAAAAACACTTGTGAAGTAAATATCCAGTTGTTTTACAGAGCGTATAGTGGGAGCACTTTAAAGCAAATCGTTTTGACAAATAATTAACAGAGTTTCAGGAAAATGGAGCATCTGCTCAGAAACCAAACAGTATAGTTACATTGCCGGCGTTTAGAGGTTAAGCGCTGCTAATCAAAGAAGGCTGCATCTTCACAGGCAAGGTGCGCTATGTGCAGGCCCGGTTCCAGGAATTTTTATTTGGGTGGGCCAAGGGTGCATTTGGGTGGGCCACTGCGAGCTCGATTTTTCGCATATATGTCTAGGCAGGCCTGCTTCAGGGCCCTCCTTTATCTCTTCTTAGTCTTACAAGGCCCAGTAAAACGCACTCTTTCCCAAATCTCTTTCTAAATGTAATCACTCTCAAAAAGTGTTTTTTACAAGTTATTTCCCTTTGATGGGAGGAGGTATCTGATGTGGGAGTATCAGGCAAGTGACACTTCTAGGGCTCCCTCTGTGCAAGCCTTCAGGGAGAATCCCTCTTCATTACTACCTCCACCTGACCACGGACTCTGCAATGCACTCCCTTACAGACTTGATTATCCACTACTCCTCTCCAGTGCACCTTATCTCACAGATGACCTTGGGTCCCAACCCCATATCAGGCACCATCAGGCTCCACTTTCATTTTTCCCATTAAAAACATTAGGAAAATCACCTTCAAACTGAAAACATTGAATATAGCAGTAAATATAATTAGCACGCACTTTAAAGTATTTTCCACAGTAGCCCATATGACCTGACTGCTAATTAAATAAACAAAAACAGAAAGGCCGGCTTCCGCACTGATGCGAAAGTCCTTTTTTGGGGCTGCGCCAATAACCTCTTTCTCCATAAATACCTTTACTCCCACCTTCCAACAGTGCTCCTAATCTCCCAATGGCCCCCTCTATTGAACTCCTAGTCGGATTCCCTAAATGCCACCCTCCACCAGTGCCCCTCATCTCTCCCTAACTCCCCCTTCACCCCATGACCTCTTACTTGGATTGCCTCTCTGCCACCCTCCACCAGTGCCCCCTCATTGCTCCCTAGCCCTTCCCACTACTTCCTCCTCGGATTCCCTCACTGCCACCCTCCAACAGCGCCCCTTATCTTTACGTAGCCCCTCTCTCATATGCATTTAATTTTTCGCATATCGCTACTCATATCAGTGTAGTGTGTGTCAGTACTTTTCACAACGCACACATTATACAGATGCAATGAATCATACAAGTATGAAAATCAGTCTATAGGGAATGTCACATAAGCCAATGAGGATTACAAGGTGTATGAATCACATGTCCTCCATACTGGTGGACGGGATATTTTAAGAGGGTTTGGTCTGGGGAAACACAACCTTAGGATTTAAAGAGTGTTCCATGGGGGGTCAGCTTTACTGAAAAAAATTTATATCTGCCCAAACATACTAATTTTAACAACATTAGAATAATGAAAGACTGGGGAAGTTCTAACTATATCATAAAACCAAAAAAGCGAAGTTCTAACTATGCCATTCATGTTTGTATGCAGCTCTTTGATGACAGTTCATTGGTCACTGTGAGAAGTTGGCCTGATATATGATGTTTTCAATTCTGGAACCACCTTGTATCAGTCCAAACAATCCCTTATGGTGTCTGGTTGTAAGTCAACCTTATTAGACAAGCTATCTTAATGGTAGCATAGACTTAGCAGCCTTAAAGGCTAAACTCAAGAGGTCGTGTTAAGCGAGCTGTTTTACCAATCACAATCCTGTAATATCAAATGAAAGGACACCACACAAGTATATATTATAAAAATATATGTGTTTATTTCTAAAATAATCCCCAGTACTCTTTATGAGCAAAGGGGCACACGCGTCAAATCAAAAGCACAGTATAACATATGAAAGTTGCACAATTATGGATGAGGGCGGGTGGCCACTCAAACCATATATTAAGAAAGTGGTATAAGAGATACCAATCGAACAGTGGTTAGGCCTAGGGCCCAGGGAATCGCTGGGAGCAGTCGGGACAAGCAATGCTGAAGTCGGGAAAAGCTCGCGGGATTCGGGTGCAGTGCTTAAAGTACACGCATGCACCAATGCAAAGTCAATGGTGCGTAAAAGTTACACAAATAGAGTTTAAGGATACTTCCGCTGAACCTAGATGGACAAAACTTTAGACACAGACCCTAGAGGTGTGTACCAGTGTGCGAACACCGGCGTTGCTGAGTTACCTCACCCATAGGAAGCGGGTGCATAGGGTCGAAGTGGCGTCGGGTTTCGTCACGCAGGTTGTTGGTGCTTGAAGCTGAAGATGCTGCAGGCGATGCGAAGGAGAAGTGTCCGGTGTGATCCAAGGGTGGATGAGAGTAGAAAAGTACCTGAAAGCAGAGGGGACAGAGTCTGGGTCACTCAGCAGTGACCAGGGTGGAACCAGGACGAAACTAGGCAATGTTGGGCGCAATCAGGTGGCTGTCGAGGAGCTTCTCTCCGCTGCCACGTGGGCTCTGGGGCATCTGCGACGTCCAGGAGCTGGTCACGAGCTGTCCCATGCAGGCTCTCACCGTCGGCGCTGTCGCCTTCAAGATCAGAAATCAAATCAAGACATTTATAGAGCGCACTACCTACCCATAGGGTCTCGAAGCGCTTGGGGGGGGGGGGGGGGGCACTACTGCGCTCGAACAGCCAGGTCTTGAGCTTCTTCCTGAAGGAGAGGTGGTCTTGGGTCAGGCGCAGGTCGGCCGGGAGGGAGTTCCACGTCTTGGCGGCCAGGTAGGAGAAGCAAACAACACTTGGCAAGAGCAATCCACGCAGGACTGAAAGATTGCTTCTCACTCGAACCAGGAGGGTCAGAGCGGGTGCTCCTTTTCAGAGGAGCGGGTACAAGTCTGGAGCAATCAGAATCACAAGTCGTATTTAGATTTTTGCTGGCACAAGGGCCACAAGCCAGCTGGCAAGTGACCGGGCCAACGCGTCGAGCCAAAGAAAGCAGAAGGGCCCCACGCAGCACTCGTCGAGTGTAGAGGGGTAAGTTTCGGTGCTAGAGTGGCTCAGGGTTGGGGCTTCTCAAACTCCAGTGTACAGCTTCAAGGGTCACTCGTGGGCTGCACAGTCAGCGTCTCGTGGTCTTTTCAAGATGGGGTGCCCCACGCTTCCGGTCACGTCCACGGGTCTCAGCTCTGCAGGGACTGTGGATCGGGCTGTAAGAAGGCAGGCAAGCTTGATCTCGTTGATCTCTGTTGCTCGAGTTCCAGCGGGAACTGCAACAAAGCAGACGTCGAGGTGCTGGAGGGTGCCTGTTTGCACAGGGTGGTCACTCCTTGACCACTAGGGAGATTCTTCAGTCTTCTACGTTGAGTAGGATGTCGAAGAGTCCAGAGTTTCATTTCAAATGATTCATCAGGATAATCTGAGTGCGTTGGCACTGCTCCCATTCTTATACCAATCTAGGGGGCTGGATTACCTGCTAGGTCCCCTCCTATGGGTGGAACCCAGGAAGGGGTGAATACACCCCTTTCCTTTGATCCAGGCCGCGCTGGGACTGGGGCTGGTGTGCCCCAGAACCGGTTTGGCTGGATTATGCAAGGGGCAGCCTTGTGCTCCCCAGGCAGTGTCTGGTTTCTTTCAAACCTTCCTGCTACAATCCACTATCTCCTGTCTGGGGTGGTGTAACACCTCCCTGCGACAGGAAAGCCTTTGTCCAGGCCTCCTCTGCTGAGTTTCGGTCGGCAGCAGGAGGTCAGACTTGTGTCTGTGGCAGAAGCATCCATTTTGTGGATCTGAGGCTCTTTTAAAAATCAACCACGTTTCAGTAAAGTAACATGTCTTCTCCCTCTAGAGGGGTGGAATGCTATCCCCGTCGACAGAACTGTCGAGGGGATAGTATTCCAAATCGTATGACACCTTACACGACATGTTTTGATAAAGCCAAACCAAAGTTGCTATATAACTGCGAGGATTATAATGCACTTAATAGTATATGGGATGGCATTATCCCGGATCAGCTTAGGGAGTTGTTCCCGACAGCTGTAGACAGGCTCAGCTCATGCCAGAGCACCATCTCACATTAAACCACGCACTCTGCCTCCAGGATTAATAAGGCCTTCCATAGGAGTGGCTCACAGGTTTATATGTGTCCAGATATAGGTTTAGATATAGGTTTACTATATCTAAGCAAGGGGTGACTACGCCCACTTGCCCCAGCTGAGTGATCAGCCAGTTGTGTCAATTTAAGAACCAGCCATGGGTGGCAGAAGCTATGCTTCAGCCCCTGGTAGGCCTTGGTGGCACCTATGTCCTGAGCACCTATAGTGCATGGTACAGACCCTTAACCGCACCCTAGACCTCCTCCCTCTTGAAGCCAGGCGCACTATGACCCAAGCTCTAGTGACCTCGAGAATAGACTATGGCAATGTGCTTCTCCTCGGAACAACGCAAAAAAAACATCAGGAGACTCCAAGTACTCCAAAATACGGCAGCACGCCTAGTCCTTAGACTCCCAAAAAGAGCAGCCTCTAAACCTGCCCTAGCCACTCTGCATTGGCTACCCATAAAAAAGAGAGTCCTGTTTAAAGCACTTCTCATGTGCTACAGGATCGTCTCGCACAAAGCTCCCCCCTACATGACCGATCTGGCTATCCCCTATGAGCCTAACAGAACTCTTCGCTCTGGGGGAACAGGACTGCTTAAAATTCCCCGCATCAAGAAAGCCAGAATGGGTGGTCTCTCTTTTCGTGCAGTGGCTGCCAAAGAATGGAACTCTCTCCCCATGAGCATCAGACTAGCGGATACAGAGACTATGTTTAGAAAACGTCTGAAAACCCACCTGTTTTCTTTATAATCTCTTACACTTGGCCCTGACCTTTCTCCACAGCGCGGGGACACGCCGGGATGGCCTCACCATGCGCTTTACAAACCCCTTTATTATTATTATTACAGGGGCTGACAAGGAGTCCATTCCCAATTGGGTTATGTACCTATAGTACATGCATGTGAATTTAGAGAGAGAACAGCAGGCTGGGTGTCTAATTAGCAGGCCCACAGCCTCAGTAAGTCGAAAACCAGTGAAGCAAAAAGCAAAAATTGGGGTGACCATAGGATAGCAGACCCTACTCTCCTACACAACCCCCCTCAAACGCAGGGACATTAAACTTAACCTTGACCAGATAAGTCTTCATGTTCTAAGTGGAAGTACCTGGAGAGACCATCTGCATTACCATGGTCAGTCCCTGGGCGGTGCTCCACGGTAAAGTTCATCCCCTGTAGGGAAATGGACCACCTGAGCAGTTTGGGATTTTCACCCTTCATCTGATTTAGCCACAAGAGGGGCTTATGGTCTGTCTGAATTAGGAAGTGAGTTCCAAACAAGTATGGCCTCAACTTCTTCACGGCCTAAACCACAGCAAAGGCCTCCCTCTCAATAGCTGACCAACGTTTCTCCCTGGGGGTCAGCCTTCTGCTAATAAAAGCAATGGGCTGGTCTTGACCATCTGTATTCAGTTGTGAAAGCACAGCTCCCACCCCCAACTCAAAAGCATCTGTCTGTACAATGAACTGTTTGGAGTAGTCAGGACTCTTCAGGATAGGTGCAGAGCACATGGCCTTCTTCAGGTCATCAAATGCCTTTTGACAGCTAACTGTCCACTGAAACTTTTTGGGCATCTTCTTGGATGTCAAGTCATTCAATGGTAACAACGGAACTGTTATCCTAAGCACTCTGTTTCTGTGAAGTTTTATCCGTTTTAATAATTCTGGAGGTAGGAGCCTCAGTCGTCGCACGCAGTCAATGGACGTGCCTAATACACGAATGAATGTGGAGGTTGGAGCACCAACCTCAAGACTTGGCGCCAAGTCTTGAGGTTGGTGCTCCAACCTCCACATTCATTCATAAGTCATTCAATGGTGTCACAATGGACCCATAGTTCTTTACAGATTTTCTGTAATACCCAGTCACGCCCAAGAAGGCTCTGACTTGTGTCTGGGTAGTTGGAGGAGCCCAGTCCTGTATGGTCTGGATTTTGCTCTCCAATGGTTGAACCTGACCCCCACCTACTAGGTGGCCCAGGTACACAACCTTGCTCTGCCCTATCTGGCACTTGGTAGCCTTGATAGTCAGGCCTGCCTTTTGCAGGGCCTCCAGAACCTTCTTCAGGTGGATCAGGTGATCCTCCCAGGTGGAGCTAAAGACAGCAATATCATCTAGATATGCTGCACAAAAGTCATCCAACCCAGCAAGGACTTGATTCACCAACCTTTGGAAGGTGGCAGGTGCATTCTTCAAACCAAAGGGCATTACCACAAATTGATAATGTCCACTAGGGGTAGAGAATGCTGTTTTGGCTTTTGACTCTTCAGCTAGTCGGATCTGCCAGTAGCCAGCTGTCAAATCAAATTTGCTCAGAAACTTGGCAAAAGCCAATTTATCAATGAGCTCCTCTGCTCTTGGAATGGGATGTGCATCTGTCCTAGTAACAGCATTGAGACCTCTGTAGTCCACACAAAACCTAATTTCTCTCTTTCCATCTTTGGAATGAGGTTTTGGCACAAGGACCACTTCGCTAGCCCATGGGCTCTCTGATGGCTCAATCACTCCAAGCTCCAAGATTTTTCGCACCTTAGCCTTTATACAATCCCTGACATGGTCAGGTTGCCTGTAGATCTTATTCTTCACAGGCAGACTGTCACCAGTGTCCACCTCATGGATGCACCAGTTAGTTTGACTGGGTGTGAGTGAAAACATGTGTCTATGGGCCTGCAACACCTGTCTGCAGTCCATCTGTTGCTGCTCAGTGAGGCTGCCTGCCAAGGCTACTCCATCAACTGAACCATCATCAGGGTTCTGGGAAAGCAGGTCTGGGAGAGGGTCACTTTCTTCCTCCTGATCCCCATCTGTGGCCATGAGCAAGCTCATTTCCTCCCTGTCCACAAATGCTTTTAAACGATTCACATGGAGCACCCTGTGTGGGCTCCTAGGGGTTCCAAAGTCAACCACATAGGTGACTTCTCCCTTTTTCTCAACAATAGGGTAGGGTCCAGTCCATTTGTCCTGGAGTGCTGCTGGGGCCACTGGCTTCAACACCCACACATTCTGCCCTGGCTGGGACTCAACCAGAACAGCCTTTTGGTCATGCCAACCTTTCTGTAATTCTTGACTGGCCTCCAGGTTTTTGGATGCTCTTTCCATATACTCAGCCATCCTGGAGCGGAGACCAAGTACATAGTCTACAACATCTAGCTTAGGCTTTTTGAGAGGTAACTCCCATCCTTCCTTCACCAAACATAGTGGACCCCTCACAGGGTGGCCAAACAAAAGTTCAAAAGGGCTGTAGCCAACCCCCTTCTGTGGGACCTCTCTGTAAGCAAAGAGCAAGTAGGGTAAAAGGGTGTCCCATTTCCGCCTAAGCTTCTCTGGTAGTCCTTTTATCATCCCCTTGAGGGTCTTGTTGAATCTCTCCACAAGCCCATTGCATTGTGGGTGATAGGGTGTGGTAACTTGTAGTTTACTCCACACTCCTTTCACATTGCTTTTAAGTATCCAGACATGAAGTTGGTA
Source organism: Lissotriton vulgaris (assembly GCF_964263255.1). NCBI lineage: Eukaryota > Metazoa > Chordata > Amphibia > Caudata > Salamandridae > Lissotriton > Lissotriton vulgaris. The sequence continues at coordinate 991,941,117 of NC_141694.1, forward strand.
CCTTTGTCTGAAAGAACCTCCTTTGGAAAGCCCACTCTTGAGAAAACTGCAATGAGGGCTTTTACCACAACAGGTGCTGTTGTGGTCCTCAGGGGAATTGCCTCTGGGTACCTGGTGGCATGATCCACTACCACCAGTATAAATCTGTGCCCAGATGCTGTTTGAGGATCCATGGGACCCACAATATCTATTCCAACTCTTTCAAAGGGTACCCCCACCACAGGAAGTGGTATCAGGGGGGCCTTTGTTGTGCCACCTGACGTACCACTGGCTTGGCAAGTGACACAGGAGTGGCAAAACTCCTTGACATTTTCTGACATATGAGGCCAGTGAAAGTGAGGGACAAGCCTGTCCCAAGTCTTGTTCTGGCCTAAGTGTCCTGCAAGGGGAATATCATGGGCCAAGGCAAGAAGGAAGCCCCTAAACTTCAAAGGTATAACCAACCTCCTGGTGGCACCAGGCTTGGGGTCTCTAGCCTCTGAGTAAAGGAGTCCATCATCCCAATATACTTTATAGGTACCTTGAGCATTCCCTGCAGCCTCAGCAGCAGCTTGCTGTCTGAGGGGTTCAAGTGAAGGGCAATCTAATTGGGCCTGCCCCAGGTCTGCCCTTGAGGGTCCCCCTGTCCCCAGAAACTCAACCTGGTCAGGCTCAAGTTCATCAGAGACAGTCTCCTCTTGGACTGCAGAACCAGCTTCCTGTGAAGTCTGATCCTCAACCTGGGGCAAGTGGGAAGGCACAGCCTTACCCCTCTTGCTCCTTCTCTTGGTTTGTGGTTGGTCTATTGTTCCAAGATCCACCACTGGTTCAGGAAGACACTTCTTAGCCTGAGTCCTTGTCACTGCGAGGACATGTGCTGAAATCCCTAGCATTTATGCATGAGTCCTGTACTCCACTTCTGACCAAACTGAGCTTTCAAGATCATTGCTTAACAGACAGTCTATTGGGAGGTCTGCACTTACCACAACTTTCTTTAGGCCATCTACCCCTCCCCAGGAGAAGTTCACAACAGCCACACTATATGTAGTAGTGGTGTTGCTTGCATTGGTCACTAGGTAATTTTCACCTAGTACAATCTGACCAGGGTCCACAAAGTCAGGTGTCACCATAGTGACACTGGCACAAGTGTCCCTGTAGGCCTGAGCCAGTTTCTCTTTATCAAAGGCGTCTGCCTATACTTGCTTAGGTTACTGGGACTCACAGTAGTGGACAAAGATAAGTCCACATCATATAGGAGAACTACCTGAGTAGGGACTCTGACTAGGCCAGATTCCATCTCAGTACCCAAGGTTAACCCTACTATCCCCTTAGGTTGTGCACTACCACTGCTGACTCTACTAGGGGGTGCAGGTGCTTTAGGAGCTGCAGTGGTAGGAACTGGATTTTCCTTAGTGCATTCACTGCCCCAGTGTGAAACTGATTTGCAGGTATTACACCAAGGTTTCTTTGGGCCATCATTCTTCTTTTTCTTGTTGCCATTTTGGGAACTACCCCCTCCTTATTACTAGTTTGGGGGCCTGAAGACTTCTGGTCCTTTTCTTTATCTTTCTGATTCCCACCCTTCTGGTCTGTTTTCTTCTGGTCACCACCATGGTTCTGGGGTTTCTGCTTAATCCTTGTTCTGACCCATTTGTCTGCCTTATTTCCCAATTCTTGGGGAGAGGTCAGATCAGAGTCAATAAGGTATTGATGCAACAGCTGGTTCTGACAGTTATTAAGGATCTGCTCTCTCATTATAAGATTGTACAATCCTGTATAGTCTGAGACTTTACTTCCCTGCAGCCAACCCTCCAGACCCTTAGTGGCTTAATGAACAAAATCAGTCCAGTCCTGAGTCTGTGCTTTTTGGGTGTCTCTGAACAACAACCTGTATTGCTCAGTGGTTAGGCCAAACCCTTCAATAAGAGCACTCTTCAGGACAGAGTAGTTTTTGGCATCCTCAGGTCTAACTGTGAGGAGCCTATCCCTCCCTTTCTCAGAAAAGGAGTACCATAAAATTGCAGCCCACTGATCCTGAGGAACCTGCTGTACCATGCAGGCTCTCTCAAGAGCAGTCATCCATTTGTGGATGTCATCGCCTTCCTTGTAGGGGGGCACAATTTTTGTCAGGTTTCTATTGTCATAGCTCCTGTCTTTCTCTCTAGGATTATTGCTGCCACCAGTGGCATCTAAGCCACACAACTTCTGTTCTCCTGCTAAAGCAAGTTTAGCTTGAGCCAAGGCTATCTCTTCCCTCTCTATTTTGAGTTGGACAGCCCTCATCCTGGCCCTATGCTCTTTCCTCTGGGGGGGAAGTCATTCCCCTTTGAGATTCTCTTGAGACACTAGAAATGTGAGAGTCCCCTGATGGAGATCTCACCCTTCTATTGCCTGGGAGAGTTATGTTATGGGATCTGGGGAGGTGCTGGCCCTCTCCATTCCCATGTAGGTCTAAGTTGGCCTGGTTAAGCCTGGCAACTACAACCTGGTTACCCCTCTGATCCTGATCCTCAGGCTCATCTACTTCTGAGCCTTCCTCCTCCTCTTCCTCCTCTTCTTCTTCCTCTTCTGGAGTTGTCTCATTCTCAGGGGAGTTCACTCCATCTCCTAAGTCTTAGGGAGCTGCACTCGCCTTATCTAAGTCATCCTTTTCCAGGATGGCTATCAGGGAAGGAATGGTGGGGTTTCTACCCCTTTTTAGCCCCCTTGCAGTGCACAAGGCACTCAAGCCTTTGTGGCTAAGTTTGTCATAGCTGGAAGTTGCCTTGGTAGGGTCAACTGTCACAGGGGCAGAGCCTGAAGCTCTTCCTGTGTCAGACATGACTGCTAGTGAGGTGCAAGTGGTGCACTTACCTACACTAAGTGTTTTCCTACTGTACCTTGCTAGTGAGTTGTAGTCAGGGTGTGCTAATCCCTTTAATCTACAACTACTAAGTTCAGTAGAACTTAAATATGCTAAGCTTTTGATTTATATGTACCTAAGGTACTTGATGAGAGCTTTCAATTTGATAAAAAGATTGCAATGGTAAAACAACAGCAAGCTCAAATCCGCACCGCTGCACACCAATGTGAGAAGTTGGCCTGATATATGATGTTTCCAATTCTGGAACCACCTTGTATCAGTCCAAACAATCCCTTATGGTGTCTGGTTGTAAGTCAACCTTATAGACAAGCTATCTTAATGGTAGCATAGACTAAGCAGCCTTAAAGGCTAAACTCAAGAGGTCGTGTTAAGCGAGGTGTTTTACCAATCACAATCCTGTAATATCAAATTAAAGGACGCCACACAAGTATATATTATAAAAATATATGTGTTTATTTCTAAAGTAATCCCCAGTACTCTTTATGAGCAAAGGGGCACATGCGTTAAATCAAAAGCACAGTTAAACATATGAAAGTTGCACAATTATGGATGAGGGCGGTGGCCACTCAAACCATATATTAAGAAAGTGGTATAAGAGATACCAATCGAACAGTGGTTAGGCCTAAGGCCTAGGGAATCGCTGGGAGCAGTCGGGACAAGCAATGCTGAAGTCGGGAAAAGCCCGCGGGATTCGGGTGCAGTGCTTAAAGTACACGCATGCATCAATGCAAAGTCAATGGTGCGTAAAAGTTACACAAATAGAATTTAAGGATACTTCCGCTGAACCTAGATGGACAAAACTTTAGACCCAGACCCTAGAGGTGTGTACCAGTGTGGGAACACTGGCATTGCTGAGTTACCTCACCCACAGGAAGCGGGAGCATAGGGTCGAAGTGGCGTCGGGTTTCGTCACGCAGGTTGTTGGTGCTTGAAGCTGAAGATGCTGCAGGCGATGTGAAGGAGAATTGTCCAGTGTGATCCAAGGGTGGATAAGAGTAGAAAAGTACCTGAAAGCAGAGGGGACAGAGTCTGGGTCACTCAGCAGTGACCAGGGTGGAACCAGGACGGAACCAGGTAATGTCGGGCGCAATCAGGTGATTGTCAAGGAGCTTCTCTCCGCTGCCACGTGGGCTCTGGGGCATCTGCGATGTCCAGGAGCAGGTCACAAGCTGTCCCACGCAGACTCTCACCGTCGGCGCTGTCGCCTTCAAGATCAGAGCAAACAACACTTGGCAAGAGCAATCCACGCAGGACTGGAAGATTGCTTCTCACTCAGACCAGGAGGGTCAGAGCGGATGCTCCTTTTCAGAGGAGAGGGTGCAATTCTGGAGCAACCAGAATCACAAGTCGTATTTAGGTTTTCGCTGGCACAAGGGTCACAAGCCAGCTGGCAAATGACCAGGCCAACGCGTCGAGCCAAAGAAAGTAGAAGGGCCCCACGCAGCACTCGTCAAGTGTAGAGGGGTGAGCTTCGTGCTAGAGTGGCTCAGGGTTGGGGCTTCTTAAACCCCAGAGTACAGCTTCGAGGGTCACTCGTGGGATGCACAGTCAGCGTCTCGTGGTCTTTTCAAGATGGCGTGCCCCACGCTTCCGGTCACCTCCACGGATCTCAGCTCTGCAGGGACTGTGGATCGGGCTGTAAGAAGGCAGGCAAGATTGATCTCGTCGATCTCTGTTGCTCGAGTTCCGGCGGGAACTGCAACAAAGCAGACGTCAAGGTACTGGATGGTGCCTGTTTGCACAGGGTGGTCACTCCTTGACCACAAGGGAGATTCTTCAGTCTTCTACATTGAGAAGGATGTCGAAGGATCCAGAGTTTTGTTTCAAATGTTTCATCAGGATAATCTGAGTGCGTTGGCACTGCTCCCACTCTTATATAAATCTAGGGGGCTGGATTACCTGCTAGGTCCCCTCCTATGGGTGGGACCCAGGAAGGGGGTGGATACACCCCTTTCCTTTGATCCAGGCCACGCTGGGACTGGGGCTGGTGTGCCCCAGTACCGGTTTGGCCGGATTATGCAAGGGGCAGCCTTGTGCTCGCCAGGCAGTGTCTGGTTTCTTTCAAACCTCCCTGCTACAATCCACTATCTCCTGTCTGGGGTGGTGTAACCGCTCTCTGCGACAGGAAAGCCTTTGTCCAGGCCTTCTCTGCTGAGTTTCGGTCGGCAGCACGAGGTCAGACTTGTGTCTGTGGCAGAAGCATCCATTTTGTGGATCTGAGGCTCTATAAAAAATCAACCATGTTTCAGTAAAGTAACATGTCTTCTCCCTCTAGAGGGGTGGAATGCTATCCCCGTCAACAGAACTGTCGAGGGGGATAGTATTCCAAATCGTATGACACCTTACACGACATGTTTTGATAAAGCCAAACCAAAGTTGCTATATAACCGCGAGGATTATAATGCACTTAATAGTATATGTTATGGCATTATCCCGGATCAGCTTAGGGAGTTGTTCCCGACAGCTGTAGACAGGCTCAGCTCATGCCAGAGCACCATCTCACATTAAACCACGCACTCTGCCTCCAGGATTGATAAGGCCTTCCAAAGGAGTGGCTCACAGGTTTATATGTGTCCAGATATAGGTTTAGATATAGGTATACTATATCTAAGCAAGGGGTGACTACACCCACTTGCCCCAGCTGAGTGATCAGCTAGTTGTGTCAATTTAAGAACCAGCCAGGGGTGGCAAAAGCTATGCTTCAGTCCATGGTAGGCCTTGGTGGCACCTATGCCCTGAGCACCTATAGTGCATGGTACAGGGGCTGACAAGGAGTCCATTTCCAATTGGGTTATGTACCTATAGTACATGCATGTGAATTTAGAGAGAGAACAGCAGGCTGGGGGTCTGATTAGCAGGCCCACAGCCTCAGTAAGTCGAAATCCAGTGAAGCAAAAAGCAAAAATTGGGGTGACCATAGGATAGCAGACCCTACTCTCCTACAGTTACTGTCCTATGTTAGGATTGTAACTTCTGAACTGCAAGTAACACAAGGATCTCTGTTACAAAGGCAGTAACCCACTGAGCTATCCATGGCTTTAAGAGGGCTGGGTCTCACTGGGTCTGAACACTGGCAGTTTTTTTAAAGGGGCCTCGAAATGGTTCTCTATCGGGCTCTGTTTTGTGCGCTGGTCACAGGTAGTCCGTTTTTTTCTGAACTGCAGTGACAGCAGTCTGCTGTCACTGCAGTCTGGAAAAAAGTGCCAGGGCACAAAACAGAGCCCGATAGAGACCCCTCTGGAGACAGCAGGCACATCGGTGTACCCTGCTCACACTACTCACAAGTGGAATGTTATGGCATGATGTTGTAATGCCTGGTGAGCGTTGTAGGGGGAAGGGAAATCCTTTAAACAGAGTCATTTTCTCTCTGGATTTCCCTTCTCTTTAGGAGCAGCAACATTGTTTTGATGTCACCAGTGCTATAACTGGAAGCTTTTGCAATATTATATACAAGCCATAGTTGCTGTTATTTATCTTATGCAACTTACAACCATTGACAAAGTCAATAGTCCTGACTTGTAGGTCTGATGTTACTTGTTGTATCAAATACCTGGATGCAATGACAGAAACAGCAAAATACAAGTCGGGCCGCACACTGCTAAACACAGATTTTTAACGTACAGTTTTTAAGCCATGTCCTCAATTACATTGGCCACACCCCTTTGAGAGACCCCCCCCCCCCAGTTTTTCCATCCCACTCAAAGCCCTGGAGCTATCTACATAAAATACAGTTCATCTGCATTTGAAAACTACTAACAGACAAATGATTGCTCTCCAGCAGGATTATTAATCACCAGTATTATCTTGGCATTTTGTATTCTTATTGTTGTCCTTCATCTGCTATGATAATGATAAAAACTGTTTAAATGAAGCGCACAGCACACGAAGTATGTGTCCTGCTGGGCCTGTGCAGATTTTAAATAGAAAAATATATAGTAAACTTAGTAAAACTTTGTGTCACAGCCTGATGTGATAAGCCTGCAGGGGTCAGGAAAGGTGGCTAGGAATAAACAAACTTCTTTTCTCCTGGCTGCACTATAAAAGAAATATCAAAGCAGCAGGACAGTAGGCAAAGATTACCAAAGGTTAACCTTGTCAAAGAAAGGATTTGTCGCCTTTCGCCATGCAGAGATGAAGTGGTGAACAAATAAACAAAGCCTCGTTAACATCTAAATGGTCTTTTAAAGACCTGTGAAGTACTCGGTGCGGCTGCGAGAATCTCTAAAACTGTCTGTGTGTGCGCCCCTCGGCTCGTGCTGACACACGCAACGGGGGAGGGTTGAAGCACTTAGATCCCAAAGACGCCTGCCTTCAAGCCCTCACTGCGAGGGCCAAGGCTCCTGTATAGTGGGCCAGGCTCATGATTGGGTGGGCCTGGCCTACCCGGCCCACCTGCTAGAACCGGGCCTGGCTATGTGTGCTAATACCGGCGAACATCTGGAAAGTTCACCTTAAATTTACCCCATGTGGAGATTAGTTAAAGGCCAGACTGAGTGTTAATGTGTGGCAAAGAAAGGGCTCCTTGGAGAACTGTCCAGAGTTGAGAAGGGAGTGTGATGGGCCTCTCTTGTTCCATAGTTAACGCCTGCAACATATCTAGCTACTTCCGACCATGTGATTTCTCCTTCAGTCAGTTGAACTCTCACCTCTACTATTTGTGTTCCTTATCTAACTTGTCTCCCTTCACTATGCTCTCAATCACCTTTTTCTTCAATGGCCTCCTGCCTAACATTTGCTCCGTGTGTAACCTTCAAGCTGTCAGTGACTTCCAGTTTAACGCCTAATGTGATATGAACCCATGGTCCATTATTAACTCCATTTGTAAATCCGGGTCCACTACAGAATACCTGTGTCCAAGATGTCCCTGTCTCCTTGTATAGCTGTGTCATGACTACCTCCTGTACAAACTATCAGCCATCACAGGATCTCTGTACAACCCCTAACCCATCTCAAGATCCCACCAAAACCACCTTTCTTCCCTAACTTTCCTGTGAATGTCTCCAAGTGTCTTCATTCTACGATATGTTTCAGGGCTGGCGTGCCCTATGTTAATGTGAGGACTTGTGGTTTCATGTGAAGTACTTGGAGAAACACTTTTATCCTCTCTGTTAGTTCACCAGCTCATCTCTCGTCTCTGAGGCTTTGTACTGGTTAAGTCTTGCCTAGGCAGCGCTTGCGCTGTCTCTTCGAGACATGCTGTATTCGCGTATGGACTTGAAGCTCCGCCCAATTTCTGCCTATCTTTTCAATTGGCTCCTGTGACTGTCCTTTCTAAATGGTTGCTTTTGATATGTGAATAGGCTTAGTAGTCCCTCCTTAGTACCGCCTTTTCTCTTTTTAGGTCGAGGTAATATCCGGTCTGCCTAAGGCAGAACCGGAAGTACCGAGATTTTATGTATGTTAGAGTGGATTTTTTGTCCCGCCTCTGTTTTTGCCTCTCTCCCATTGGCTGGCTTCCTAAACGGAGGCCAGCCATTGGAGGAGAGAGCTGTCCCTCCGAATAGGCTCCATCCTTTTCGGATTTGGAGGTGTGTTCGGTGTTCTTCTTTCCACTTTTAGGCCACGCCCATTCTGAGAACACCGAAGACGCCCCCGAATCCGAAAAATTTCTGAAGCTTGAGGCCGCCATTTTCCTGCTGGTAAAGTTGTGGTAGGCTGCTCTTTCCTCGTTCTCGCCGTCTTTTTTCCCGCCCCCTCCCGCTGTCCGTGTCTTGGTTCCCGTTGTATCCCGTCCCCCCCCTCCCGCTGTCCGTGTTTTTGTATCCCGCCCCCCTCCTGCTGTACCCGGATCGCCACCTGCGCCGCCATGACCCGCTGCCGCTCCACTGGGTGGCTCCTCCCAGAGCTCGCTGTTGTGCTAAAAACCTCCCACCTTTCTCTTATGACAGGCATCTAGGCCATGACCCGTGTGCCGCCGCTGATCGCAGCCGCCGCCATACCGTGTCCCCAGGGGCCGCCCCGCACCCTGCCTCCACCCATCTCCGAGGACCAAGTGCACCGCCCGCCTATCAGCCCCCACGAGCTCCCAGGACCAGAGTGAGTCAATCGTACAGTGCGTGCCCTTGAGCGTTTGCTCCGCACTGTACCTTGCTGCGGAGGCCGCGCCGCACCAGCTGACCGGCTGGTACGAGTTGTACCCGCTGCTGGGTGCCGCCGTGCCGCCTCCCCTCCTTGCCTGCTCCCTCCGGAATCCGGCCCGTGTCCCAACGCCGGTAAAGTGCGTTGACCCGCCCCTCACCAGAGGGAATCCCCGAGGCTGCACCACAGTAGGAGGAGCTGCCCTGTACACGGAGTACGGGCCGCTCTAAAGTGCCCTTCCCTGCCGAAGGATTTCCCAGAAACTGCGCATCGAAGACGCCAGGACACAGACAGCGCCCCTGACCGCTCGCAGAGCCCCTCGGAGGCCCCGCTCCAGCGCCGCACCTCGTAACGCCACCACGAGCTGAGCCCCCCTCAAGGCGCCCTGCTGAGCCTGTCCCGGTCCACAGCTGTTCCCCGCATTTGTCCGCGGCAACCCCCCCCCCCCTTTGTGCAAGGTACTGTAACGTGTGTGTTCAAGGGTGCAAGTCGGGGACTCGAAGGTCCGCCCCTCTGGGACTCCCTTGCTGGCTGTTAACCCCTTGTAGGGCCGGATAAGCTGCTGGTGCCCCACTTCACGAAGCGCACAGAGCAGCGCCTTGAAGCCAAGCCTCTTTGAGTTAAGAATCTGACCCAAAGCAACTTTTAATCAAGAATTCTGTCACAATCGCTTTTGAGTGCATTTAAACCTGTCCCCCCTTTTTTTATGAAAGACGCTTTGCTGACAGAGCATTGTTTTATGGAGATCTGAAACCCCATTGTCTCCTTTACTGATTTCAGGACGCTTTGCTGAGGGAACTGTATTTAAAAGTAATGCTGGAGTTGAAGCATTGAAACAGCCAGGAAAAGTATCCATTCCAAACCCCAACAAAAGTATTGTGTGCATCCTGATTTAATGTTATTTAAGGTCTTGTGATAAGTCTACAAAACTGCTATCTTTTACATAAAGTCTACGTATTTTTATATACCTACGGCCTGGTGTCCATTTGTGGGGGGATCAGTGTGATTTACTGTGTGTGATTATAAATGCTTAACTAAATGCGCCCTAGAGATTAGCCTTGACTGCTCGCGCCACGCAACCTAGAGGGTGAGCAGGGGTTATTCTTAAAGGGTAGTTCCCTTGCCCTGACTAGAGGAGAGGGTCCCCGTTTGTCACAAGTGCATACTTGCGCCAACCAGAGACCCCCAATTCCACACCACTCTCTTCCCCCACACCACTCTCTTCCCCCACACCTCTCACTACGTCACTCTCTCTCTCCCTAACTCTCTCACTAACACTCTCACTACCTCACTATCTCTCACTACCTCACTATCTCTCACTACCTCACTATCACTCACTATACTACACTTTCTCACTAACTCTCTAACTCACAACTCAACTCTCTCTTTCTCACAGCAACACAATATCACTACAACAGTAACTATCTCACTCTAACACACTACTCAAAATTCACTCTCTCTCTATCTCACTACCTCTCTAGCACTACATCACTATCTATTTTTATCTCACTCTCACTACCTCACTATATCACCACACACTCTCAAAAAATAACTACATCACTCTCTCACTACCTCACAACTTCACTCTCTCTTTCTAAATTACTAATTCACTCTATCTCACTACCTCCCTCTCAAATACACTATGTCACTTACACTCTCTCTTTCACTACCTCACTATCTCACTACATCACTCTGTTTCTATCTTAATACCTCACAACATCACTAACACTCACTACTTCACTCTCTCTTTCAATACATCAATCTTTCTCTATCTCACTACCTCACTCTCCATCACTACCTCACTCTCTATCTACCTCACTCTCTCACTACATCACTCACTCTCTATTTTAATACCTCTCTATCTCGCTACCTCACTCTCTCTCTGCTAATGCAATATGTCTAATGCAATATACAACACATATGCAAACACTTAAACTATTGACAATAGAAATGACAATAACATTTACTTAGGGATAAAAAAATAAAATAAATAATAAGTAATGCCAATAGCTCTACCTATAATATTGCCGAGACCATTGCATTGTAAATGCTTGTTGTAATCTCCTATGAGGACTTGCCCTCTTACGTGTGTTGTTACTCAGAATGTTTTATCTGTGAGCACCATTTTCTTAAATGACTTCATCCTGACTGCTTTGCAGGCAGGACACACTCTCCCGCAACCCCTCGCAGCTTGTTTTTTTGTTTGCTCAGCTTGTTTTTAATGGTTTTCTGCTCATGTCTTGCTTCGGCTAATCTCCACTTAATCTCCCCCTGCGGTGCCCTCCCCACACTACCACCTCCCACCCGTTGTTGCTTGCCACAATAACCCCACCCCCTTCACCCCTCCCCCACCTCCTGCTTTAACCATTTTGTCAGTAAGCTCTCGTTTTTTTCAAAACCGTGGCGATTTCCCGACGTCCAGGCTTCTCAAATGCATTTTGCGTTCTGCGTTTGCTGTTCATTTCTTTACTTAATCAGAAAATGAGAGAAGTTGTGTCTTGTGTGTTTTCTTGGACTACCTGCAGTCTGCCTCCGGCACAACTATAAAATCTTTCACTCTACGACCCTGTTCTCTGACACTTGCCTCTGCATGACTGCACTCTACTCAACTGAGTCACTCTTTTCTCTGCCATTGGAGTCTACTCTGCATCGCTCTAGTCTATGCAACTGAACTCCGCACTATTCTACTCCAATGAGCTCTACGCCAATGCACTGTACACTACTTTACTCAAAACCAATGAACTCTACGCCAATCTGCTCTGCACCACTGTATTTTACGCCACTTCATTCTAGGCCACTCTCCGCTCTATGATGCTCTACCCCATTAAACTGTACTGTACTTTAGGCCTTTCCGTAACACTCCACTCTACTCTATTGCACTTTAAGACACTCCATTACCACCCACTCACCTTTACTCTACTAACCTTTAGCCATGCCGAACAACAGCCACTCTGGTGTACAACATTGCTAAAATATATTGGTAAAGTTAATAGCTCTTGCATAGGAGAGACCTACTGGCTTGGTCAATGCTTGTCTAGCAACTGACACTTTCTGGCCCATTACTCATCTAGTCCAGAGGGAGATATGTCCTTTTGTTACCTATAATCCTATAAATGACTTAATTGTGCATGTGCTTCTTTTTGCACCTATAGATCACTTATGAACCCATATACCCATAACACCATATCATGTTGGCAGTAAATACATTTGTTGATTGATATAGATATATATATATATATATATATATATATATATATATATATATATATATAATATATATATATTTCTTTTTAAGGCAGGCCAGTCTAATAGAAGCAAGGTACTAATCTATGCTTTTTTAAATCATTTTTTAGAGTTTACAAAATCTGTGTACAAGACCCAAGAGCTGGCAATCTCCAAACAGATCTACGAAGAAAACGCTTGCCATAAAAAAGCTATCCGAGGAGAACTAAAGAAAATGGTGAATCTGAAAACTTATAACAATGTTGCTTGTTTTCACTGACTACTTTTATTTTTGCATATCTTTTTAATGTTGTCTTGTATGGTATTATGGGTTCCTGTGGGGTGAAGTATGTGTTTTAACTTAATAAAATTAAACGGCAATATGTCATTCAAGTCCATGTTTTTTTTTCCAATCGGCATGTCACTAAAAACATAGTATAATAAACTGTACCTCAAATTCAGGACCCTATTGGTATGGGTGAACGTCACAAGATGCAATGCTGCTTTTAAATACAAATGATGACATTTTGCTGGCATCTACTTTTTGCACATGTTCATATCAGTGTCCACCTTTTACTGTGAAGATGCACAAAATTATATGCCAAAAAAAACATAGGTTGGTCTGATTACTGGTTATTTCTTACATAGCTGTATTGTGCAAAGAATGAACATTTGTTACACCCAAACACAATTGCCGGTTTTAGAAGGGGGTAGTGCTTCTCAAAGTTATTACTTACAAGTTCGTTTTTGCAAATTCTTCCTAATGGACCCTGGATGGTCAAAGTGCCAATCGACGAAGGTACTCCTGTCTGAAAACCCTCAAAGTGATCCAAACCTAAGTTAATATTTAGTCACTTTGGAATAATCTGAAACTATCCAATCCTCTTCCTGGAATTCTTGTCATTAAATCATTCAAAAGTATTCCATAATAATTTGCAAGATGATAGAAAATAATAATGGAGTAACCATGGGCATTCTAAAGTTGTTCTAAAAAATATGGAGTAGTTCACAATCATTCATGAGTTATCTAAATATAATACTAGAGTAATACACAGACGTCCTGAATCATCCTGGTGTAATTAAGACACATCCTGAAAGTGTCCAGGAATCATTCAGATGTAATTCACACTCATCCTGAAGTTGTCAGTTAGTATTCCTGCAGTAGTCCAGAATCATCACGCATTTTTAATTGAAGTAATCAGGACACCATTCAGGAGCAGTTTTTGTGATTACAGTAATAGTCATCTCATTTAAATTTTCTGCCCTGTGGGCATACTTCAGGATGGTTTGGGAGGATTTCCCCAGATAATTACAAAAATAGCCTGGCTGAAGTCATCGAATGACTTCAGCATGGCTCCAGGATGATGATCTTTTTTGACTTGGGAGTACAGGGATATGTTTATTTTAGAGTTTGTAAAGCGCGAACTACACCTGAATCAGGTCTCAGAGCGCTTTTACATAGCACCAGTTGCATTACATGAGGACACATTCGTTGTTTTTTTTGTTAAGCACGGGGAGATTAAGTGATTTGCCCAGAATCACAGGATGGTTAGCGTTATTGCCGAGACTCGAACCCAGTTCTCCAGATTCGAGGTCGACCGCCCTAGCCGTTAAGCCAACTCCTCTCCCCATGTGACATGGACATGAATGCATGGGGGATGTGAACTACAAGTGCTACAATAATATATTGCTGTTTGGCAGATTGAGAAGTATTGTGCGTCCCAGTCCTGAAAATAATCACATTACTGTAAATAAACTTGTAAAAAGGAAAGCTTTATCCCATTTTATTGTAATTCATCATGGAAATCCTCATCAATGATAACCTCCACAATAATTTCTGTGGACCCAGAGGGTCACAAGTAGATGATGTCATTTACCTTTGTTCAAAACAATAGCAAATAATCCAAGCATTTAAAAGCATTAAGTCACTTACCCTGTAAGCATCTTTTCGTGGCATGTAGAGCTGTAGATTCACATGCTCTGCATACTCCTGCCATCTAGTGTTGGGCCCGGAGGTTTACAAATTGTTTTTCTTCGAAGAAATCTTTTCCAGTCACGAGGTAAGGTGACTCCTCCTTCCGGTAATATTGTGCATGGGCATAGACACCATTGTTAGATTGTTTTCTCACAAGAGGGTGAGAATGGAGTAAGTAAGTGTAGTATAGAGATGTGCATGCATGTGTAGTGTAAATAATAAGAACTGCAACAAAAACAGGTGTCTGACGAGGAGGAAGGGCGCATGTGAATCTACAGATCTACATGCCAAGAACAGATGCTTACAGGGTAAGCATTCGAAGCATGTGTGCTGTAGATACACAATTTGCACAGACTGTATAGCACTACGCTCCGAAAGCGGTTTGCTAACCAGTGGGTGTTGCAGTTGTTTTAAAAAGTGTTCTTGCACTGCTTGTACGACATTAACTTGTTGATGTGCTAATACATCCACACAATAATGTATTGTAAATGTGTGTGGTGTGGACCATGTAGCTGCTTTATATATGTTAGCTAAGGAGTAGTTTCTGTCCTGTAACTCCAGTTCTGTAGTAGGGGTATCTCTGTTATAGTCATGATCTAGTGAATAGTCCCGCCCAAGTGCGTGGACCCCGGCAATCAAAAATAATTTCTTAAGTTGTCAAAATAATGCAGAAACTGCAATGACACTTAAGAGAGAATTTAAAGACAAATAATGCAGCCTATATCCACAGGCTACACTGTCCAGTACTTCAACTAGAAAATTCCACCAAAAAACACCACACATAATACAGCCTGCCCAGTTTCTACCATAGAGAAACTTGCCTCCCCCAGTCAAAGACTCTGGAATGATAGAGAGGAAGGTAGGGACAGACAAGCCCCATAGGCTGCCATTATGTGGCTTAAATAGGATACTGTGCCTTTAAGAGAACTTTCCAGAACTTCTCCCAGTATCCCAGAATGCATAGCAGGTCCCTCTACTTTCAGTTCTTTTTGAAGGCGAAGCACGCCAGACCTGTCACATTCTTTACATGATAAAATATCTCCACCGGGGAGGAGGGTGGGCGCTTATGACTATAACAGAGGTACCCCTACTACAGAACTGGAGTTACAGGACAGAAACTACTCCTTCTGTAGTAGGGGATCTCTGTGTATAGTCATAATCTAGTGAATAGAATGGCAAGCCCATCCCCACACCAAAGCGGCGGTGGAGAATAAACACATAACGCCACTACTGTGCGAACAAATTCCGCAGCGAAGCATGCCCAACCTGAGCGTCTGCCCTGGCGTCAGTGTCCAGGCAGTAATGCATAGCAAAGGTATAAACCGACTTCCAAGTGGCTGCCTTGCAGATTTCAGCAATCGGCACGTTACGGAGCAGAGCCGTCGTGGCAGCTTTGCCCCTGGTAGAATGAGCCTTAGGCTTACCTCCTAAGGTCTTATTAGCCTTTTGGTAACATAATTGTATGCAGGACACAATCCACCTAGAGATGGACTGCTTAGAGGTCGCAAGACCCATCCTGACCGATCCATAATTGATTAACAACTGGTCAGACCTACGAATATCTTTGGTTTTATCCAGATAAAATTTCAACACCCTCCTAACATCCAGGGAATGGAGAGACCTCTCCGCTGGGGATGAAGGGTTCTGAAAAAACATAGGCAAAGTTATAGTCTGGTTGACATGAAAATCAGAAATAACCTTGGGAAGAAATTTAGGGTGAGTACGCATAACAACCATAGCAGCATGAAATACAGTATAAGGTTCATTACAACACAACGCCTGAATTTCACTCACCCTGCGGGCCGATGTAATGGCCACGAGGAACGCCGCCTTCCAGGACAGGTGCTGCAACGAAGCCTTATGAATAGGTTCAAAAGGCTCCTTCATCAATCTGGACAGCACCACATTCAATTCCCATGAAGGCGAGGGAAGCCTGACAGGAGGGAATACTTTCTTCAATCCTTCCAGAAAATCTTTGATCACAGGGATCTGGAAAAAGGAAGTCTGTGAAGGGCATTTCCTGTAGGCAGTCAATGCAGCAAGATGAACCTTAATGGAATGCACATTAAGGCCAGACTGCGCCAAATGTAAAAGGTAAGGAAGGATGACATCTTCCTTACAGGTCGTAGGGTCATGGTTCTTAGACTGGCACCAGATACAAAACCTCTTCCACTTGTAAGCATATGAAGTTCGAGTGGAAGGCCTCTTAGACTCCTTCAGTATGTCCATGCAATCCTCAGGCAGATTCAGATGGCCATATTGCACTATCTCAGGAGCCATACCGCCAAACTCAAAGACGAGAGGTTGGGGTGTAACATCTGTCCCCCGAACTTCGTGAGAAGGTCCGGCCTGCACGGCAACCGAATGTGAGGAAGGAGATACCGGTGAAGTAGGTCCGTGAACCACCACTGCCTGGGCCACTCCGGGGCAATGAGTATCATCCGAGCCCTGGACCGGGCCAGCTTGATGAGCACCGCCGGAATCAGGGGAATGGGAGGAAAGGCGTACAGAAAGCTGTTCGCCCAGTCGATCCACAACGCATTCCCCAGCGTCCCTTGCTGGTAGTACCTGGAGGCGAAGTCTCTGCACTTGCTGTTTTCGGCGGTGGCGAATAAATCTACGTCTGGAGTTCCCCACCTTGCGAAGAATTCTCCTAGTACTTCGTCGTTTATGACCCACTCGTGGTTTTCCTGAACCAGCCTGCTCAGTGCGTCTGCCTGAACATTCTGCACACCTGGCAGATGGGTAGCCGTTATCGTCAGTCCTCTGGCTAGGAGCCAGTGCCAGATCGCCTGCGCCTCCTGTGACAGAGTGCGTGATCTCGAGCCCCCCTGCTTGTTGAGGTAATACATCGTGGTGGTATTGTCCGTCTGTACAAGCAGAGAGTTGGTCTGGAAGGACGGAAGAAAGGCCTTCAGTGCCAAGTGAACAGCTCTGAGTTCCAGGAAATTGATGTGATACGTGGCCTCCATTGGTGACCACGTTCCTTGAATCTGTAGAGTCCCGGATTGCGCCCCCCCATCCCAGGAGAGAAGCATCCGTCACAACAGTCTGCGTGGGAATGTCCTTGTGAAAGGGAACCCCTCTGAGGAAATTCTCCTCTGAACACCACCACTTCAGAGACTGAAGAGCATGCAGCGACAGTCGAATCTTGTCGTCCCAAGATCCTTTCCTCTGATCCCACTGGTCCTCCAAGCACTCCTGCAGCGGTCTCATGTGCAGCCGTGCGTGTGGCGTCAGGAAGATACAAGAGGTCATCGATCCCAGTAGAGAAGACACCGTCCTCACTGTTGTAGATGGAGTTGTCATAAGAGCCTGAGCCTTCAGAAGGAGAGATAATCGTCGCTCTTCCGAAGGAGACACGCTTGCTGACAGCGTATTGATGGAGGCTCCCAAGTACTGTATGCATTGGACCGGAGTCGGGACGGACTTGGCCA
Organism: Lissotriton vulgaris; assembly: GCF_964263255.1. Classification (NCBI taxonomy): domain Eukaryota; kingdom Metazoa; phylum Chordata; class Amphibia; order Caudata; family Salamandridae; genus Lissotriton; species Lissotriton vulgaris. The sequence continues at coordinate 991,958,671 of NC_141694.1, forward strand.
TGTTGATGTGCAGCCCCAGCTTGTTCAAGAGAACGCACGTCTTCTGGAAGTGTGCTCGCGCTTCCGAGAAGGAGGATGCCTTGATCAACCAATCGTCCAGGTACGGGTAGACGAACACCTTGTTCTTCCTCAGGTGTGCTGCTACCACCGTCATGCACTTCGAGAATTTTCTCGGCGCAGACTTCAGTCCGAATGGGAGTACTGTGTATTGATAAAGATTGGCGCCGACCTGGAACCGCAGGAACTTCCTGTGTTTGTGTGCAATGGGCACATGGAAGTACGCATCCTGTAGGTCTATAGCACATAGCCAGTCTCCCTGTTGCAACTGAGGATAAATTTGATGCAACGACAGCATGCGAAACTTTTCCCTGCGAATCCATTTGTTTGCCTGTTGCAAGTCCAGAATGGGCCTGAACTCGTTCTTGTCCTTCTTGCGAACCAGAAAGAACCAGGAGTACAGACCTCTTCCTCTCTGAGACAGAGGTACTTCTTCTATCGCCCTTTTCCTTAACAGGATATCCGCTTCCGCCTGAAGCTCGCGTAGCTGAAACTGCGAGCTGACCGGTGGAATTGCTGGAGGAGGGCTGGTGAACCGAAGACTGTATCCATTGCAAACAATATTCAGCACCCACTTGTCCTGAGTAATTTTTCTCCACTCTGCCAGAAAAAATTGAATGCTTCCCCCTACCGGAGTGGGTAACAGATCCGGGGGAAGTAGGTTCCTAGGGCCTAGACCCAGCCTGGCCCTTGGGCGCCGGAGCCGACTGCTGGCCTCCTCTGCCCTTCTGGCGCTTCTGGAATGGCTTACGGAACTGTTGTTGTTGTTGCGACTGTCCCGAAGCCTGGCCACGTCCTCTGCCTTGCCCACCGAACCGCCGTTGGAACGGGCGGTACGACTTCTTCGTGTCTTTAGGCTTCTCCAGGCCCACAGCCGTGAGCGTTTCGGCCTCCGCCTTCATGCGGGCCATCTCATCGTCCGCATGCTTCCCGAAGAGGGTCTCGCCGGAGAATGGTAGGTTGGCCACCCTCTGCTGAGCGTCCGGTTTCAGGGACGTAAGACGGAGCCAGGCGTGACGTCGTTGATTAACCCCATGGCAGAACCCATGAGCTGCCAACAAGGAGGAGTCCGCTGCAGCGCTGATAATCTGGTTAGCCACCAGCATCCCTTCATTCAGCACTTCCTGGAAGTCCTCGCGCTTCTCGCGGGGCAACAACTCCGCAAACTGCTGGAGGGAGTCCCAGAGGGCGCGGTCGTAGCGACCCAACAGCGCCGTGGCACTCGCAGCCTTCATGGAGGTAGCCGATGTTCCGCACACCTTCCTCCCTGCCGAATCCATCCATCTGGACTCCTTATCCGGGGGAACCGTGGATGACGGGGAGGTGGCATGTTGCTTGCGGGCCTCCGTCACAATTACAGAGTCTGGAGGGGGTTCCGCCCTCAGAAAGGCCGGGTCCGAGTCGGGAGCCCGGTACTCATCAGCAGCCTCAATGGAGCCGCCTTCGTCACCGCAGGGGTGAGAAAAAGGGCCATAGCCGGTTTCTCCAGGCCCGGCACCAGAGGCAGGAGAGGACGAGACAAGTGTTTTTTTGATGTAATGCCTCAAAAATGACTGAAGTTTTAGGAGTAGGCACCGTCAAGGATATGCCCAACCTCGCAGAGCCCCTTAAAAGGACATCTTGGAAAGCCACCAGGTCATCAATCGGGGACACCCTCGTGTCCGGGGACTCCGACAAGGTAGGAGAATAGTCTCTGGTACCAGAGGACCTTGTGTGGGAGCGAGAGTCGCGCCTCCTATGGCGGTGTCTCGACCTTGTGGACAATCTGTGTCGCGATCTCTCCCTTCTCCCAGAGCGAGAGCGAGACCTGCCAGCCCGTGGCCGCTCCACCGGTTTCCGTGGTGGGGTCTTCCTTGGCTCCTCTCGGGGTTTCGGTTTTGGGGTCCCCTTAGGAGGTACAGGCAAAGACGGCAGCGAAGTGGACCTCGGAGGAGGAACCCTCGGCTACGGGGCGGGCCCATGCGGAGGGACTGGCGGTGGTGGTGGGTCGCCTGACGGAAGTGGAGGGTTGGGTGGAGGATCCACTTTAGGAACAGGAGGAGGAGTTGGCGACCGAGGCCGAGATTGCGTGTACACCTCGGAGTACACCGAGCCCGGTGACCCCTTAGGCGAAGGGGGCTGAGATCCAGCCCCTTCAGCAGGTGATCGCTTCCTCTTGCGTCCTCCACTAGAAGCAGTCTGACTTCTGGGACCAGAATCCCTCTTGCGCCATTTTGGAGAGGCAGAACGACTCCCAGACGCCGACCTCTTTCTTCTCGACGCTGAGCGTCGCTTTTCTGGCGTCGAACGTCGCCTCCGCGACTCCGGCGTCGAACGCCGCCTCCGCGACGTCGACCTCCTCTTCCTCGACGTCGACTCCTCGACGTCGACCTCTTTCTCCGTGACGTCGTACGCCGCCTCCGCGACGTCGAACGTTCCTTCCTCGACGGCGAGCGTCGATTCCGCCGTCTAGATGCTCTCGACGTCGAGGAGCCCCTCAACGTCGACCGGTGCTTCGACGGTGATCGGCGGTGTCGCCTCGACGGCGAGCGCCGATGCTTGTCACTCCGTCTTCGACGTCGATAGGAAGACCTTGACGTCGACGATGACGTCGACGGTGGCTTCGACGGCGACCTCTCCAGGCCCTTCGACGTCGAGCCGTCACGCCGTCTCGACCCGGAGCCCCGGGGAGAAGGGGAGCACACCGCCGTCATCCCTCTCGACGTCGTCGTCGATGCAATCGACGTCGACGGAGACCAGGACCGTTTGCTGGACTTCCTGCCTCTGGGGAGCCCCCCAGGGGCCTCAGCAGAGGCAGAGGGAACCTTCCCAGCCTGCCCAGACCCACCTGCAGCCTGCAGACGCCTCTCTTCAAGGCCAGAAAGCCTGATCTTCATCCTGTCCCTCAGAGTCCGAGCAGTAAACTGCTTGCAGATGACACAGTCCTCAGGGACATGATCTTCAGGGAGGCAGACGATGCAGACATCGTGGGGATCACTCTTGGCCTTCTTCCTCCCACATGCTGGACACTTATCAAAAAGTCCAGGCATTTTAGAGCCCTAAAACGCCTGAAACAGCACACAAAAGAGAAAGAGAACACCAAGAAAGTAACCTGAAACACTTTTAAAACACAAAAGTGCCAAAATATTCAATAAAACCTTGAAACAAGGGAGAGCTCAATGCCAGGGTCCTGTAAGCAGGAGCCGGAAAAAAAGAACTGAAAGTAGAGGGACCTGCTATGCATTCTGGGATACTGGGAGAAGTTCAGGAAAGTTCTCTTAAAGGCACAGTATCCTATTTAAGCCACATAATGGCAGCCTATGGGGCTTGTCTGTCCCTACCTTCCTCTCTATCATTCCAGAGTCTTTGACTGGGGGAGGCAAGTTTCTCTAAGGGAGAAACTGGGCAGGCTGTATTATGTGTGGTGTTTTTTGGTGGAATTTTCTAGTTGAAGTACTGGACAGTGTAGCCTGTGGATATAGGCTGCATTATTTGTCTTTAAATTCTCTCTTAAGTGTCTTTGCAGTTTCTGCATTATTTTGACAACTTAAGAAATTATTTTTGATTGCCGGGGTCCACGCACATGGGCGGGACTATTTACTAGATTATGACTATACACAGAGATCCCCTACTACAGAAGGGAATGTTACCTAAAAAGGCCATAGTTGCTCCTATTTTGTCCGTAGAATGTGCTCTAGGAGGTATACAGTTTATTTAGCTTTAACATAACAAGTTTGGATGCACTTAACAATCCACCTCAAAATACCGGATTTAGAAATAGGATTTCCTTTACAAGGTGGAGCAAATGTAAAAAAAGTTGTGTTATGAACCCCAATGTACCCAATATAGGCACAAGTAGTTTCATGTCAACAGGCAAAAAGGGGCCCCCTGAGAGAGCGGATATAGGGCAGACTAGCAGGGGAAACACAATCAATTACGAACAAGAAACAGTCTAGCCCTTCTACTAGATGACCAAGGCTCAGTTAGAGTCCTATAATTCAGTTAGCAGCAATAACCTCACTGAGACCCAGAACAACATGAACTAAATCAACAACAATTCATTATCAAAAATATATTTATATTTTATTTCATTTTTTCAAATAAGATATCCATCAACATTTTATGCAGAACATAATACAATCAAAGAAAACCTCGCACGAATACTGCAATCAAAGATAATTTGAACAAAGTCCCACGCACCCAATCACTCAATCAACTACACAACACACTCACTCACTCATTCTAGCAACATCATACAACTCAATAATTTCACACATGCTCTCACAATCAACCTTCATTCCATATACATCAATCTTGAAATGCCAGATGTTTTACACATATGCAGCGTCCTGGGGGGTCTCAGGGTGTAAGTTGGAGACTAGATAGCCAGGGCAAAGGATCGTTTCTAACTTACACCCTGAGACCCCCCAGGACACTGGATATGTGTAAAACATCTGGCATTTCTAGATTGATGTATATGGAATGAAGGTTGATTGTGAGAGCATGTGTGAAATTATTGAGTTGTATGATGTTGCTAGAATGAGTGAGTGTGTTGTGTAAATGATAGAATGAGTGATTGGGTGCATGGGACTTTATTCAAATTATCTTTGATTGCGAGGTTTGTTTTCTTTGATTGTATTATGTTCTGCATAAAATGTTGATGGATATCTTATTTGAAAAAATGACATAAAATATAAATATATTTTTGATAATGAATCGTTGTTGATTTAGTTCATGTTGTTCTGGGTCTCAGTGAAGTTATTGCTGCTAACTGAATTATAGGACTCTAACTGAGCCTTGGCCATCTAGTAGAAGGGCTAGACTGTTTCTTGTTTGTAACAAGTAGTTTCATGACCTTTTACCTACATTTGTCTTATCATTGTTCTACATAACAGGTTTGGTGCTGACCTTTTACCGAGTGAGGCGCTGCATAAATGTTGTGTGGTTTTCTCCGAAAACTAGCCTCATTTATTATGCATGAGGATTCTCAGCATCACAGCAGGATTGCCATCTTCTGCATTTTAACTCTGCAGAAGGGTCATCACTGTTGTCATCCTTGGCCAACATGCCCACAGTACCATGACACATCGAGGTAGAACCTATGAGGATACCTTTCGGGTATATAAGCACCTAATCTTCGCTGGGCAAGCTAGAGGAGAGAGATTTCCATGCCGACGCACGGTGCTGAGGGGCCCGCATGCAGACACTCCAGCACGCAGTGGTCTGAAATCCCTTGCGGGGTGTCCATCTCAAGACCAAGACGGGGTCCTTTTTTTTCCCACATCAGGTAATGGGGTTGGCTCTATCCTAAGGGGATTCTTGGCTATACACATACATGCATGCTAGGTACACTTAGTTAAGGCTTACATCATAGGAGTACACATTTCATTGTCATGTTTCTATATGCCTGCATATATTCATTGTTTTAGCACTATGGTAGAATTCTACCTTTCCTTTACTCTACTGGTGCTTATAACAGTATATATTGGTTTCTGTCTCATGGTTGTTGCAGCACACATTTTACACTAGAATGACAATGGTTCAATAAACATTTATTGAAAACATCCCCAACGCTTATTCTGTATATCTCTCTGAGGCCCATTGAGCACGAGTGACTGAGCGAAAAGGAGTAGTTTATGTCCTGTAACTCCAGTTCTGTAGTAAGGGTATCTGTGTTATAGTCATAATCTAGTGAATAGTCCCGCCCATGTGCGTGGACCCCGGCAATCAAAAATAATCTCTTAAGTTGTCAAATCATACAGAAACTGCAAAGACACTTAAGAGAGAATTTAAAGACAAGTAATGCAGCCTATATCCACAGGCTACACTGTCCAGTACTTCAACTAGAAATTCCACCAAACAAAACCACACACAACACAGCCTGCCCAATTTCTTCCATAGAAAAACTTGCCTATACCAGTAAAAAGACTGGAATGATAGAGAAAAAGACATGGACAGACAAGCCCAATAGGCTGCCAATATGTGGCTTAAATAGGATACTGTGCCTTTAAGAGAACCTTCCAGAACTTTCTCCCAGTATCCCAGAATGCATAGCAGGAACCTTTTACTTTGAGTTCTTTTTGAAGGCGTAGCACGCCAGACCTGTAGCATCCCTTACATGAACATCCTTCTCCACCGGGGAGGAGGGCGGGCGCTTATGACTATAACAGAGATACCCCTACTACAGAACTGGAGTTACAGGACAGAAACTACTCCTTCTGTAGTAGGGGATCTCTGTGCATAGTCATGATCTAGTGAATACAATGGCAAGCCCATCCCCACACCAAAGCGGCGGTGGAGAAAAGAAAATTAACACCACTATTCCGCAGCGAAGCCTGCCCAACCTGAGCATCTGCCCTGGCATCAGTGTCCAGACAGTAATGCTTAGCAAAGGTATGAACCGACTTCCAAGTGGCCGCCTTGTAGATCTCTGCAATCGGAACATTAAGGAGTAAGGCTGTCGTGGCAGCTTTTCCCCTGGTGGAATGAGCCTTAGGCTTACCCCCTAAGGTCTTATTAGCTTTTTGGTAACACAACTATATGCAGGACACAATCCACCTAGAGATGGACTGCTTAGAGGTAGCAAAACCCGTCCTGACCGATCCATAGTTGACAAATAATTGGTCTGACCTACGAATATCTTTGGTTTTATCCAGATAAAATTTCAACACCCTCCTAACATCCAGGGAATGTAGAGACCTTTCCACTGGAGATGAAGGATTCTGAAAAAACGTAGGCAACGTTATGGTGTGGTTGACATGAAAATCAGAAATAGCCTTGGGAAGAAATTTAGGGTGAGTACGCATAACAACCTTAGCAGCATGAAATACAGTATAAGGTTCTTGGCAACACAACGCCTGAATTTCACTCACCCTGCGGGCCGATGTAATGGCCACGAGGAACGCCGCCTTCCAGGACAGGCGCTGCAACGAAGCCTTATAAATAGGTTCAAAAGGCTCCTTCATCAATCTGGACAGCACCACATTCAATTCCCATGAAGGCGAAGGAAGCCTGACAGGAGGGAACACTTTCTTCAAGCCTTCCAAAAAGTCTTTGATCACAGGGATCTGGAAGAAGGAAGTCTGTGAAGGGCATTTCCTGTAGGCAGTCAATGCACCAAGATGAACCTTATTGGAATGAACATAAAGTCCAGACTGCGCCAAATGTAGAAGGTAAGGAAGGATGACGTCTTCCTTGCACGTCGTCGGGTCATAGTTCTTGGACTGGCACCAGATACAGAACCTCTTCCACTTGTAAGCATAGGAGGTCCGAGTGGAAGGTCTCTTAGACTCCTTCAGTATGTCCATACAATCTTCAGGCAGATTCAAATGGTCATATTGCACTATCTCAGGAGCCATGCCGCCAAACTCAAAGACGAGAGGTTGGGGTGCAACATCTGCCCCCGAACTTCATGACAAGGTCCGGCCTGCACGGCAGCCGTATGTGAGGAAGGAGAGACCAGTGAAGCAGGTCCGTGAACCACCACTGTCTGGGCCATTCCGGGGCAATGACTATCATCCGAGCCCTGGACCGGGCCAGCTTGACGAGTACCGCCGGAATCAGGGGAATGGGTGGAAAAGCGTACAGAAAGCTGTTCGACCAGTTGATCCATAACGCATTCCCCAGCGTCCCCTGCTGGTAGTACCTGGAGGCGAAGTCTCGGCATTTGCTGTTTTCGGCGGTGGCGAACAGATCTACGTCTGGAGTCCCCCACCTTGCAAACACTTCTCCTAGTACTTCGTCGTTTATGACCCATGCGTGGTTTTTCTGAATCAGTCTGCTCAGTGCGTCCGCCTGAACATTCTGCACACCTGGCAGATGGGTAGCCGTTATCGTCAGTCCTCTGGCCAGAAGCCAGTGCCAGATCGCCTGCGCCTCCTGTGACAGAGTGCGTGATCTCGAGCCCCCCTGCTTGTTGAGGTAATACATCGTGGTGGTATTGTCCGTCTGTACAAGCAGAGAGTTGGTCTGGAAGGACGGAAGAAAGGCCTTCAGTGCCAAGTGAACAGCTCTGAGTTCCAGGAAATTGATGTGATACGTGGTCTCCATCCGAGACCCCGTTCCTTGAATCTGTAAGTCTCCGGAGTGCGTCCCCCAACCTTGGAGAGAAGCATCCGTCACGACAGTCTGCGTGGGAATGTCCTTGTGGAAGGGAACCCCTCTCAGGAGATTCTCCGCTGAACACCACCACTTCAGCGACTGAAGAGTATGTAGAGACAGTCGTATCTTGTCGTCCCAAGATCCTTTCCTCTGATCCCACTGGTCCTCCAAGCACTCTTGCAACGGTCTCATGTGCAATCGTGCGTGTGGCGTCAGGAAGATACAAGAGGCCATCGATCCCAGTAGAGAAGACACCGTCCTCACTGTTGTAGATGGAGTGGTCATAAGAGCCTGAGCCTTCCGAAGGAGTGATAATCGTCACTCCTCCGAAGGAGACACGCTTGCTGACAGTGTATTGATGGAGGCTCCCAAGTACTGTATGCATTGGACCGGAGTCGGGACAGACTTGGACATGTTGATGTGCAACCCCAGCTTGTTCAAGAGAACGCACGTCTTCTGGAAGTGTGCTCGAGCTTCCGAGAAGGAGGAGGCCTTGATTAACCAATCGTCCGGGTACGGGTGACAATCACCTTGTTCTTCCTCAGGTGTGCTGCTACCACCGCCATGCACTTCGAGAATGTTCTCGGCGAAGACTTTAGTCCGAATGGGAGTACTGTGTATTGATAATGATTGGCGCCGACTTGGAACCGCAGGAACTTCCTGTGTTTGTGTGCAATGGGCGCATGGAAGTACGCATCCTGTAGGTCTATAGCACATACCCAGTCCCCCTGTTGCAACCGAGGATAAATCTGATGCAACGACAGCATGCAATACTTCTCCCTGCGAATCCATTTTTTTGCCTGTCGCAAGTCCAGAATGGGACTGAACTCGTTCTTGTCCTTCTTGCGAACCAGGAAGAACCGGGAGTACAGACCTCTTCCTCTCTGAGACAGAGGTACGTCTTCTATCGCCCTTTTCCTTAACAGAATATCTGCCTCCGCCTGGAGCTCGCGCAGCTGAAACTGCGAGCTGACCGGTGGAATTGCTGGAGGCGGGCTGGTGAACCGAAGACTGTATCCATTGCAAACAATATTCAGCACCCACTTGTCCTGAGTAATTTTTCTCCACTCTGCCAGAAAAAATTGGATGCTTCCCCCTACCGGAGTGGGTAACGGATCCGGGGGAAGTAAGTGCTCAGGGCCTAGACCCGGCCGGGCCTTTGGTCGCTGGTGCCGACTGTTGGCCGCCTCTGCCCTTCGGGCGTTTCTGGAACGGCTTACGGAACTGCTGTTGCCGTGACTGTCCTGAAGCTTGGCCACGTCCTCTGCCCTGTCCACCGAATCGCCTTTGGAATGGGCGGTACAATTTCTTCGTCTCTTTGGGCTTCTCTAGACCCACAGCCGTGAGTGTTTCGGCCTCCGCCTTCATGCGGACCATTTCATCATTCGCATGTTTCCCAAATAGGGTTTCGCCAGAGAATGGAAGATTGGCAACCCTTTGCTTTGCGTCAGGTTTCAGTGACGTAAGGCGGAGCCAGGCATGCCGTTGCTGGTTAATCCCATGGCAAAAGCCATGCGCCGCCAAGAGGGACGAATCTGCTGCAGCGCTGATAATCTGATTCGCTACCAGCATCCCTTCGTTTAACACTTCCTGGAAATCTTCCCGCTTCTCGCGAGGTAAGTGTTCCGCAAACTGCTGGAGGGAGTCCCAGAGGGCACGGTCGTAGCATCCCAACAAAGCCGTGGCACTCGCAGCCTTCATAGAGGTCGCCGATGTTCCACACACTTTCCTTCCAGCTGAATCCATCCATCTAGACTCTTTGTCGGGGGGGGCTGTGGATGACGGGGTGGTGGCATGCTGTTTGAGGGCCGCCGTCACAATCACAGAATCCGGAGGAGGTTCCACCCTCAGAAAAGCCGGATCCGAATCGGGAGCCCAGAATTTTTTCTGTAATCGAGGAGGCCACCTTAGTCACCGCCGAGGTGAGAAAAAGGTCCATGGCCTGTTCCCCCAGGCCCGGCCCCAGAGGTAGTAGTGGACGAGACAGGTGTTTCTGGTGCAGTGTTCTCGAAAATTACCGATGTCTTGGGCGTGGGCACCGTCAAGGATATGCCCAATTTGGCTGCGCCTCTCAATAGGACATCATGAAACGCCACCAGGTCATCAACCGGCGGCACCCTTGTGTCCGGCTATCCCGATAAAGTCGGAGAGTAATCCCTGGTCCCTGAGGACCTTGTGTGAGAGCGAGATCTGTGCCTCCTATGGCGGCGTCTCGACTGCGTGGACGACCTGTTGCGTGATCGCTCCCTCCTCCTGGAGCGAGAGCGCGACCTCCCGGTTCGTGGGCGCTCCGCAGGTTTCCGTGGAGGCGTCTTCCGTGGCCTATCCAGGGGTCTTGGTCTAGGAGTCCCCTTAGGTGGTGTAGGAAGAGGAGGTAGTGACACCGATCTTGGCGGAGGAACAGGAGGTATCTCCGGCCGAGGGGCGGGCCCATGCGGCGGGAGCAGTGGTGGTGGTTGTCCTGAGGGAGGAAGTGGTGGGAGAGGAGGGTTGACGTGAGGGTCCTCCTTAGGTATAGGCGGAGGAGGCGTCTTCGGCCGAGGTGGTGTATATACCACTGAGTACACCGAGCCCGGTGACTTATTCGGAGGAGGGGACTGCGAACCAGCCCCTCCAGTATGCTATCGCCGTCTCCGGTGCCCTCCACCAGACTCAGCGTGACTTCTGGCGCCAGAACTCCTTCTGCGCCGCTTCGGGGAGTGAGAAAGACTCCTCGACGCCGACCTCTTTCTCCTCAACTCCGAACGTCGTTTTTCCGGTGTCGAATGTCGCCTCCGCGACTCAGGCGCCGAACGTCGCCTCCACGACGCCGAACTCTCCTTCCTCGACGCCAAACGCCGCCTCTGCGACGTCGACCGTTCCATTCTCGACGACGAGCGTCGACTCCTTCTCGACGCCGTCCTCTTCCTCGAGGTCCTTGACGCAGAGGATCCCCTCGACGCCGACCGTCTTCTCGACGGCGACCGGCGGTATCGCCTCGACGACGAGCGTCGACGCCTGTGGCTTCTCCTTCGACGCCGATAGCTCGACGTTGACGACGACGATGAAGACGCCGTAGACAGTGGTTTCGACGGAGGCCTAGCCAGGCTCTTCGACGTCGAATCTTCACGCCGTCTCGACCCGGAGCGCCGGGGAGATGGGGAACACACCGTCGTCATCCCTCTCGACGGTTTCGTCGATGCAATCGACGCCGACGGAGACCGGGGCAGTTTGCTGGCCTTCCTGCCTCTGGGGAGCCCCTCAGAGGCCTCAGCAGAGGCAGAGGGAACCTTCCCAGCCTGCCCAGACCCACCTGCAGCCTGCAGTGGTCTATCTTCCAAGCCTTGAAGCCTAATCTTCAGCCTTTCCCTCAGGGTCCTTGCAGAGAGGTTCTGGCAGATGTCACAGTCTTTAGGGACATGTGTTTCAGGGAGATAAATAATGCAGACGTTGTGTGGATCAGTCTTGGCCTTCTTCCTTCCACATGCTGGGCATTTGTCGAAAAGAGCAGGCATTTTAGAGCCTTAAAAAGCCTGACAAACACACAGGAGAGAAGGGAAACACTAAGAATATAAACTGCAAACACTTTTATCAAAAAGTGAACTTAATCCAATATAAACCCTTGAAAAAGGGGAGAGCTCAATGCCAGGGTCCTGTTAGCAGGAGCCAGAAAAAAGAACTGAAAGTAAAAGGGACCTGCTATGCATTCTGGGATACTGGGAGAAAGTTCTGGAAGGTTCTCTTAAAGGCACAGTATCCTATTTAAGCCACATAATGGCAGCCTACGGGGCTTGTCTGTCCATGTCTTTTTCTCTATCATTCCAGTCTTTTTACTGGTATAGGCAAGTTTCTCTATGGAAGAAACTGGGCAGGCTGTGTTGTGTGTGGTTTTGTTTGGTGGAATTTCTAGTTGAAGTAATGGACAGTGTAGCCTGTGGATATAGGCTGCATTATTGGTCTTTAAATTCTCTCTTAAGTGTCTTTGCAGTTTCTGCATGATTTGACAAGTTAAGAGATTATTTTTGATTGCCGGGGTCCACGCACATGGGCGGGACTATTCACTAGATTATGACTATACACAGAGATCCCCTACTACAGAAGTACTGTATTGTTTCCACGATCCCTAAGGGGTCAGGGTTGTCATGTTCGATAGTTGCCAGAAACTATTCGATCCTTGATAAGAGGGCTCATAGGAGGCACTGTGAGCTAGCTGGTCCACGGATTAACATATCCTGTTGGGGCTTCTGGAATCAGCCAAAAAAAGTTGCCTTGTCATAGAAGTGGAAGCACATGTTGAAGGGAAACCATAAGGAAGTGTTCTGACAGTATGTATAGGTTTAACAGCCTGAGATCTTAGATTGGTAGTAGGGACCCATCCTTGTAGGGGATTATGAAGTAAAGTGAGTAAACTCCTGACCCTTGATGTTTTAGTGGTACTGGTTCTACAGCTTCTTTTGTTAGAAGAGCTTGTACTTCTTACTTGAGAAGATCTTGGTGTTGTAACAAGAGTTAGTGAATGCGAGGTGGAATATTGGGAGGCGTGCTAGTAAGCTCTAGGTAATAACCAAGTTGGATAATACCCAAAACCCATTTGTCTGTTGTGATGCATGGCCCAATGGGTAGAAACTGTTGTAATCTTCCCCAGACAGGTGATCAATGGTTGGGAAGAAGTGGTAGCAAGTCACTATTTGTTAGAATTGTGGGAGGTACGTATTGGTGTGCCTTTCCCTCTTCCTTTAAAATTGTTTCCTCTATAGTTATCCCTATGGAATCTTCTAGAGGGGGATTGTAGTGTTTGTGTTCTATATGAAAATGCAGCAGGATCTGAGGTGTGTTTTTTTAAGCCTTCTCTGTATAAACAGCGAAGAAAGGAACCTCAGGTCGAAGGAGATTAAAGTGCTCCCATAGACTTTGCCGATTTGGCATCTTTTTTTTTTTCTTCAAGGGACTGATCTATTTGAGGATCAAAAAGGTGTTCTTCATCAAAGGATGCATTAAGAATGGTTTGTTCCACTTCTGGATTGAAACCAGAAATTCTGAGCTATGCATGTCTCCTGAGCATAATGCTAGTGTTGATTCCTCTAGCTGCAGTATCTGCCGCATCCAATGCACACCTAATCGATGAATTAGAAATAGGTTTCCCGTCTTGAACTATTTCCTGCCTGATATTTTTGTGTTATTCTGGGAGATATTTTAATAATTCTTCCATCTCATCCCAGTGAGCTCTATCGTCCCTGGAAAGGAGACCCTGAGTATAAGCTATATACCAATGGTTGGCTGATTGAGCAGCTACTCTTTTCACCGATGCATCTATAAGTTTGGACTCTTTACCTGGAGGTGGTGCTTCTCCTTATGTTTGCGAATTCGCTCTTTTACGGGCATTAGAGACCAATAATGAATCCAAAGGCAACTGATCCCTAATAAAAACTGGGTGTTATATTTCTGGTCCACTCTGGGTGTTAACCCCTTCCATGCTCATGACGAGCTCAGCTCGTCATGCAGTACACTGGTCGTGTGCTGATGACGAGCTGAGCTTGTCATGAACAATGGAATTCAAGGGTCTGCAGCACAGCAGGGAAATCTCTGCAGCAGCCATGTGGTTAATATACATGCTCTAACTGGGTCTTTTAAAAGATCATTCGTATGTCTCAGCATACCATTAAGCATAGGTAACATTTGTGTTGTTCTCTGTGTGTTCCCTACTGTTTTATCTTCCTCAAGTGCTTCCTTGTGTAAAGGTACTCCATGGTAATTAGTTGCTCTAGCAATTAATTCCTAATACGCAGTATTAGGGGGGGAAGGTTTGGCTGGGTATAGGTCTGTATCTGGAGCTGGATCTATGGTGTAGTCATCTCAGGGATCTAGTTGTGGCTGATTTATTTTATTTTTTCGAGTTTTGTATAGCGCTGGCTAGACCCTGAGGTATCAGAGCGCTTTACTTTGAGGTGAGTTACATAGGTTACAAGCTAAACATTGTTACAGAAGGTACATCCATTTCAAGTTACATCTGTTGGTTCATGGCGTGTAGAAGGTTAAGGGGGTAATGTAAAAGGGCGACGGGGAGGGAGATTAAGCAGAGAATAGGCACAAAAAACAAAGCAGGGAGGGGGAGAGAGATTCAGGGGAGAGAGGAAAGTAATAGGGGAGGCAAGCAAAGAATGAAAGAGGGAAGAGGAGGGGGTAGGAGACAGCGGGGAGACGAGGAAGTAACTGTATCTAATGTCCGGCTGGGTGGGAGACTGCTACCGCAGTAAAGGGATCATTCCCAGTCTTCCTTTTTGTGCGATTCCCTTGTCGTGGTGGACTCTCTCAGCAGGTTTGCTGAGACGCCAGGGCATAGATGCTGGATCCCTCCCCAACAAAGGGAGAGGAGTGCTTTGGTCATGGGCACACTTAGAAGAATGAAGGGGCGAGGGGGGGGGGGTAGAATACCCAGCGTGAACACAGTTTCCGACTTCCGGGAGGGTTCTCAGTCTTCCTTTAGTGCGATTCCCTTGTCACAGTGGACTCTCTCGGTGGGATCGCTGAGACTCCAGGGCATAGATCCTGGATCCCTCCCCGACAAGGGGAGAGGAGTGCTTTGGTCATGGGCACATTTAAAAGAATGAAGAATGAAGGAGGGGGAGGAAGAGGGGGAGGGGGTAGAAAATCCAGCTTGAACACAGTGTCTGACTTCCGGGAGGGAAGCAGACGGTTCTCAGTGATTTAAAGTGGCATCATCCTCTTCTATATCAGGATTTGTACTAGGAGAACCTGATGGTGTAATGTGTATAGGATCTGTGTGTGGTAAAGTGGGTATTGGTGAAGAAGGTGGACGGGTTTGGGGAATATGAACAGGGCTAGACGCTATGTCCCTCTACTTCTGAGAAGAATTTTATATTCAGTGTCCAATTTCATTTTTGAAGGTATTACTGGTTTTGCTGTATTACTGGTTTTGCTGTTTTATGACCAGTATCAGGATTTATGTGAATTTTCTTTTGTTTTGGATCCAGCTTTTCCTTAATTTTTTTTAAGATCGGCTATGGTGGCTGTAAAGAAGCGTCTTTTTGTTTCTGCGCCGAATGTTTTGGTGCCAAGCTGGATTTTTACTTTTTTCTCTTTGGATCCGAGATGTTTCAGATCCGACTGGGTGTCATCTCGCCTCGGGCCAGAGCCGGAAGGCTTGACGTGCTGTTTCAGTGGCGAGTCAGAAGGCAGCGCATTTTAATCAGACTCTCAGTGCCGACCATGGCCTATAGGCAGTGGTGGCCCAATAGCCTTTTGTTTTGTTGTAGTAAGTTTGGTGGGCAAAGGGGCTTTGATCCAGCAGGAATGTCTTGGGACTCTAGTTCGATCTCCAACTCGGAATCGGAGTCCTGTGGAGAGAAGGCCTCTTCTTCTTCTGCTGCCATTTGTTCCTGCTCAATATCTCCACTAAAGATATCAGGAATGTCCTCGATACCTTGTCTTTGCATGTCTCTTCGTCAAGCCAGACGGTCCTGTAAAGTCTTCTTTGTTTGGAACGACAGACACACGTCACATTCTTTCTACTTATGTTCTGGGGAGAGACAGAGTTTGCAGACCTTATGCTGTTCGGTGCGTGGATATTTGGAATTGTATTGAGGACAGAATTAAAACGGTGTCCGTTCCATCGACGGAAGGCAGGACACTGGTTCTTGCAGTAAAAGCTGACTGAGATAAGAGGTGGGCCCAAAGGCCGCGGTTAGAGTTTTTTCGATGATCTAGATGACATTTTCATAAATTTCGACATGAAAAGTTGGAAGACGCGATCGAAGCAATGCAGATGAGGGCTGAGTGAATTGCACACCGAAGGGATCCTAACTGACGGGTTTAAATTGGGGCGCAGCAATACTTGTCTGAACTCGATGGTGGAAAGAAAACAATTTAACAATGGAGTCGATACCTATGCGCAGTATCAACAAAAGGCGGAGTCACCTTATCTCGCAACTGGAAAAGACTACTTTGATGAAAAACAACTTGAAACATACAGACCTAACACTTGACGGCAGGAGTACGCAAAGCATGTGTATCTACAGCACACATGCCTCAAACCTATTGTTTGAAAAGCACAAAAAAACATTAAGGTCAGGGCTGCATAATCTGATGCTGCTTCTTTGGGAATATCAACTCTTGATTTGTATTTATTTATTTATTTAATATTTGTTAGACCTGGCACCATTGGCGTGGGTCTCCCTTCCATTTTTCACTGTTGTCTCCTCTGTTTTTTTTCTGGTATTAGATGCTCTGGGCGCTGTGCGACTGCCATTCAGTGCCACAGCGCAAATGCTCCCTGTGTAAATATGACTGTGAATTGGTATCTCCATGATTGGCTATTTGGTTTACCTGTTAGTCCCTAGTAGTGTGACCTGTGTGTGCCCAGGGTTGGTAACCCAAATGCTGCTGGTGGGCCTGCAGCGCTGGTTTGCGCCACCTCCACTTTCCCTTAGCCTCATGTCAGTCACCCCTATGGTAGGTGCATTGTGTGTGTGTGTAAGGTAGGACATGGCTTGATTTGTGTAGCATGTCCTGGTAGTGAATTGCCCTCCATTTTGTTTTTCACTGCTGCAAGGCTACCTGTTCTCCATAGGCTAGAATGGGCAGACTGGCTATAACATCTTATAGTCCTATCGGACTCAGGGAACATGGTAGAAATTCGAGTTTAGTATGCCTGAACTCAGAATGATAAAATACATCTTTTAGTGAAGTTGGTTTTAACATTCTGTGTTTGAAAATACCCCTTTTAGAAATTAGGTATTTTCATGCCTAAGCCTTCCAGTGTGCTCTGCTGTTATGTGTATTGGCTGTCTGGGTTTAAAGGGGCAAGGCAGGCTGAGTCAGACCTGGGTTGAATAGAGAGATCTGCATTGAGTACTGGGGAGGGGTGGCTCCTTGACCTGAATAGGGCTGTGCCTGGCAAGGTGAATACTGGCTCCACCTCCTACTGCGCGTCTGATGGCAGACCCCCTCTTTCTGAAAGGAAGGATGCAGCCTGGTAAACAAAGTGCTCCAGGCCTGAGCAGAACTGGTTCTGGCTGGGTTCAGTGACTAGGGACTTTTGAGAACAAATACTTTTGGGGTATAAATATCTGGGCACAAACCCCTGATTTTTGTATTGCTCCTGCATGTCAAGAGGAACCTCTGTCCGTGTTACTGAAGGAATCTGCAGGAGAGGACTGTCCTTGTGCTTGGGTGCTGTTTCCTGGATTGGCCTGCAGTAATTCCCCTTGGACTTGGAAGAAGAGGGAAAAGGACTTTTGAGAGACTTTTATTTTTGCTAAGCAATCACCCAAGGGCTGGAAGAGAGCTAGCCTCCTGCTGGAGTCACAGGCCAGTCTGGCTCCTATCTGCAGGAGAAGCCCCTTTGAGTTCCAGGGCTCTAGTTCTACTACAGAGAAGAGAGTGCTGAAAATCGTCGCTAACATAGTTTCCTAGCAGTCGCAGCTGAAGAGCGTAAGAAAAATCATTGCGCAGCTGTCGCTGAGCGCTCGCAAACCAAAGATCATCACATTGCACGTTTGTGGGCCTCAAAGTGCTCGCTAACCCCAGAAATCATTGTGAGAAGTTGGCCTAGTATATGATGTTCACTATTCTAGTGAGCAACTTGCACCATTCCAAACAACCCTTATGGTGATGGTGGTAAAGTCAACCTTATAGACCAGCTATCCTAGGGGTAGCATGGACAAAGCAGGCTTATGCTAAACTCAAGAGGGAATGTGAAGCCAGCTGTTTTACCATATGCAATCCCTTTAATACCAAATGAAAGGACACCACACAGGATTATATTCAAAATATATTTGTATTTATTTCTAAACAAACCCCTGAACTCTTTATGAGCACAGAAGCAAAAGCGCAAAACAAGTAACTTAATAGAATAGACAAAAGTTGCACAATTATGGATAGGGCCGGGTGGTCCGCTAAACCATATTTTAAAAAAGTGGTATAAGTACTACGTCACGAACAATGGTAAGGCCTAGGGCCTTGGGAATCACTGGACTAACAATGGTTAGGGAGCAGGAGGCCCACGGGATGCGTGTGCAGTGTCTAAAAGCACACGAGCTCACACATAGAAGACAATGGGTGCGTTAAAGTTATAAAGTTAAAGATTTAGGAGTCTTCCGACTGGAATAGAACTTAACCACTTGAAACTAGGACACTAGGAGGGTAAACCTCTACAGGAGTACTGTAGTACTCGAGTTACCTAACCCAGAGGAAGCGGGTGCATAGGTCCCAAAGTGTGTTGGGTTTTGTCGTGGAGATCTATGGAGCCTTGGAGAAAAGATGCTGTAGGTGGCCTGAAGAGAAGAGTCCGGGGGGATCCAAGGGTGGATTGAAGATGAAGAGGACCTGAAAGCAGAGGGGACAGAGTCTGGGTCACTAGCCAGTGACCAGGATGGAACCAGGTGACATCGCGTTGCAATCAGGTGCTGATGGGAAGCTTGTCTCTGCAGCCACGTGGACCAGGAGGCGTCAACGACGACCAGGATGGAGGCACGGACTGTCCCACGAAGGCTCTCGCTGTCGGCGGTGTCAGCTTCAAGATTGGAGGCAACAAGCCTGGGCAAAGGCAACCCACGCAGGAGACGATGTAGGCTTCTTACTCAGACCAGTAAGGTCTGAGGGGCTGCTTCTTTTGAGGGAAGCAAGGGCCAATCTGGAGCAACCAGACCCGGGGTGTAGTTTCTCGGATTCGTCGCCAAGATGGCCACTAGCCAACGGGCAAGTGACCGGGCAGACGCGTTGAGCAGAAAAATGCAAAAGGGCCCCACGTAGAACTCGTGGACTGTGCAGGGCTGATCTTTGGTGCAGAAGCTGTTCAGGGCTGGGGCTTCTCAATCCCCAATGCACAGCTTCGAGGAGGCTTGGGGGGATGCACAGTTAGCAGGTTGCAGACTTTTCAAGATGGCCGGTCCCACGTCTCTCATCGCCTCCACAGGTCTCAGCTTTGCAGGGACTGTGGATCGGGCTGTTGGATGTCTGGGAATCCGTTTCTTGTTAGGCTCTGGGCTCGGGCTCCAGAGGGAGGCGGCGGCAAAGCAAGTCGTTGATCGCTGGTTGGTTCCTGCTTGTGCAGGGTGGTCACTCCTTGACCACAAGGGAGATTCTTCAGTCGTCTTCTTCCAAAGTAGAGAGATGAAGGTCCAGAGTTTCGTTTCAAAGTTTCAGTCAGGATAATCTAAAGTCTCTAGACTCAGCTCCTACCTATATACGAATCTTAGGGACTGGATTACCTGCTAGGTTCCTCCTATGGGTGGGACCAGGGAAGGGGGCGGTTACACCCCTTTCCCTTTGTCCAGTTTCGCGCCAGAGCTGGGGCAGGGAAGCCCCAGCATCGGTTTGAACTGGACTATGCATGGGACACCTTGTGTGCCCCAGGCAGTGCCTCAATCCTTTCAGCCCTCCCTGTCCCAATACACAAAGTCCTGTCTGGGGTGGTGCTAGCACCTTCCAAGGCAGGAAACCTATTGTCCAAGCCTCCCTCGCTGGAAGGACTCCCAGCAGCAGGAGGTCAGACTTGTGTCTGTGGCAGCAGCATCTATTTTGTGATGCTGAGGCTCTGGTTAACTTTAACCGGGAATAGTAGGAACATGTCTTCTCCCTCTAGAAGGGTGGAATGCTACCCCCGTCGCAGGACTGGCGAGGGGGTAGTTTTCCAAATCGTACGACACCTTACTCGACATGTTTTGATAAAGCCAAACCATAGTTAGCATTTAACCGGGAGGTTCATAATGCACTTAAGAGTATATGGTATGGCAATATCTTAGAACAGCTATAAGGACATGGTTCCGAAAGATGCAGACAGGCTCCGCTCATGCTAGAGCACCATCTCATATAAAACCAAGGACTCTGCCTCCGGGACTGTTAAGGCCTGCCATAGGAGTGACTTATAGGTGTATATGTGTCTAGATATAAGGTTAGATATAGGTATACTATATCTAAGCAAGGGGTGATTACACCACCTTGCCCCAGCTGAGTGATCAGCCAGTTGTGTCAATTTGAATGGCCAGCCAGTGGTGCAAAAAAAATGCTGCAGCCCCTGGTAGGCTTTAGATGCACCTATGCCCTGGGTACCTATGGTACACTGTACAGGGGCTTCTAAGGTGACCCAGTATCCAATTGGTAATGTACCTAGGGTACATGGAGTCCATTGTAAAGAGAGAGCAGATAGCCTGGGGCCCTGATTAGCAGGATCCCAGGCCAACTAAGTCGAAAACCAGCTAAACACTAGGCAAAAAATCTGGGGTAACCATAGTCAGGTATCCACCTTCCTACAATCATCGCATCGCACATTTGCGGGTTTGTTGAAGGCACGCTAACCCCGGATCATCGCTTCGAGATCATCGCAGAGCGGGCGCCATGCGTACGCCATTTTCCTCACATCGCACCCGGATCGTCGCACCCTCGTGGGCGCCATTTTATTTCTACGCAACAAGATCGCGCACACACATCAGGATCAGCGCATCATCTTCCCTTGCGGCATGGATTCAACGCATCGCTGGCCTAGCGTAAAGAAATCTGTTGCTTTGTTCCGCACGCACCCGCAGACTGGCTCATCATCCTCCCTTGCGGCAAGGATTCAACGCGTCGACGACCTAGCGTGGGGAAAATCATCGATACAGCTCGTTTGCGACATTTTGCTTGTTTTGCTACGAAATCCAGGTACTTTGTAAGTAAAAGGGTCGCAGAGACCCCTGCCTAGAACTGAACCCCTATTTGAACACTTTGAACTCTTTTTCCAGCTTCTCAAGAGTAGCCCCCTTTTTCAGTACTGTGGCTTTTTACCGTTATTGGTCTTGTGTTAAGTCTATATGTAAAGATACTTATCTTTTATAACTACTTGTGTGGAGTCCCTTTATAGTGTCCTTCACTGTGTTACTGTGTATGATCATAAATGCTTTACACACTGCCTCTGAGATAAGCCTATCTGCTCGTGCTACATTACCACAGGGTTGAGCAGGGTTTATCAAAGTGTGTAGCCCCCCTTACTCTGACTTAGGAAGAAGGGTCCCTACTTGGACTGTGGCCAGCCACTGCCAACTTGAGACCCCCATTTCTAACATTGGTGGTCAGCGGTGAGGATCTGCACTTGCATTTATGATCGCAGTAATTATAGTGTACACTACTAGTGAGTGCAGACCATAATGCAACCACAGACATTGTTGAAGTTTTTTTTCTATTTTTGATTGATAGCGCTAGTTATTTCTACAATGGGCAAGCCCAGATCCAATGCCTCGGAGGATCTCTCCTGGGAAGAAGAGAGATTAGATACCTACAATGCCAAGCAACTCAAGTGTTTTTGGAAAAGATTCACAGTCCCCATCACAGGCCTCACTAAGAGAGAGGAATTTTACAAAGCCCTGAAGGCCTGGCTAGAAGCCAGGGATGCCCCTAAGAATGTGGGATAGCCTGGGGAGGAGGGAGAGAATACAGGAGAACAGCAGGTGAAAGTAGTAGATTTGGTAGGTAGTAAAGCGCTTTCCAGGCTGGGCACTAGTGTGTCCTTAAGGGGCCTGTCTCCAGAAGAGATGGAGGACAGGGAGAGAGATAGGTGGCATAATATGGAGATGGCTAAGCTCAAGATGGAGGGTCAGAGGGACCTAGAGAACAAGAAGTTAGAGGTTTAAATAATGAAGATGAAATTTGAACATGAGAGTATTGAGGGAGTTGGAGATTAAGGCAAAGAGTGTAGAGATCTCCCCCTCTGGTGGCAGCATACCTGTAGTGCATATTTAGAGGATAGTGTACATACCCAAAGAGGTTATTAAGGATTTCCACAAAAGTGAAGATATTGGACAGTGGTTTGCAGCATATGAATTAGCTATGGTGTCCCACCGGGTCCATGAGAAGGATTGGGGAGCTGGGTTGTGGGGGCGTTTTGTTAGTGAGGGGAGGGATACCTTGTTGGACCTGCCCCAAGAAAGTAGAATGGTTTATGCCCACATGAAGGAAGCTTTGATGACCCGCTATGGTTTAACCCCTGAGATGTATAGGCAGAGGTTTAGGACCTGCAAGAAGTTAGAGGGTACCAAGTGGGTTGAATATGTGTCTTTTTTTTTGCAGAGCAATGGAGCGCTGGGTAAAAGGTAGCAAAGTAGAAACTTTTGAGCAACTGTATGATTTGATTGCATGGGAGCATTTATCTAGTAACTGTTTTCCTGAGCTACGCCAGCACCTGATTGATTGCAAGCAAACTAACCCTAGGAAGCTTGCTGAGGAGGCGGACCGCTGGGTGAGCACCCGGGTTCGCAAGGATCCGATGGGAGACTTCGCCAAAGGTGGGCATGGTCCTCAGCAGAGAAGTGGGGGGGACAGGGGTAAACCAAGGGAGTTTCCAAGAGGGCCCAAAAGTAATTCCCAAGGGAACCAAGCAGTCGTGTCCCAGCCTCCCCAAGAGCAGAGGTCAATTCCCCAGAGAGGTAGGCCTGTTCCGAGGGGACCACCGGTATTTTGATCCCCAGTGTCCCCTGAGGGACCACCCTGCACCAACCCGTGCACCACCCCGCCAGCTTGCTAGTGTAGCCCTGGGGGAGGAAGAGGGGTTGGTCCCCGTAGAATTGACCCTTGTTTCATTAGGAGACTTTGAGATGGTCCCTAAACCTGCATTGCCTGAAAACACTAAGAAGTACAGGCAGTGGGTGACCATTAATGGCCATAGAGTGGAGGCTCTTAGGGACACAGGAGCCAGTGTAACTGCTGTCAGCTCCCGGTTGGTGTCCAAAGAGCAGGTTGTCCCTCATGCATTCTACCCTGTAGTGTCAGCAGACAACTCAGAGAGCCAATGTGAGGTGGCTCAGGTTCCCTTTGAGTGGGGGGGTCTGAGGAACTCTTCAGGTAACTGTGAGGCCCGCCATGCCTGTAGACTGTCTGTTGGGCAATGATTTAGAGAACTCCTCATGGGCTACGGTGGAGAGGAGAGCTCACTTACAAATGTTGGGTCTGCCTGAGTGGGCGTGTGCTACCACTAGGTCCATGGCAGCCAAGGAGGGTTTTGAGAAGGATCTGGGACCTAAGAGTATGGCCCAGAACCCTGCCTTAGGAGAAGGGGCAGGGGGCATGGGAAGCCACCCCCCTTGCTCTCCACGGCCCAGGAAGGAGCTGACCCCAAGGGGGATGCCCTGGAGCCTACAGGGGAGCAGAGTGCCAACCTGGGGGACCTGCCTGAACTGACCCATTGGCAGCAGGAAGGAGGACCCACCAGGGAGGAGTTTTGTGAGCAGCAGAGAGTTTGCCCTTCTCTTGAGGGTATGCGGCAACAGGTTGCAGCCCAGGCAGCAGGTGACAGTCTGGTTCACATCTGATTTATTGGGAGACGGTCTCCTGTATAGCGAGCCTAAGGCAGCTGAGCTGGAGTTAGCCCGTGTGCTGGTGGTGCCCTCATGCTTCAGAGCCTTCCTACTGGGGTTGGCTCATGGCATTCCATTGGCAAGACATCTGGGGCAGACCAAGACCTTTGAAAGGCTGGTCACCCACTTTTATTGGCCTCAGATGCACAAGAGTTCAGACACTCATTGCAGGACATGTGAGACTTGCCAGGCAAGTGGGAAGAGTGGGGGGAAGATCAAGGCCCCACTCCAGCCCTTTCCAGTTGTTAGTACCCCATTCGAGCGAGTGGGCATTGACATTGTGGGGCCTCTGGATCCCAGGACAGCCATGGGCAACATGTTTATCCTGGTGGACCATGCCACCCGGTACCCTGAAGCCACCCCACTCAGGACGGTGACAGCCCCTGTGGTGGGACATGCACTGATGGAGATTTTCTCCCGCGTGGGGTTCCCGAGAGAGGTGGTGTCTAACAGGAGGACCAATTTCATCTCCCAGTACATTAAGTCTTTGTGGAGGGAGTGTGGGGTAACTTATAAGTTCACCATTCCTTACCATCCCCAAGGAAATAGTCTGGTTAAAAGCTTCAACCGGACCTTGAAGGTCATGATTATGGGCCTAGAGGAGCCCCTGAGGCATAAGTGGGACGTCCTCTTTCCATGCTTGTTGTTTGCCTACCGTGAGGTGCCACAGAAGTCCTTAGGGTTCAGTCCCTTTGAACTGCTCTATGGCCATCCGGTAAGAGGGCCTCTGAGTCTGGTCAAGAAAGGATTGGAGCAATCTCCCAGGAAACCTCTCAAAGATGTGTTCAACTACATCTTGGCCTTCAGGAACCAGACTCGGCGTTTCAGAAAAATTGCTGAGGCAAATATGGAAGCCAGCCAGGAGGAAATTAAACGCTGGCACAACCAGAACACCACTCTGGTCGAGTTTCAACCTGGTCAGAAGGTTTGGGTACTGGCCCCAGTGGAGCCTGGTGCGCTCCAAGATAAGTGGACCGGTCCCTTTGAGGTGGTGGAGCGCAAAAATCCGGTTAATGACTTGGTGGACTTTCAGCCTCCCAGGAACCCCTTGCGGGTCCTGCATGTGAATCGCCTGAAGCCCCACTTTGCGTGGTCTGAAGTGGGCATGCTTCTTGTCACAGATGCTGGGATGGAGGAGGAGAGTGAGCCTCTTCCTTACCTACTGTGTGCAGGAGAGAAGGATGGGTCAGTGGAGGGAGTGGTCCTCTCCACCACACTGACCCCTGAGCAGCACAGAGATTGTCACCAGCTGTTGGGACAATTGTCTGATTTGTTTTCCATGGTGCCTGGTGTCACTGAGTGGTGCATCCAAGATGTGGACACCGGAGACAGTCCTCCTGTCAAGCACAAGGCTTACTGAGTGACTGACCGGGTCAGGGCCTACATTAAGGAGGAGGTCTCCAAAAGGTTTGCCCTAGGGGTGATTGAGTTCTTTAGCAGCCCATTGTCCAGCCCCGTGGTCTTGGTACCAAAAGCTGCCGCGCCTGGTGCCACCCCTGAATTCAGATTCTGTGTGGACTACCGGGTCTCAATTCAGTCACGAAGAGCGACGCACACCCCATCCCCAGAGCTGATGAGCTCATAGATCGGTTGGGGGCTGCCCGGTACCTCAGCACGTTTGATCTAACATCTGGGTACTGGCAGATCGCCTTCACTGATGGGGCCAAAGAGAGGTCAGCATTCTCCACACCAGATGGGCACTACCAGTTTCGTGTGATGCCCTTTAGAATGAAGAAAGCCCCAGACACCTTTCAGAGGTTGGTCAACAAGGTGTTGGCTGGGCTGGAGGATTTCAGTGCCGCCTACCTGGATGACATTGCAGTGTTTAGTTCCTCCTGGGAGGACCACTTGCGCCACCTCTGGGAAGTGTTGATGGCGCTGCGCAGAGCAGGCCTCACAATCAAGGCCAGTAAGTGCCAGATTGGGCAGGGTTCTGTGGTGTATTTGGGACACCAGGTTGGGAGTGGCCAGGTGGCACCCCTACAGCCTAAGATTGAAACCATCCTGGCATGGGAGCCCCCCAAGACCCAGACCCAGGTGAGAGCCTTCCTAGGTCTCACAGGTTATTACAGGAGGTTTGTCAAGGGGTATGGCAACATTGTTGCCCACTTGAATGAGCTGACTTCCAAGAAGGAGCCAAAGATTGTGAATTGGACTGACACCTGTCAGAAAACTTTTGATGCCCTCAAGACTGCCATGTGTATAGCACCCGTCCTCCAGGCGCCCAATTTTGCTAAGGAATTTCTTGTCCAGACAGACACTTCAGTGGATGGGGTGGGGGCTGTTCTGTCACAGATCAATGAGGAGGGACTAGACCAACCTGTAGCCTTCATCAGTAGGAGGTTACTTCCCCGGGAACAGAGGTGGAGTGCAATTGAGCATGAGGCCTTTGCTGTGGTCTTGGCACTGAAGAAGCTGAGACCATATCTGTTTGGGACTCACTTCCGGGTTCAGACAGACCACAGGCCCCTCAGATGGCTGATGCAGAGAGGTGAGAATCCCAAGTTGTTGAGGTGGTCCATTTCCCTACAGGGTATGGATTACACGGTGGAACACCGCCCTGGCACAGAGCACGCCAATGCTGATGGTCTGTCCAGATTTTTCCACCTTAGTGAAGAGAACCTCCAAGGAGATGGGTAGTTCTCCCCATATATCAGCAGGGGGGTGGGAAGGGGGGGGGGGGGGAGACACGTGGTAGACCAGGCACCATTAACGTGGATCTCCCTTCCATTTTTCGCTGTTGTGTTCTCTGTTTTTGCTGGTATTAGATGCTCTGGTCGCTGTGCCATTGCCATTCAGTGCCACAGCCCAAATGCTCCCTGTGTAAATATGGCTGTGAATTGGTATCTCCATGATTGGCTATTCGGTTTACCTATTAGTCCCCAGTAGTGTGGCCTGTGTGTGCCCAGGGCTGGTAACCCAAATGCTGCTGGTGGGCCTGAAGCGCTGGTTTGCGCCACCCACAGAAGCCGCTTGTAAAGTGTTCCTCAGACCTGCCACTGCAGTGTCTGCGTGCAGTCCAGAAGTGCCATCTTGGCTTCGTAGTCCCCACACTTCAGCGCCCCTGAACCTTACCTTAGCCTCATGTCAGTCACCCCTATGGTAGGTGCATTGTGTGTGTAAGGTAGGACATGGCTTGATATGTGTAGCATGTCCTGGTAGTGAATTACCCTCCATTTTGTTTTTCACTGCTGCAAGGCTACCTGTTCTCCATAGGCTAGAATGGGCAGACTGGCTATTACATCTTATAGTCCTATCTGACTCAGGGAACATGGTAGAAATTCGAGTTTAGTATGCCTGAACTCAGAATGATAAAATACATCTTTTAGTGAAGTTGGTTTTAACATTCTGTGTTTGAAAATACCCCTTTTAGAAAGTAGGTATTTTCTTGCTTAAGCCTTCCAGTGTGCTCTGCTGTTATGTGTATGGGCTGTCTGGGTTTAAAGGGGCAAGGCAGGCTGAGTCAGACCTGGGTTGAATAGAGAGACCTGCATTGAGTACTGGGGAGGGGTAGCTCCTTGACCTGAATAGGGCTGTGCCTGGCAAGGTGAATGCTAGCTCCACCTTGTACTGTGCGTCTGATGGCAGACCCCCTCTCTCTGAAACGAAGGATGCAGCCTGGTAAACAAAGTGCTCCAGGCCTGAGCAGAACTGGTTCTGGTTGAGTTCAGTGACTAGAGACTTTTAAGAACAAAGACTTTTGGGGTATACATATCTGTGTCCAAACCACTGATTTTTGTATTGCTCCTGGTTGTCAACAGGAACCTCTGTCCGTGTTACTGAAGGAATCTGCAGGAGAGGACTGTCCTTGTGCTTGGGTGCCTTTTCCTGGATTGGCCTGCAGTAATTCCCCTTGGACTTGGAAGAAGAGGAAAAATGACTTTTGAGAGACTTTTATTTTTGCTTAGCAATCACCCAAGGGCTAGAAGAGAGCTAGCCTCCTGCTGGAGTCATAGGCCCATCTGACTCCCCCACCAGCCTCCTGATTCCTCCCAGGGGAGATTTCTATCTGCAGGTGAGGCTCCGGTGAGTTCCAGGGCCTCTAGTTCTACTACAGAGAAGCGAGTGCTGAAAATCGTCGCTAACGTCGTTTGTGAGCCGCCGCAGCTGAAGAGCGCAAGAAAAATCATTGCACAGCTGTCGCCGAGCGCTCGCAAACCGAAGATCACGCCGCACGTTTGCGGGCCTCAAAGTGCTCGCTAACACCAGAGATCATCGCATCGCACATTTGCGGGCTTGTCAAAGGCTCGCTAACCCCAGATCATCGCTTCAAGATCATCGTAGTGCGGGCGCCATTTTCCTCGCATCGCACCCGGATCGTCGCTCCCTTGCGGGGTGCCGTTTTTTCTTTCATCGCAACAAGATCGCACATGCAACAGGATCAGCGCATCATCCTCCATCACGGCATGGATTCAACGGAACACTGGCGTAGCGTGAAGAAATCTGTCGCTTTGTCCCGCACGCACCCGCAGACCGGCGCATCATCCTCCCGTGCGGTAAGGATTCAACGCATCGCCGGCCGAGCATGGGGAAAATCATTGCTACAGCTCGTTTGCGAGATTTTGCTTGTTTTGCTACGAAATCCAGGTACTTTGTAAGTAAAAGGGTCGCAGAGACCCCTGCCTTGAAATGAACCCCTATTTGAACACTTTGTACTCTTTTTCCAGCTTTTCAAGAGTACCCCCCGTTTTCAGTACTGTGGCTTTTTACCGTTATTGGTCTTGTATTAGGTCTATATATATAAAGATACTTATTTTTTATAACTACTTGTATGGCGTCCCTTTGTAGTGTCCTTCACTGTGTTAGTGTGTATGATCATAAATGCTTTACACACTGCCTCTGAGATAAGCCTAGCTGCTCGTGCTACGTTACCAGAGGGTTGAGAAGGGGTTATCAAAGGGTGTAGCCCCCCCTTACTCTGACTTAGGAAGAAGGGTCCCTACTTGGACTGTGGCCAGCCACTGCCAACTAGAGACCCCCATTTCTAACAATATTGTACAAAAATT
Organism: Lissotriton vulgaris; assembly: GCF_964263255.1. Lineage (NCBI taxonomy): Eukaryota > Metazoa > Chordata > Amphibia > Caudata > Salamandridae > Lissotriton > Lissotriton vulgaris. The sequence goes on from NC_141694.1 coordinate 991,987,133, forward strand.
CCGAATTAACCATGCAGATTTTCGGTGCCGAAACATCAAGCGGCAAAACAAATTTACATAATACAATTTGCATAAAACTAGCAACATATACATTATAATATAAAACTACAGAAGGCTATACCAGCAGAAAAAATACAATAATTACCAAAGCACTAGTTCATCCCGGAGAAAAGACTAAGGGCCAGATATAGTACGGCTATTACCGGTCGGTAACGGCCGAAATTAACGAATTTCGGCCGCTACCGACCGGTAATAGGCTTTTCTGATGTAGGGGCCGAAATTAACGATTCGGTAATTTAAGGAATCGGTAATTTAAGGAATCGGTAAATTACCGATTTCTTGAATACCGATTCGTTAAATTACCTAATTCCTAATGTAGGGAGCACTTAAATGAGTGCTTATCCCAGGTTAGGATTCGTTATTTACCACCAACTACAAGTTGGTGGTAAATAACGAAAACACCCCAAAAAGCAATGTTATGCAAATTGCTTCAGTGCCATGTTGCAGACATACATGCCCTTAGGGCATGTATGTCTGCCAAATGTGCACCCATACACAATTGAGTGGTGCAACAGGGTGTCAAAGTGACACCCTGCCACTCTTCAATGTTTTCCCCCTTTTACCGAATCGGTATTTACCGATTCGGTAATTGCCATTCATTCCTATGGGCCTCCAGGCCCATTGGAATGAATGGCAATTACCGAATCGGTAAATACCGATTCGGTAAAAAACGAATCTTAACGATTCAGTAATTGTTACAGAATGATTTGCTACATAGCATTTACCGATTCGAAAATACCAAATCGGTAAAATTCGGTATTTTTGAATCGGTAAATTTACCTACATCTGGCCCTAAGTACATAAGTTAATACAAAACATAATCGAGCAAGGACAATGGATGAAACTCCGAAAAGAAGGCAAAATTACCAGTAAACAATCATTTGTATTCAAGATCAGTCCATAGACAGATCAACGGTTCAGTGAAAACATAATGCTGCAAAAGAGCACAGTGCTCTTGAGTAATAAGGTGCAAAAGAAATTATAAGAGTATAAAACACTCAGGAGAAGCAATTTGGCTGTCCAATAGAAATAGGTTATAAATGTCATATGAAACATATCATTTGTGGGTAGTGGTAATTTGGAATTGCGATAGTCCACATTGTTTAGGTGCCTAGTAACTTATACATCAAGATCTTCCATATTTGGTTCTTTTTTTTGACTGAGTGGCTTACCTGTAATTTTAATTTGGTCTTTATTTTGGAGGTCCATTCTTTGTTCTTGCTCAATAAATGTTGTTGTTCTTGCTATGACCTCAAGTACTTAGTCCTTCTCCCTCGAATGAACCTGTATTTTGATACTCTTCTACTGCCCATGTTCTTAGAGTTATTAGGTTTACTGGGCTTGTGCCGTCCTTTGCTTTCATTCCCTTCACACCACTCTATGCCTTGGAGACCTGCCATGACCTTCGCCCGAGCCTGATCTGAGGGAGGCCCGTTCCTAGAGGACTCATGATATTGCAGGGCCCAGCTGATAGGCATGCTACAACACTCTGCGAAGAACTGGATCTGCTGGGTGTCCCACGTTTCCATCGCTGACCTGGGTGGCAACAGTGTTAGCCGACGGAGGAGAGGGAACTGCACAAAGAGGTTTTAGCCTGGGCCAAGAGGCCCAATGAAAGTGACAGCTAACATTAACCGCAGGTTGACAGGTGACTAGAGATTTTTTTGGGCGTAATAAGAGGCATGCAGGTAAGGATGTAACTCGGGCTGAGTTTAATAGCAGAATTAGTTATGAATGGGATGACTACGGCGGGAATATTTGTGCTCCACCTAGCTTACCAGAGCAAGCGTCCCAGGCTGACCCAGAAATGTAATCTGCAAGGACTCTTGTTTGATACAAATGTTTGGTTCCATCCGATGGTCAAGGTGGTTTGTGCCAATAAAAATATATATATATACTGGTACAGAACATTGTGGGACAGTGTGAAGAAGTAAGATCAAGGGAGAAAACCTGAAAGGTTCATAGTTTAAAGAGATTGTTGATGTGTTCCTGAGCAAGGGGCGTGGCTACGACTGCGATGGAGGCAGACGTGTCCGGGTAGAGCTCTGTCGGAGGCTTCCCTGAACGGGCTCAATTCTCCGCCTACAGTTGCCTACTGGGACCTTCGCACAGCGAAATGTTTTTCAGCAAGAAGCCGAACCTTCAATGCTGATTTTGCCCTGCCAGACTCCTGATTTGTGGCCCCCGGCTGTGTGAGTCGCGCAGCGAGCTGCTGTCGCGCGGGAGAACCGGGCTACATGAGCCCGAGGCTTGGCTCCTCCCACAGGGCCGTGAATGATGGCGCAGCTTGTGCAGGGTGCCTGCAATTTGTCGCGGCCGCCCTCCCTGTAACCGCCTGTCTGAGCGACAACAAATGTGCCGCAGGTGGCTGTCCAGATCATCGCGGGGCCGCCTGCCCGACATCACTGCTAAGACTTGATTAATTGGGACGCTCGTCGTTGCTGCGAGGAGGTGAGGATCGCCAGGACTGGTATGCCTCCTCGACTTGCCTGACGGGTGTGCTGACGCTACCCTGTTGCGGCTCTGAACTGTGGCTATTTCCCGCAACGCAGGCTATTGCTGTGCTTTCCTGCCCCCCCCTCCCTTCACCCCCCCCCCCCCCCCCCGGGTGACAGGCGCCTCTGCCGCATGTTACATTCTGTGGCCGTGTGAGCCGCCTAGCGAGCCGCTGCCACGCAGGAGGACCGGGCTACGTGAGCCCAGGGCTTGGTTCCTCCCACAGGGCCACAAATGGTGGCAACTCTTTGGAACTCACTCCCTTTAAGTTTGCGTTCTGAGCCATGCCTCTTGCGTTTTCGGAAACATCTGAAAACATTTATTTTCTGTTAACCGCTGTCCCTCAATTCACATAAGCATTACTCTGTTTGGATAAGCGCTGAGATGCTCAAGGGTAACCACGCGCTATACAAGACCGCCTTAATAATAATAATAATAACACCCTGAGCCGCGGGGCCCCTGCTGTTCACATTTACTCGGCATTGTCTCGAGGTAGGTCCCGAGCAATTGTACTGGAACCACAGTGAGCAGGACACGGCGTTTGTGGACATATTCTGCGCCTCATGTCGGGTGGCACCCGCGCCCGGGCTGGAACGGGAGGAGCACAGGTCCCTCTGCCCTCTACCAAGGCCAAACCATAAAAGATGGCTAAGCAGGGACTAACGGACCAAACCACAAGCAAATTGGATGCACTGCTTACTGCGGTCGAACAGCTGGAGGAAACCATTAACCGGACCCGCACCTCCTTGGTGTCCAAAATCGACAAGGTGGCCATTCATCTCACTCACCTGCATGCGAATCACCAGAAGCTGGTGGATCGCTCCACCGTATTGGAGCGCCACTACAGAAGCAGAGGGTTCCCTTTCGTCGACGTCGGAGGGAACGGAGGGCCGCGAGGGAGCAGACACCATCTTTGACCAACTATGGGGCCGCACTCTGACCTGATCGCAGCGGGAGGCTCTTCAGGCGGTAGCGGAAATCAGCGGCTCCTTAATGGACGAGAATGTTTCCAACTCCAGCCAACATGAACAGACAAGTGATGATTACCGCGAATACGGCCTGCAGCCTTCACAAGACTCAAATGGACAACCAGATGTCACCCCACAAAAGGCTGATACCATAGTATAAATATTGCGGGACTCCGTCGTTGCTTAAGCTACAAACAGAGGTACTGTGGTCTGCATGGGGTGGGGGGGAGCGTAGTTGTCTGCTGAACAGATACAAATGGTGGTCGCTGATGGAACTTACAACGCTAACGTGGGTCAGGTAGTGTCAGTTTGATCCGGGTTGGGAGGGTGGGTTCACTTGTATACTTTGCTTCTGACACTTATGTTTTCGCACACGCCTCTAAATTAGCGGGTGACACTGCGTCGCTGCGAACAGCCCTCCTTTTCCATTGAACTTTGCCTGAAGATGGGGAGCCTCTGCGAAATAGACCACACACTTTGTCAGTTATCACACCGTAGTGCGCAGCGTACGACCCCCCCCCCCCCCCAAAATGTTTTAACTGTTGTCTCTATTGAGAGTTTGGACGATTGCTAGTGGCATCTTTACCCTTTTGGTATTATCTATGATTTTGTTGTTATTGGGGTTCTTTATTGAGATGTCGTCTTTTACATGCCAGATTATGCAACACACCATACCACGATTTATGTTTGTTGGGCTGGCGCAAATACATTTCCTATCGGTAGAATTTTATAAAGCTTTCTCAGGTCTATTAATACCGGGATTGCAGCAGGTGTATGCCAGGGCATTGGAAGACAACACTCACGCCTACGCAAAATGAGGCGCTGCTAATCTCCCTTCTGAAACCGGTCAGAGGTTCCGACCTCCTATGCTCCTACCTCCCCCTGGCTCTGTTGAACACAGACTATAAGATATTCGCCTCTATCCTAGCTAATAGATTAGCCCTATTTGTACATACTCTAATCCACCATGATCAAAATGGATTTGTCCCGACCAGAAGTACCTCTTTTAACATACGTAGACTACGTAGGCTCCAGACATACGCATTGGAGTGCTGGCCACGTTCAGGTTGTCTGGTGCTAGACCTGGAAAAGGCCTTCGACTCATTGGAGTGGCCCTATCTTGCAGCGGTTCTGCAAAAGTACGAGCTTGGTGACGGATATTTAAAACTGGTGCAACTACTGTACCAGCGCCCTATGGTGCGAGTCTGCACGGGTAAGCTCATCTCTGACGCAATACACGTTTGGAGAGGGACCAGACAGGGATGCTCACTATCCCCGCTATTTTGCCTTGCTATGGAGCCACTGGCAGTTCTGCTACGTGAGAGCTGTATGGAATGGGGCATTCCTCTAGGTGATGGACTCCACGCAGTGTCCTTATATGCGGATGACCTGCTGTTATATATCAAAGACCTGCATGCTATACCTCCAGCTATATCTACATTGCTTCGTAAGTTTGAAGCAGTATCAGGACTCAGAGTAAACTGGGCTAAATCGGGCGTTTACTCTTTCCAAAACGACGTGGCAGAGACTAATGTAATCATTAACGGAACCACACTCACTTGGTATCTGACTACGTTCAGATATCTAGGAGTTTACATATCTAGGTCCCCAGCGGATATACTGGATGGCAACCTGGTGAACGCCATCTCATCTGTTAAGGCACAGATACAGTTTTGGAAGACCCACCCATTTAATGTCATGAAACCTATTACCTTAGTCAATATGATAGTAATTACAAAACTGCTGTATTACTTCACGAACCGGCCTGCGTATGTTCCGGTGCGTGTTTTTCGGGAACTGGAAGGATTGATTTGAGGACTAATCTGTAATACGGGAAGGCCCAGAATAACCCTGCAGAAATTATATGTGCCACCTGAGCAAGGAGGTTTAGCAGTTCCTCATTTGGAACTCTACTACCTAGCTGCCCAGTTACAATGGGTCACAAAATGGTTGTGTGGCAGGAACCTATCAGATACAGCAACCGTGTCGGTCCAGTGGACGCAGTCCAAAATATATAGTTTGTTTCATCCACCGGCAAAACTTCCCCTTCCGAAACAGGTCCATATAGGGCTGGCTCATAGATGCTTGTGGAGAAGCCTGCAGCTCACCAAAAGACACAATCTGTATGCCCGATACTGCCACTTATTGGGACGCCCAGAGACGGAGGCACAATAACAGATGTTGCACTGTCAGCCTGGCATGAGGCTGGGTGGAAACAATGGGAGAACTGTATGTGGATGGTGCTCTTGTGCCTTTTGCGACCCTGGCAGATAGTTATATACCAGCGGGACAGTTTCTCGTACAAGCAGCTATTGTATGGACATTGACGCTGGCATGGGAAGATCTGACAGCTGAGACGGCAAAACACCAGATGATGCAGTACCTATATGTCATGGGGGAGGGGTTGCATATACTCCTCTGGCTGGTGCAGGCCTTGCTCATGCAAGTATTGAAACCACCGCAGAGTCTTCGAACACACTGGGCTGTGGACAGAGGTAGACCCTGGACAGACAAAGAGTGGGAACGTGTCTTAACTATCACCACGCACATACCACGTAACTCACGGTTTAAACTTATACAAACGGACATATTACAAAGAGCGTACCTCTCACCGGACAAAATAAACAAATATTTCAACATTACCACTTCTAGTTGTCAGCTTACAGATGCCGACTTCCTACATATGTTGTGGTCCTGTCCCCTACTGGTGCGCTATAATTGAGACACTCACAAACTGCACTAACACTCAGATACCTAACATGTGGGAGGTTAGTATACTGGGATTTTATACTTGCAATAAAGCTAACAAGGTAAGCTCTAGATTTCCCGACCTAAGCCTAATAACTGCGAAACGGCTAATTACTAAACAAGGGAAGCATAAGGATCCCCCCGAAGCACTCAGTTGGAAAAAATCCCTAGAGGTATGGGAGCAGGCGGAGAGCACCGTCCTTCACAGGGAAGAAACGGCGGGGCTGCGGAAGTACCCCATAGCACATCCTCATGCTATACCACATACACCTACCATTCAACAGGCAAGTGACGTTACTTGAAGTTTCGGTCGATGAGTGCATTATGCCCTGTACAGCGCTGATTTCTACCATAACTGCTGAGCTGGAACACAACTACACAGGCCTTGGTGACATTCCTTAGGTACATATTTAGTCATAAGTTGCCCTAGCATTTATACGACTGATTAGAACAGACAGTGCAGCCCGCACTCATTACAAACAAACCAGCTTAGCCGTAGCTTTACTCAGATGACCACTCACCAAACTGTTTCATAGTCCATCTGGTATTTGATATCTCTTTTTTCTATTTCTTTTCTCTTCTCCGTTTCTTCTTCCCCCCCCCTCTTTTTATTTTTAGTTGTAGTTCATATTTGTGCAAATCAAATTTAAAAATAGTTGATATCCAGCATTACTTACTATTATATTATTATACGAACATATTGCACATGAGGAAATGCGATCTGAGTCTCAGGAGGTGCTAGGAATGCTGTGAGTATCTCGCCGACACCTGATATATCTGCACACTGACAACTTCAGATTAAGCGGTGCATACACGGGATACACACATTGATATGTCAATGGAGACAACAGTATGCGTATGCAGTTCGAACTAATGGTACCTTGTACATGTATACCGCTATGTGCACTTTAGATGCAAATTTTGTAACAATTACTTGGTGGGAACACCCAAACTTATGTACACAGGTCCATGGCAGCATTTCTTTTACTGCAAGTTTAAATAAAGGTATCCGATCCATACAGATATTATGCAGTTTTGTATCACCAAAAGGTACAGTAGAATTAAATTAGATGCTATATGCCTGCCTGCTGTGGTGGGGACAAATGACAGCCTATGAATACAGACGAGGTTGAGGTAATCGTCAGAATATAAAGGTAGGTGGACTATTAATTTTACTGTAAAATCTATGTATTAGGTGATATTTATTTGTGGTAAATTATACTTATTAGATGCATATTGCATTTAAAACAAAAATATTTTATGTTCTGAACTGAATATTATTAATGTAAAAATGTTTGTGTGTGTATTTGGAGGAAAGTGTTGGTTTTTGTGTGTAGCGTTTGGTGCTGATTTGCATGAAGGTGCTCGGTATGCACTTCCATCCAACTCTTTCTGTACATGAAATGGGAGCTAAGTGAAAGAGATTTCAAAATAAATTGTGTGAGAAAAAGCAAGAAAAGGAAAGAGACATAATGAATGTTTGCATCAGGGCAGTAAAGGAAAACCTGTCTTGTGTGACTGAACATGCATGACAGATAATTCAAGTGTAGAAGTGAATGATGGCTAAAGAGCGAGTAAGTCAATGTGTAAGAAATTTAGAAAGTACGCCAAAGTCATTTAAAAGTATGAGTGATAAGCTATGTAAGCAAAGTAGATAGCTAAAGCATAAGTAAATGAGAGAAAAAGGCAAGTGCTCAAATCCATATATTACCATTCATTCATAGAAATTCATCATGTTTCCAAGTCCAATTACACAAAGTTCCTGAATGAGGTCGCACAACTGAATCAAATTTGCATAAAAGAAAAGAAAAAGAACTGCAATTGTTATTACTAAGATGATTCCTTTTCCAGGTAGGTCAAAACTGGGGATGTAATGAGAGGAGAACATATATTTTTATCTTTATTTTCAGAATATAAATCAACATTCTAGAGAATAACTCATTGACTGAGGATGCTCGTTAAAGTACAGACAGTACATTCACATATTACTTTGTTTGGATCATGTTACATGATCATCCTTGTTTTTCTTCTTCCATAGGTATCAACAACATCCCTGTAGTCTCTTCTAAAAAAGTATTACAAAGGTGATTGTAGGTGGTATTGTTTCCTTCATCCAGTTTTAAATTTACTGGTTTTGGTTCCTTACACTTATTTATTCACACTTGATTTTTTTCAGTAGTAGTATCATCTAGGTCTTAAGGAAGGCCATGATCTCATTAAGATCATGATTGGCTGAAACATGTTGACCTTCTATTCTGACCTGCGCACTCGCAAATTTTATCAGACCGCACTTCCACGGATTTTTACTTTTGACACCAAGAGTTACTTAATAAAACTTTTTTCTCCTGGTAGCCTATTTTAAATCACATTGTACACTGCATTATATACATTTACTTACACTTTGTCATGCTCCATTGATCTTAGGAGATCTAGCTATTTGATTGTATTAAAACATCCGCGTACTCCTCCATCCCAGTGAAGGAGTTGTAGCTCCTTGGCTACACTAGGTTTGCAGCCAAGAGGAGATCTCAGATAATGAAGCATGCCACTCCGGTGGGTGATGGGATTCCGTCCTCTTAAATAGGACTTCCGTTATTTTTGTTACTTTTGCTCTTTGTACGGGTTGTGCTTTTTACTAGACCCGTAAACTCTTGTGTTTGCTTGGTTTGTGATGTAATTTACCACACCCGATAAATACAATTACCCCACTGTGAGGTATTTACTGAGTTAGTTATTCCAGGTTTAGGAGGTAAAATTAGATATGACCTGCAAAATCGGTGTTTATTGCCAACAATATTTGAAAGTCTTTCCATTTTATAACACATTTTCCTCCACCAAATTTTGTCAGGTCTGACTTGTTGAAATCGGTCAGGGGAAACACAGGGGTGCGATAACCATAGTATGACTCAGAATCGGGATCCTAAGCGCATATTTGCATTCCTGAATACCTCATGATCTTGAAAAATGCAACTTATCTAATCCAGGTCAAAAGAAAAGTCATAAAAGTAAGTCTCTATAAAAGTCAGCACTGACAAATTGCTTTGAAAAAACTAAGGTTTGATTGTAAAAGTTGAGCTAAAATTATTTGAAAACTGATGCTTCTGCAATATACCATAAGAGTAGGATTTAGGAATTACAAAACATATACTTAGAATGATGGTTGCTTTGTACAGTTGCTGGAACTAACCAGAATGGTTTATTTAAAAAAAAATGCAGAACTTTTACTATTAGTAATTTGAGTCTTCTTCAGCCACACAGTTTGAAGACAATAAGTTTGACTGACAGGAGGACAGCACCCCTTGCCATTTTTTTTGTAAAAATAAATCTTCTAAAAAGTCAACTATGTAGTCTATTTTTTCATCAATAAAGGCCATGCTAAGGGTAAGTTTCACTACATGGTGGCAGCAACGTTGTCGTCTGTCGTTCACATGAGCATTCACTCCTTTGACTAAATCTAGTAGCACACATGCATAAGCACTTCACAGAGAAAAATAACGATCACTGTAAGAGTTTTGTAGTTCCTTTCTCCCAACGCAATTCAGGCATTAGAAGGCGCTGACTGACCTGTGAGACTTGTGTAAATCCATCACTTTCTCCTCCAATTCTTTAGTTTGATTAGGAGCAAACTGAAACTCATTGATGTGATCAATGGTATGTTCATCGGGATCGTAATCCCCCAACTCAGCCTGCAGGGTGTAGGATCCTAGAAGTGCATGAGTCACAAAGGAGCACGGCAAGCGCCCAGAAGCAATATCCTGACGAAGCTGAAGACACAGGAAATATCTGCAAGAAAATAGAAAAACACAAACCTAAGTACTAAACACATACTGTGCCAACAAATACTTATAGTTAATGTCAAAGTAGACGAATATAATGAAACACAATCTAGAACACTAGAGCATTGCAGAAGACTAACCTGATTTCCCTGTAAAGGAAGGCATTCTTAGACTTGAATCTGTTGACTTTTGCCCTGATCATACCGTTCCCTAGTTATCCTTACACATCAGAACGCCTCAGAACATATTTAAATATAAATCCCCATGATCTCCTTTTTTCTACAAAGAAAGCTTCTAAGATTGGTCTGGAAACAATGAAGTTCAAAAGATATTTCCCCATATCAACTGTCCACAAAAATGGTTCACATTTCTTCAATTTAACCTCTTCACAGCTGTCTACCACTTCTTTGGTTTTTATTTGAATGCTTACTGTGTCAAGGGCTTACATGAATGAATGAATGAAGAAAGAATGTATACAGTGCACGGTAAACTAGAGTGGTCCAGGGATAATATGCATACCAAGAGAGTGATGAAATCAGGGGCATAAGAGATACGTTTTTAGTTGTTTTTGAAAAACGTATGCATTTGATACATTACTGAGAAACACAGGAAAGTGCTTCCAGATTGAGGCCATGCGCACTGAAAAGAATGTGCCCCCTTCCCTGTTTTTTTCCCAAGCAGAGGACCGCAATCAGTTGAACATTTCCTGAGCAGAACGTACTGTTCGGAGTTCAGATATTGAGGGCCTATTCCGATCTTTAAAAGGCAATTCTTTTACTGACTGGCGGCCAATGTAACTTTTAGATATGAAGATGTGGAAGTGCATTTAGAGAGGTTAAAAATGAGGTGCTGGTGTGTTTTCCACGATTGCAGGTGTTGAATCGGACATGCTGGGAGGCCTCAATGCAGAGTACTGGTGTAATCCAATCTAGATAGGATAGAGGCCTGTACGACAACTTTCTGAGCTTCCCAAGGTAAAAGAGGCACCATTTTGTTTTGAAGGCTTCATTTTCCGAAAGCACGCTTTTACCACAAAAGAAATGTGGTCCTTAAAGGAAAGCCAAACATTAATTACAATCTTTAGATTTCTAGCAGATCCTGTAGCCGAGGACCATCTCCACGCCAGCAACCCAACCAACCAGGGGACGGATGGAACCCGAAATGAAGCTTTCGGTCTCGTTCAGGTTCCACTGGAAGTGATTTACTTTCAACCAGCCAATGTCTATCCTCATACAAGCTGAGAATGATTCCCTTGCCAAATCCGAGGCCCTCCTCACAGGAAAACAGAATTTGGGTATCATCAGTATTGGGAATAACCTTAATGCTGTATGGCTTCACCAGAAAAGCCAACAGGAACATGTAAACATTAAACATCATAGGTTTTAATGCTGGCCTTTGAGGAACTCTGTAATTGAGGGTTTCTGCACTGGGAAAGTATGGTTTCACCCATACCGACTGTTCTGACATCCAAAAAGGAGCTAAGGCATTTCAAGGCATCTCCACCCAGTCCACTGTCAGCTAGACAATGAATTAAAGTATTGTGACAGATGCGGGCGTGGTCTCGATGAACTGAAAGATGGCCGCGCAGGAAGCGGCCTCTGCCGGGGAGTCAGGGATCCAACACACACGGGACCCTTATAGACACAAGCGGACATGCTTGAGCGGCGATCGGACAGGGCAGAGCCTAATACTGCGTCGCTCGCTTGTGAGGCACTGAGGAATAGGCTGCGGCCTGGTGGAGGTGCGCCCTGGACCCGTGGTGCACTTTACACGTGGGTTGAGAGACCCCGCTCCTTCCTGGCTGGAACGGCTGAGCGGTGCGCAGCTAAGGAGATGCGTACGCTCCTACTGGAGACATTGCACTGAGCTACATCCCGGGTAAGGACCAGACGCCTGCGACAGGGAGGGAGCGCTGCGAGCTGCTTATCTACATACCTTGCCGTCTTGCCGGGCCTCATGTTGGGGACGGGTCACAAACGCTGCACTGACATCGGCGCAGCCGATAGTTCTACTGCACATGGCGGCCACACTGGAAAAAGGCGAACTCCCACTCACCATGTTCTAGGCAGGCAGAAACCTGGGCTGGCGACAAGGTGAACTGGTTGGGGAACACAAGCGAAACGCATAAGCTTCTCAGAACCAGATGGTATTGAAACCGGTTGTGCAAACCCGGACGTTGTGCCACGTGACGCTCTCTCAATCTCTGGCCGAGTTGTGCTACTACAAGCACTCACCACTGTGCTGCAACACTGGTCAAGGCCTGGATATGCTTTGGACTACAGTATGGGTGGTCGGGTGGTAATGCAGCGTCCACTTAAGCCACCAGGACATTGCTAAATACATATAGCTGCCTAAGAAGATAATGGGGCGAGTGTGCAATCTGGCAGAGGACTCCAATGATCATGAATTGGACCTGAAAGAAATACTCAAACTTTAAAATGAGTCCGAAAAACAGATTCAAAACTAGACCTACTCACCTTGTGTCTACATAAAGTGAGAGGAAGAGTGGATGATCATGATGTTAGACTCGATCAACATGAGACTCAAGTCTCAGACGTTGATGACAATCAGGTAGTTGCAAGAGAACAGCTCTTCGGTATGGACAAAGTACTGGGATCTTATAAAGCTTAAGAACGAAGACCTTGAAGCCCGATCGAGACGAAATAACATCTGCATTTTGGGGGTGTTCGGAGAGTTCTGCGATCACCAAAATGCAGGACTTTGTGGACACCTTTCTCAGAGACCTCTTTGGAGCAGACCTATCATCGGTGTTCATGGTCGAAAGGGCCCAATAGGCAGGTGTGCAATATTCCCTTTTATACCCGGCCAAACTCAGGATCATGCAAGAGGGCAAGACCCATTCCTTTACAGACACAAAACAAGCACATAAGTTCCCCAAACAGAAAATAAAGCCTGCAAGATCCCAGGGAGACTCGCCACACCCATCGGCGTAGGCACAAGTGAGTGACAATGATTAGCAATCAAGAATTGGTTATGTTGAAACGCAGTGATCATTAGCCTCCAATGTGTAAATGTGCAGTTAACTCAATATTTGGCTTGTAATATTACTTTGGTGTGCAATGCTGTTATAGACACTCAACACTTTGATCCTCGCAATTATGTGCCCCCTGTTTTCATAACAATTTCTATTTCTTGCTGCGCTTGGGACGCCCTAATAAAATTATACTCAGCCACCCAGCCTCTATGGGGGGATGTTAGCTTGGAGATTCCACAGCCCCAAGGGATTATTCCCGGATATAGATGTTGAGAATCAGAAACTTTTTGGAGGTTGGTGTGGGTGGGGGGAGGGCAGGAAGTTACATCAATGTTCTTACGGATCTGGGTGGGAAGGGTTTTGAATTGTTTGTAACTGTTGTTGGCCAGAATTTATACATGGATACCTTAGCACTCAGCACTAACATGGGTCAGACATTGACACAACATACGCACATACAAAGCTGCATCCTCCTTGCTACAAGATCCTCCTTTCTCCATCCAAAGCTGAAGTCAATGGCCACGGTTAATTTCCTTACGTGGAATGATGGCAGGAAGGTTCGACAAGTACATGCTTACTGGACCAGACACAAAATCGACATTTGTTTACTCCATGAAACCCACTTACCCAGGATAGGTCTCCCTAGCTTCCTCACGCAGGGTGGGGAATGTAGTCTACTTCGATTTATTCCAATTATGTGAGACAGATATGCATACTCATGTGCAAGGGCCTTGCCTGGAAAACAACCAAGTGTATTAGCGACGCAGATGGCCGGTATGTCATATATTAGCAGGTACGTTATTTAACCACCCTATAACACTGGCTACGGTCTACGGACTGAATGTAGACGACTCAGAGTTCTTCATCAAAGTATAGCACCTAATCACTGATGCCGGCACGTGAACAGTACACTTGAGCAGGGGATTTTGGTGTTCCTCTACACAACATGCTTGATAGACGGGGTTGCACTAGACTCCCACAACCATTCGCAGCAACTGCTTTACATGCAATTATTGCAGATAATCACCTAGTTGATGTCTGGTGGGAAAAACATCAAGAAGCTCAGGAGGACACTTGTTTATCCTTGCAACACAAAACTTCGTCCAGAATCGACTATTGATTAACCAACAAAGACATGTAACAATGGCTACTGTTGGTCACTCATCTTTCACATACATTCTCAGATCATGCCCCTGTACTCCTAACCCTGCAGCTCCCACATACTCTTCCTCTCACGTTCACGTGGCGACAACCCCAGGGAGCCGTCTGGGACTCAGCTTTTAGAGCAAAGATACCTGAAGCTATTCTAGATTACTTCAAGCTGAACAAGGGGTTGTTCAAGTTCCCCCTCCGTACTTTGGGACGTGTTTAAAACTGTTAGACGGGGCGCTTGCATAACAGCATGGTATTCTTAAATCTATTCGTGGAACCCTGCCGAACCTTGAGACTGATATTTCAGATCTGAAATATGATTTCTTCCTCACCAAAGATCAGACACGTCGGCCAGTATCCAAGATAAGATGTCCACATATTAGGAAGAAGCTCTTCGGGAAGCACATTTTCTAGATAAGGGAGCTCATGCCTGTAGGTATGGGGAGGGGGACCAGCCAGGCAAAATCCTTGCTTAACTTCTTCAGAAAGCCCACGATTCAGCTTATATATCTGCTCTTTTAGACGAGGAGGGTCAAAACTGATTTACCCCCACTGACATTTTGCCGACCAAGGTCACCTTTTTCCCTGCAGGCTTACTCTACCACCCCCATAGCGAGTACTGCAGACCTTCAGGCGTATCAGGAGCCCATTCAACTTGTCTGGCTATCTGATGCTCATAGGGAATTCCTAACTTGTCCGATCACAGTAGAAGAAATACAACAAGCAATCGCAGGCCTCTCCCCTGACAAGTTCACAGCCTGCCTGCTGCCTTTTACAAAGAGTATTCCCAGCTCCTAGCGCCTAAACTACTGGACATGTACCAAAATTCCATGGAAGCGGGGACCCTGCACTCATCCCTGCTAGAATCTGATATAATCACATTGCTTAAACCCGATAAACCGGCCAATCAATGTGATTCTCTACCGGTCATTATTTCTAATAAATACTGATGATAAAATATTTGCCAAAGTACAGGCAAACTGACTTCAATTGGTACTACAGATAATGATTAGACCAGACCAGTCCGGCTTCCTTCCCGGAAGGTCAAAGGCCCACAATCTCTGAACTCTATTTGCAATCATAAATTACCTGCATCCACAAACCCCAGCCGGGGCAGCATTACTTTAGGCAACAAAAACTTTCGACTCACTGGAGTGGGATAATATTTTACCTTTATTGAAGTGGCTCGGCCTAGGTTCCAGCTTTATTGCACAAATTTCCCTTTCATATACCTTGCCCACTGCCCAGGTATGCCTTTCCCAGTCACACAGGGCAAGAGGCAGGGATGCTCACTTTCTCCCATACTTTTTGCCATTGAGTCACCAGCGGCAGTTATGCCAGCTCCAACGCCAACAGAGGACTGAGTTTTACAACTTGTGGTCTCATTATATCTTTATATGCTGAAGACGTCACCCTGTATGTAAGAGACCCTGAGACTAACCTAGACTCCCTGATCCGGGAAGTGGTCCAATTTGGCGGCCTCTCCCGCATTCAGGTGAATTGGGGGGAATCTATACTTTTTTTCCCCCGACAGGAGTGACTGCCCCTTTCACTCTGGACTACCAAACAACAGTGGGCTGAGGGCCAGGTCAAATATTTAGCCATACTGGTAAGCTGGAATATCGAAGAGATCTGGTAGTGCAATTTAAAAAAGGTCCTGAATTGGCTGGTGGAGGGAATCCCGGTTTGGTCCAAACTACCCCTGTCCATGGCATGGCGTATAGCCATTACAAAAATGGCAGTGCTACCTAAATTCCTTTATTTATTTGTGAACATTTCAATACCACTCACCATTTGCTTCTGTAAGAGAGTTCCATCCAACCGGACTACACTGCTTTGGGCCGGCCACCAACCGCGGGTGAAATATGAACTGTTAACATTACCACAGTTGCGGGGTGGACTGACTGCACCAGATTTTCATTTATAAGCACTGTGCGGTCAGATATATTTTTTACATTATTGGATTCACCCTATGCCCTTCCAACCCCATGTCGCGATCGAGACAGATAGAGCTTCCCCATGGCCACTAGCCACTGCACTGTTTCTGCCATACAAATCGCCTGCCCCAGATATTGATACCAAACAATGTATGCGCTGGGCATGGGAGGATCTCAGGAGGTGCGCAGGAACTAAACAGCTCTATGCCCCGTCAGTCCCAGTAGCCAATCACCCCTTGCTGCCTCCTCGAGGATAAAGGCACAATTAACCGCCCAAAAAGGTTAGACATCCACACGTTTGCAGACCTGTATTCAGATTGTTAATTCCTTGATCCCCTCAGGGGCATCCAGCAATGCTAGTGGCACCACTAGACACTCTTCTCTATTTCTAACTACATGCAACATGTTGCACACTTCATGACACCTTCTCAGCCCCTCCGAGGACATTGCAAGCCCTGGAACATATATACACAACTCCCTCACAGCGCAATATGATAACATCTCTTTACCAGCAAATGAAACAGGTCGCGTCAGTGACTGCTCCAAAGGCGTGCAGGGCCTGGAATGTAGACCTAGCATTCATCCTATCTGATGCCCAATGGTTGTTTTGCTGCACCCAACCTGAGATGATATCTCCCAATTACTGACTGCGTCTGATTCATTTTAAATTATTACATAGATTATAACACACACTGGTACAATTATTTGGGATGGAGAGGTCTTCTGACTCCTATTGCCTGTACTGCCATGCGCCAAAATCAGAATTTATACACCTTGCATGGCCCTGTCCTGAAATTGCAGTTTATTGGGGCGAGGTCTTTCACATACTAGAAGAAATCATAAGTATGCCTGTCACATCCTCACCACTTTTGGGATTATTGGGATATGTTAAAGATGTGCCCTGGGAATTCCACAAACTGTTTGCGCTACTGCTTCTCCTTGCAGAGCGTCAGGTGGCAATGCACTGGAGGAGTCCGCAAGGCTCCTAGATTCAAAGATTGGCTCATGACAGTGTATACCGCCACAAACAATTGACTACATATTGGGACCTGATGCCACAGCACTCGACATTCTTCCTGGGACAGCTCGTATACAGCTCTTGGTCGTCCTCGACGTCTCCTGGTCCCTGCAGCTGTAGAGTCAAGGTCTTTATCTTCATACCTGGAGCACCAGACATTGGTGGGCATTTGTCACCGAACCCCTGGTCACTCCTGAGTGACCCAGACTCTGTCCGCGCGGCTTTCAGGTTCCTTCCATAAAGAATCCACCTGTGGGTTCCATCGGACACTTTTCTTTTTTCCAGCAGTGGCATTACTTTGAAGCTCCCACTGAGAATGACAGTGGTTTCCGACGCCACTTCGATCCTATGCTTTCGGCTTCCCTGGGATAGGTAGCTCTGGTACTTCGTTATCCACGGGTGGGGTGGCTCTCCAACCTGATAAGTTTCAAAGGGTTTCTTCGTAATCCACTGGAAAGGGTCCTTAAACTTTAAAACTGCAACTGCCACTCTCTCATTCAATTGTACATAGCACGCGGTTGTGTTCTCACACTGCACTGCACCGTCCTCCATGGGGTCCCTCCTTACTCACCTTGGGTGGTTTCTTGGGGTCCCAGGGATTCTACAACCTCTAGACACTCTCTTGACTTGATTCGTGGTTCTTATACCACTATTTTAGTATATGGTTTGGTCTACCCCTGGAGCCCACTGTGTATTAGTGTTACTTACGATGGTTTCTGTGCTACAGTATTGTGTGCTTTCTGTTTATCTGCGTGTAGCAGATACTGTGAGGTATTTAAGGTGTGTTATAATAATAAATATATATTTTTATAACTACTGTGTGGTTCTCCTTTCAATTAACCAATACTATGAGGTTGCATTCTGGTAAAACCAGCTGCTTAACATTCTTTCAAGACTAAGCCTGAAGGTTGCTCTCCACAGCTACCACTTGGATAGCTTTCTAAGGTTATCTTTGACATCTTAAAACACCATAAGGGTTGTTTGGACTGATGCAAGGTGCCCACTTTAATTAGTGGACATCATATACCAGGCCAGCTGCTCACCCTATATTTTGACAATTATTTCTTTAAAAAAAATCCCTCAACTTTTGGCATTAGGTTGGATTAGCTTCAAGGGTCGGAGATCATTTTTTAGGGTCCATAAAACAAGAAAGATTTAAAAATGTCCTTTAAACTAATATTACCATCACTTATTTTCTGAATATAGATGACACTACGTGCCACTTTGATATTGTGATATTTTGTAAGGCTAGTTTACAGGCTGTTTCACCTGTGTCCCGATACTGTTGCCTCCATACTTTTTCTAATATTTTGCAATGCTTTCAGTAGAGAGTTCAGGAAAAAACCAAGGCGCAGCTGGTATATGCCAGTGTCCCCCTTTAGCTTTGAAAGTGGACGCAGAGTGTGCGGCCGTAGACTGCAACTGGTTTACTGCTATGACATCCTTATTGGTGCTTCCTGAAAGTGGTGGTCTGGAGAGTTCGAGCATCTGAAGATCGTAAATCAGAGCTTTATGCCAAACACTTAACAAGAGGAGTATTACTCGCAAGTTTCTTCTCCGGATGTCTAGGGAGAAGCTAGGCAAATGGTGTTAGAATATAATCTGCCCAGGTAACCTTCAGCGGAGCGTCTGTCGTAACAGAAGTGTTCAATAGAATCAGGTCAATCATATGCTATACCTTATGAGTAGGTCCAACAAGAACAGTGATAGATTAGGAGAGGTCGCGATTTCTACGAAGGACCTTTCTATTGCATCTTTGATAATATCCATATAGAGATTAAGATATCCAAGGACTGTGAAGATATCAACATTTACTATGTTGGAAGCTATATCCTGAATGAATTTTTGCAAGAAGTATAGGAACACGTTACTTACCTTCGGTAAAGCCTTATTTGGTAGAGATCCAACTATCTAGCTGTAGATTCCTCACCTTTGCATATCCCCAGGTATCAGACTGGAACAGGACATTTTGTGTGAGCAGGATCACTGCACACTGGTAGGTGGTGTTGTTTGGCTCCCCGTAGCGTCATTCCCGCCAGTTTTGATGTGTGCAGTGCATATATAGGCGCCACTTCAGTGCGCTGATGTCAGTTTCTTTTCATAACTTTCCACGCTAGGAGTGCGGAGCCACAAAGAATACTGACCACTGGTGTGGAACACTAGGTACATGAGAAACGAAAGCCTATCCCTAGAAATCTGTTTGCAGAAGAGGGAGGATGACCGGGTCGGTAAGGAATCTGCGACCAGACAGAGTCTCTACCAGATAAGGCGTTACCAAAGTTCATTTGACAGACAATTCTAGCCGCAGATTCCTTACATTAGAGTACATACGCAAGAGGTGGGTCTGCAAAACAATTTCACACCTAAGAAGTTCTGCAGGACCGAACGGACAAAGTGCTCATCCCGACAGACCTAGCTATCCAGGTAATATGTTTTGTGAACATGTGCATCAAGGCCAACGTTGCTGCCTGGCTGATGACCAGGACGGGGACTCTATGGGCTAAGGCAGGGGTCTCAGCCTGGGCTCTAGTGGAAAGAGCATGCAAGCATTCAGGGGGTTGATTCTTGGCCAATGCACAGCAGATTTTAATGCAGAGCATGATCTATCTGGAGAAGGTCAGTTTCAGCACAGATTTTCCCTGCTTTTCTCCGCCATAACCCACGAAGAGTTGGTCTATCTGAACAATTTCATGCAGTCAACGTAGAACGACAATGTACTTTTGGTTCCAGGCGATGAAGTCGCTCCTCTTCCCCGCAGAGTGTAAAAAACGTTGACAGGTTGATAGACTAACCTACATGAAAAGGATTGACAACTTTCTGCAGAAACAAGCTCTAATGCAAAGAACCAGTTTGTTTCTGTATATGTTCAGTACAGAGGCCTGGATGGCAAAGTCTTAAACGCACTGACTCTTCGGACAAATGTTATTGCCACCAGGAAGGACATCTTGATTGTAAGGAGCCTGAGAGGACAATTGTACAATGGCTTAAAGGAAGCACACATCAGAAAAGTTAAGACCATATTAAAGTCCCACTGAGGCATGATGTAGGGCTAAGGTGGAAACATATGTTGCAAACCGTCCAAGAACCTATTTACAACAGGGGATTTGAAGAAGGATGGCTAATCAGGCAACCGCAGAAAGGCTGACAAGGCAGAAAGACGGTCCTTTACGGTGCTCAGAGCCCAGCCCTGCTGGGTAAAATAATGGATAAAGAGAAGGACCTGAGAGAGGGGGGCAGAAAGAGGGTCAACCTGTTTTTCTGCACACCATGCCACAAATGTGCCCCAATGGCAGGTGTATACAGTCTTGGTGGAGGGATGCCTGGCTGCCAAAACAACAGTGCATACTTTGGGCGGAAGGTCAAAAGCCATCAACTGTTGCCACTCAACCTCCATGCATTAATTCGGAGCATTGACAGGTTTGGATGTAAAACCCTTCACTGCTGCTGAGACTTGAGATCCTCCTGAAGGGACAGCCTCGTCTGAGGGCCGATGGCCATGCTCAACAGCTGGGAATACCAAGCTCTCAGAGGCCAGTCCGGGGACACAAGGATGACGTGGGCCCAGTTGTTTCTGATCTTCTTGAGAACTCTGGGAAGCAGTGGTATGGGCAGAAAGCATGGCCGGACGGGCCAGCAGGGAGAGCAGGCAAACCCCCAGAGGCTGGAGCCCCTGGAGGTCGGTTTCAGTCCCCAGGAGGCCAGTTTTCAATTTCTATCCCTGGGAGTGGTGGTGTGATTTACGGAGACTCCTCCAATCATTCTTTGCAGGGGTCATGATTGCTGCATTCACTCTCTATGCACAGTGTGGGGGTTGGTCTGATCAAATTTGCCAGGGCTGCTGGTGGTTCCCAGTCCAAACATGGCAGAAAGGCATAGAGGAAGCATGAGCTCTACTTGAGATGAAAAGCGTCTCTGAGCAAAAGCCACCTTAAAAACTCCTGTGCGCAAAATCACTGACATTGCGCATTCTCGGTGGTGGCGAACAGACCTGACCAAAGTTCTTTCCACTGCTGAAAGAGACCTACCACCACCTCCAGATGGAGATGCCACTCATGATCTTCTAGGCATCTTTGGCTGAGCCTGTCCACCCTGGCGTCCATAGAGCCCCCCAATTGTTGAACAACCAGGGAAATGCCCTGACGTTCCACCCATGTCCAGAGTTGCAGGGCCTCTTGACAGAGGGCCCCAACCTCACCCTGCCCTGTTTGTTACATTACCACAGGGTGGTGGGTTCTGTGAACACCGGCATCAGCCTTTCCTTGATGGAATAAAGAAAGGCTTTTAATGCTAGCCGAATCACCTGGAGCTCCAGTAGGATGATGTGGAGTCCGGATCCCACCGGAAATCAGAGGCCTATGATCTCTACCTCTTCCAGATGGCTGTCCATCCCAGGAGTGATGCATCTGTCACTACTATCAGAACTGGTTGGTGAATGGGGAGGGGTCTGCCACTGACCCACTTCTGTTCTGTTACCCACCACTGCAGATCTTTTGTAGTTTCCGCCGAGATCTGGACCATGTCCAAGAGATAACCCTGATGATGCATATGCCTGTGGGCATGAGTCACAAGCAGGAGGCCATGAAGTCCAGCAGCCTCAGAGTCAGTCTCACTGAGATCTGGGATAGAGTGTAACATGGCTCACATTTAGTTTCCCTGTAACACTTGCTTTTTTTAAATGGACATCTTTCTCATGGTAACTTTTCACACACTTTGCTGCCAATGTATGAATGTGCTGCATGTGCCATTCTGATAGGCATTGAAGCCCTGTAGTCTGTATAGTTAGTTTCAGGATCAAACATCTAGAACATGATGTGATTTTTTTCCCTTTCTTTCTGTGCTTGTTAGAAGATACCTCGATTTAGCATGACGAAACCAAAGGAGCTGCTCTGCACCTCTGCCATAGTGAGACAGAACAATAATTTATTATATAAACTGCTTCCATTCTAAGGCTCAGTGGAAGGAGCACTTCCCCACTGTGATTATCATGGAACCACTGTGACTGAGATGCAACCCAGCTGACCCCGACCTCCTTCCTGATAAGGAAGATAGCTTATACTCTCAGACCGGCTTTCTGACACCTAAGACCATGGTATGGGGGTTAGACAACCCAAATTGATCGGGCAGAGGGCAGTCCCGCTCTGCTCTCTTTAGTATAGTATCAGATACAGAAAGGAGTATGCAAACATTAGTAACAATTAGCATGACTGAACTGTTCAGATTGTTTACCATTCTAATAATGCTGATTACAGTAACATGTGTCATTGTTCTAATAACTGCAGCTCATGCTTTCTTAGCAAGAATAAGATTTAAATAAATGTTTGTTTTGTATCTTTCTTGCGTTTACCTTAGGCATGCAAGAGGTACCAAACAAAAGGGTTACATCTGTTTCCACAGATTCCTTGGGAATCAGAGTCATGTTCGAGGTTGCCAATAACATCTATGGCCCTGGTCAGATTAGAAGTTAGATGTGGTAGTGTGAGGTAGCCGAAACACACCAACACTTACTAACGATATTTGTGGGCCAAGTGGCCGATTACGATGACGAAAGACCTGCCATCGCCAGCCGTGCGGTTGCGGGCTCCCCACCATCATACAAAGATTTCTCCCCGCCAAATTAGGATGGAGGAGGGAATCGACCTAGTACCATGGCAAGCGGAAAGACCGCCCGCCACAGTTCTGCCACTGTTCCGCCACAGGCAATCGTACCCATTGCCTGGCAGAGCGATAAGGATGGCACAGTCCGCCAAATTCACACACAACATCCCAAACATTCCATAGCATGTTTGGAGGTGCAAGTCACTGTTGAAGACAACAAGCTGAACACAAAAGTACACATCAAAAAAACAGATAGAAACACTAGCTTACTATTTCAAAGTTTTCATCCTGAAGCCTTGAAAAAACATCTCCCAACTTCACAATTCATCAGACTTAAGAGAATCACTTCAGATTCCATCAATCTAAAGGATGTGTTTGAAAATCAAATAATGAAATACCGACAAAGAGGATATCCCAAAGATGTCCTGAATGAATCAATGAAACGAGTCAATCAAATGTCAAGAGAATCTCTATTTAAATCAGAGACATCAATGACAGAGAAAAAAACTGTTTGTGCACTAAAATATTCCACGGAGGCACAAAGAATCAAAAGCATAATTAATGTGCATTGGCCATTAATTACGGCAGAACCAGACCTACAAGGATTATATAGTGATCGTATGACTTTCTCATTCCAAACATCAAAAAATCTAAAGGAGATATTAAACACTAAAAATATTGGTACAATAATCCATAAAGGAATGTCCAGATGTCAAAAACGCGTGCACTGTAATAACGTAATCACAGGCAACATTTTCATGCATCCCACTAAAGGATAGAAGATTGACATTAGGCATTCCAGTACATGCAATACCAAAAATGTGATTTATGCAATCAAATGCCCGTGTGGCAAGATTTATGTAGGACCGACTGAAAGTAAAGTTAAAATACGTATGACAGAACACAAAAGCAATATTCGATTGAAAAATTTGAAATTTACCATAGCTTTGCACTAGTTGGAGGCCAACCATCAGATATCAGAATTGAAATTCACCATATTGGAGGTAGTGCAACAACGCTGCGACATGGATCCATCTAAATCACGACTCATGTCTAAATTTTATTGGATAAAAAAACTCAATTTCTTACATCCCTCCGGGATGAACGATAGGGTGGAATTTTCTTGTTTTTTGTGAATTTGGTTTACAACAAAGACATTGGCGGATTCTATATCCTGACCTCCTGATCATCATCTTGCTTATCATTGTATTTGAACGCATTCATTTGATCACACTGGCTGTAGCTTTTACATACATTGGTTATATTTTCTGAATGTTTACACGTCACTTTCGCCATTAGCTGGGCAATACTTTTGCGTCACATTTCACCTAGATATATTATTCTTACATAGCACATGTTGCTCTGATTCCAGAGCACACTCGTCCGTTTTTTATTTTCTATTACCAGCATTTAGTTTTTGACATGCGCTTCAGTGTATTTCTTGGACCTTGTACCTTAGCACGTGACACACGTCATCCCACTCTTATATTTTTTAATCTTTCGCTGACCGCTCGTGCTTTATTGAGGAAAGCTTTCCTAAACATGACGGAAGCAGACCGCTCCATCCTGAAGCCTGTACACTCTGATCACGTGACACGTGTCACAACAGATAACAGCAGCGTATTCGTTGTTACACGCTATCCAAATCCATGCCGTAATAGAATACGGAAGGAGACCTTGAAACGCCGAGATACTCGCCGTTTCTGTTGACTGCTCAAGTAAGTGTTGCATGAGCAACCGCAAATTTGATAGCATATTGCAGCCTATTTAAGTCGAGTTTTGGGCTGCGAACCGCACTTTAAGCATCACCATGGTACCGCTCCTCACCCAATGCTTTGGTTGACACGTTTGTTTTGCGTATTCTTTTACCGGAGTGTAACTTACACACATTTCGATACTTGCTTTTGTGCCTTAGAACTCTCCGACCACACCCCCGAATGCAAGCATATTGTTTATCATATGATCACCTTTGCACACATTGTTCTTCATTTATATCAATCACAACATTCCAATGAGATGTCATGCATATGAATATGTAAAAGTATTGTCATTATTGTTCTTTGCATGACTGAACTGGTCCTGTGTTATTCGCTTTACAGACCCCCTGAGGAAGGGTCGTTCTTTATTTGACCCGAAATGCATTGGGTATAGTAGTTAACAAATAAGAACCATCAAAAATAATTTGAATGATTAAGAATTCAAAAAGAATAAGGACTGTTTTGAAAATAAAGACAAACGCACCATGAACTTGATTAAGAAGTCATTATTTGACCACTATTAGTTGTGAAGAAACAACATCGTTTCCAGTTAAATGAGCGCACGCCTATGTGAGAAGATCCTGTCACACAAATTCCTGATATATAAAGGCACTGACAGGCACAGTGCGACAGGCGCCGCAACAACAAGAATTTTGTTCAAAATCTAAGACTGAACCCAGAACATACGAGTGCACAGAGATATTAAACTACTACAGTCCGCCAAATTACAATGCTGGCTGCAGCCAGCCTTTCCATGGCAGGGAAACCGCCATGGAAAGGCTGGTGAGAATTGGATTTGGGGGCCTGTTGCAGGCCCCCTCTGTGTTGGGGTGAGTGCTCTGGGGGGGTACCCCCTACATTTCCCTGCACTAAGTGGCAGGCATCGCATGGTGCCTGCCACGTAGTGCAGGGAATTGAACGACATGCTGTTTTACCAGTGCCGCGGGTACTGCAGCCAGCAGCACCTAAAGGACTCAAAGCTCCTCAGATGGCATCATAAAAAAGGTTGAGAAACTTCCACAATAAAAACCACACTTTAAAAAGAAGACAGTGACAGGAATTTCCTCTAAATATGCCATGAATACTCAGGACACTTCTTCTGGACAAGACGTCGGCAAAAACACTGCTCAACAGCGCAGCAGAGGTCACGATAGTTTGTCAGACTATTCAAAGAGTTCTGGTGACCAGACCAACTAATGAATATACAAGTTGACACTCCAGATCAGCAGCTACGCTCTTCAAATAGACTTTAGGATTTGGACATCCAAGTTGAGGGTGGCATGTAGGATTAAAGTAATATTCTGTTAGAATTTGACAAATGCATATGGCATTCTCTTGGCGGAGGTAGAGTGGCCGCCTGAGTTAGTCACAAAAGTCCCACAGGGGAAGGAAGCATTATCATCCTTTTCTAGTCTTGTTCCTGAGGAACTAAAACAAGCACATGCCACAGTAAGGGCTCCTGCACAAGCACCAGTATTATATTGAAATTAAACAGGCTGGGATAAGGACTTGCCTTATCATATTAAACCAATAAGGTCAAACCCGCATGTGCAAAAACAATATCCTAATAAATCTGAAGCTTAACACCCTGTTAGGGAAATTTGATCACAAATAGAATATTAAGGCATAACTGAGCCTTGCAGTTATCTTATGAATAATCCTTTATTTCCATTAGCTAAACCGGTCATTCCTATCGCATAGTCCTAAACTTTAGACATTTAAACAGACATACATACACCTTTGTTATACAAAATTGGCATAGCACAGCTTTAATGAACAACTTTGTTCGTAAAAAACTACAAAACTGCATTGGACAATTAGAATGGCATTTTGTGTCAAAATATAGCGCCTGAAAGCAGAGATTTGATGGGGTTTACTGCTTTAGGGACCCAGAGAAAATTCGGCGGGCTCCCACAAAGGTGTAAAAACATTGCTCTCTTGTGACATCAATTCTTCAAAAAAATTGCTTCTGATGAATTGTACTATGTTGGTGACATTTATCTTACAGTTAATGATTTAAACACATTTGGCCAGAGCAAGTTGTATAATTTTGGGAATCGCTGATCATGGATAAAAATGTAATTTTCCAAAATATAAAACTGGTTTTCTTAGTGTACTTTTTCAGGATACAAATGATTAAATAAAGCCAGAAGCCTTGCACCACACTTTGTGAAGACGTGCCCTCTCCTGCACCCAGCAAATACATTAAAAAAGCTGCAATCACTTTTAGTTTTTCTAAACCTTGGCAGAACATACATACCAGATAATGTGCATCGGGTTAAACAGTTGTACAATTGAATTAATCAGACAAACATTGGGCTACAGAACATACTGATCTCCTCAGTACATGGCAAACAGACATTCTTGCATCCAAACACTTACACAATCATGTTAACACCACTAATGTTTCGATCCACATGGTTGTGGGTTTCACTGGCTATACATACATCACCTTTAATGAAGGTGAAATGTACAGATTGCTTATAAATCACAGTTATATTCCAATGCAGAAATGCGTTTTGCATCAAAAGAAAAATTCCGGGGGGTGTGGCCTGGCACCGGCGAAGATGGCGGCTTAAGTGAGGAGCTCCGCCGGGGCCACAGCAAAAGCCCCTAAATATCCGCCTATACTCCGTTCTTGACGAGGCTACCGTCGCGGTAGTGCCTGCAAAATGCACACAGCTCAGAGCTGTGTAGCTCCCGGTGCCGCAGCCCCGGCTTAATCCAGTTTTCCCAGCACCACATTCTGAGGCGATGCCGGGGCACAGCCTGGCGAGAGTGGGCGGCTCGCAGAATAGAAGACCTGCCGAAGCGGGAGGACTGTGTCAGGTACGACCAGGAGGGAGACCCCAGCGCAATCTACACTCCGCGCTCACATCCATTGAGGGCTGGCGTGAAATAGTAAGCCATTGACTGCAATCGGTGGCCCTGGCGGGGACCTGGGTGCACCTGTACCTGATCATCAACTGCAGCTGCATTCCTCCAGTCCAGCCGAAGATCCGGATGGAGAGCCCGACACCACGGGAGATGCACCGTTGCTGGAGCCGGGGCAGGGAGTACACCCCCCACCCTCCTTCCCACCACTGACTGAACGCACGTTTGTGGCCCATTTGCCACCAACGGGCCATAACTGTGCTGGAGGCTCAAGGCAGGACGGCTAGCCACACAAGCTCTAGGCGCGGCTGAAGAGACACGCAGCAGACACCGTAGAAGCCAGGTGTTGCATGCCACCTTGATCAGTGGCGGTTAGGATCCTTACAGTGAATATTTGCTGGTTTGCCCCCCCACCCCCCGGAACTTTAAACCTGCTGGTTGATCTGGGCCCTCAGAGAGAGCGGACTTGTGGCGCCTGCTGCCTTTCTCCCGGGCGAAGACTCAGTGAAGCGGGCAGCTATCCCTGGGGGTGCTGGGGGTGGAGCCTTGCCCCGCAGACCCCCCCGACGCTACTACTGCCACTGTACACTGACTTGGACGACCTTGCCCACTTCATTACGGGTCGAATCCCTGGCTCGTTGCCTGCTGGTGGAGCCTGATTTTGGGGCTGCATCACCTGGGGCCTGCCCTCGGTCTTCGGGGTGAGTGTGGCGCTTTCATCTGCCTGGCGCCGGGCATTCATCATCCTAGCCTCCCACCGATGGGCCCACAGTGATTTCACAACCGCACAATAGTTACCGCTCACTGATCGGCAAAAGAATCGTGCGTGCCTATTATTGGTCCGGTCGCTTTGGGAGCCTAGATTCCCCTCCGGCCGTGATGCAGCTGATGCCTGGTGGTAATTCCTCAGATACTACTGGGCCTCGTAGAACATTAAGTGACACAGGCAGCCTCGGCAACCACAGGGTACAAAGGAGGTCCAGCACACGGTCGGTGCTGTGCCGTAGCTACAGCAGTGCAAATACCGGTAGTCCACCCTACGCAGCAGACCGGTATATCACTCCAATACCAGGATTACATATTGTCTCGTGGCTGATCAGTTCCCTGTACATGGACATGTGGCCTTATGCCGAGATGAAGCCCAAGGGAGGTCCTCCCGTACAGTCCAACAAGCTGGATAAAATTTGCAGTCCCCAAGCATCCTGTGCCGGAGAGTGGGGCAGCGGGTGACTCAGAGCCTTCGCTGGGCTCCATAATGGCGGCAATCTATGTCCTGGGAACCACGCTGGAAAACAAGATCGACAAAGTTCCATTGAAATGAAATTAATCAGGGCCGACATGAACAAAACGACAGGACGCGTAACGCAAACTGAAATAAATGTCACAGAGCTCCAATGTAAGACTTGGTCACTGGAAGAAAAAGTCCAACAGCAACAACGTCAGGTGGCGCTTAAGATGGAGGACCAGGAAGGGCGGGCCCGCCACAACAACATTCGAGTAGTTGGAGTTCCGGAGGGGCCAAGTGTGAATCTCTTCCTAGAAGATCTAATACTAAATCATCTCAAACCTCAAATACTCTCTGCCTTCTTCACAGTGGAACGGTCGCACAGAGCCCCAGTCCCCCCACCAAACCGGGGGCAGCCCCAAGGACGATCATTGCTAAAATTCTCAACTACAGAGACCGGGACGCAATACTACAGGCAGCGTGCATCTATGGGGATCTCAAATATGAAATTGCCACTATCCAGTTCTTCCTGGACTTTACCCTCAAGGTCCAACAAGAACGTCGCTCCTTGGACGTGAAACGGGCGCTCAGGGACAGAGGCATCAAGTACATGATGTTTTTTCCTGCAAAACTCAAAGCAATGGGGGGCGTGGCTAGGCAGGCCAACATGGCAGACGTGTGCTAGCTGAGCTCGCGCCAGACTGCCAGATATCCTACCTGTATCCCGACTCCCTTGGCTTCCCGAGGTCTGGGAGGTGATCCCTGAGCTGCTGCATTGGCGCCTACACCGGCTGGGTCTGGAGTGCTGGGGTTCCCACGAGGAGGGGCCTACCATCGTGCAGTGGAGCCGGGGGGTAAAGTTGAGCGTGACCCCGAGCGTAGTGGAGAGGCCATGGGCGCCACCTTTTCTCCTCAGATGGCACTGGGGGTGACCTTGCACAACCGCTGAGCAGCTGTTCCAGTGATCGTAGGCCGGAGGGGCGGATCGGCCTCCAGAGGGAGAAGGGAGAGCCGGAACAGGTGGCTTCCTGGGCAGTGCAGGCACGTAGCGGGAAGTCGGTGCGAGGCGGTGGTCAGCGTCCCGGTAGTCCCGGGAGCAGCAGTGTGTACCGGAGTGGCGGCGGGAGGGAGCGTGGCCAGTGAGGAATCCTTCGGTGGTGTTCCCCCCCCAGCCGGGGTTGGAGTGCACAGCTCGGCGGTGCATTCGGGCCGCGGTGGGACTCTGCGGGGGGCGCGGCTGCTGACAGGCAGTCTCCTGGAGCCATTGTCTGCCGTGGGCGCCCGCCTCCTTTCCGCCTCAATAATATCGCCGGGCTACGCGGGGGCCGGCCAATCGGGCCTGGGCTAAGGAGGCCCGAAGGTGCAGAGACGGCGGCTGAAGACCTAGTGGCTGCTGCACGGCACAGACCCTGTGAGGTGAGCTGAGCGGGGGCTGGTGCGGAGCTCCGTGGCCGTGCTCCTGTGTCTTTGAGCGCTGTGCAGGTGGTGGAGGCCGGACTGTAGCTGGGGTCTCATCTGCATAGCGGCCTTCAGGGGACCCCCCCCCCCGTTTCCGTTTCTTCTGGGGAGTCGGCGGTGGGATCGGACTGTAGAGGTGAATGCCAGCTGACTTTGCCGCCTCTCCCCTGTGGCGGTGTCAGTGTTGACGGAGGAGGGACCTTGAGGGCGACGCTTGTGATCGGGTGCAGCAGACTCTTGGGTGGTTGTGGGAGCCAGCATCGGTGGTGCACGGGCCCAGATTGGGGGGGTCTTTCTTCCCACTGAACAGTGCCTGGAAGGCTGCTAGTGCATGGGGAGCTTCTGAATGGATGGCTGGCCCGGCCGAGTTTGAGCCTGTGTGGAGCGCATATTGCCAGAGGCCATGACGAGAGATAAGGGAGGCGGCGGCGCCACCAAGCAGGTGCCTATCGACAAATTTACCACCCCGGGCGCGACCGGGGGCCAGATAGAGGTAGTGCCGGAACACGCAGCTTTGATGGCGGATATCACCCAGTAAAGGGACATGCTGGATGCCAAAATTGGCACGGTGGGTGCGGACGTCATGCTGCAGCGGCAGAATCTACGGAACCCTGTGGTAAGCATCACCGAAACAGAGACCCGCGTCTCCAGTGTGGAAGACGATGTTGCGGCCCTGAAACAGAAGGTAGCAAAAATGGAAAACATTCAGAAGGGCCTTGCATCACGGGTCGAGGACGCGGAAGGACGGGTCCGGCGCAACAATCTACGCTTTGTTGGCTTTCCGGAGGGCTGCGAGAAAGGCAACCTGAACTATTTCATTTCATTTCATTTATTTCATTTATATAGCGCAAACAGCTACCCAATCTATCTATCAATCTATCACGACCGCGACGGTATATTGTTGCAGGCCTGTGCAAAGGAACCACTGATGCATGACAATCATCGTATCCTGATCTTCCCGGACTACACTTGGCTGGTGCAGCAGCAGCGCCAGTCGTTCCTGGCTGCTAAGGCACGCCTGCAAAACCTAAAGCTGCCATATGCTCTATTGTTCCTGGACCGCCTGCGAGTGGTATTCCAATCCCGCACCGACTTCTTTTATACCACGGAGGAGGTATTTAAATGGACGGATGAAACTGTGCGGGTGCGGCCACACACTCCGCCGGGGCTGGAGTCGGACTCCTCAAAGAACGAGGCGCTACCGAGAGGTCCCAGAGGGCAACATCTGAGAGGAAACAGACCATCTTGTTCCCGGAGGCGCTCCTTGTCATGCGGGGGACCTTCGCGGGGGACCTTCCCGGGGGGCCCTGCCCCTGAACAGTCAGCGACAGATCCTTGACCTTTGCGGTCCAAATGGTGCAGAGGACTTTCTTTGCCTATACTGAATGTGTGACTGACCTTGGGGTGGAGGGGAGGTGGGGGGAGTTGCTTTGTGGGCTGTCTTTCCCCTTCAGTTCAACTCCTGGGGGTTGGGCCCGAAGAGTAATGGGCTGTCAGTTGGGGATCCAATGGCGAGGGAGGCTCTCGGCCTCCCATTGGGGGCAGATGACCAACCCCGCCGCGACAGGTACTTCAATGTTCTTGAGGTATGGGGTGGGGGTCTGGTTGGGTTTCTGGGATTGTTTTAGTGCTCAAGTTGCATGTTCCTTGATTGGGGGTTTCTAGTTTGAGCGTCCATGATGACATCTGGTAACACTACACACACACACTGCGGGGTGCCAGTACGGGCCATGACGGTACACACCTATAGGGATGTCTAGCAAGACGATGGGGAGGCGGGTGACCCCGGGTGCCCTGTCCATAGTTAGCTTGAACATATGTGGGGCCCTGAACAAGATCAAACGGTGGTCCATACTCCATCACGCAAAACGAATGGGGGCAGACGTGCTTTTACTCCAGGAAACCCACCTAATGGGTACGAAGGCCCTGTGCTTACAGCGCTACGGATATCAGCACGTCTTCCACTCAGGCTTCACACGGGGCTCGAGGGGGGTGGCGATACTCATACACAGCAGGGTCCCATACGTACACGAGAAGCACTGGCCGGACACCCAAGGGCGGTACATCTTTATTCAGGGTAAAGTGGGGGAGGACACTATTACACTGGGCAGTGTATGCGCTCCCCCGCCACTGCAATGGAATTAGGTGGAGAGGTTCCTTACTCTTTGGGGGGACATGCCGGACATGCTCTACGTGGTGGGCGGGGACTGGAACGACATTATGGATCAGGGCCGGGACAGTTGGGGGAGTGGGGGTGCGGTAGAGACTGGTTCCCCGACGAAATTACATTCCCTGGTGACGGGACTTGACTGGGTCGAGACTTGGAGGCATCTGCACGGTCCTGGTAGGGCTTATACATACCTTTCTGCGGCGCATGGTTCCTTCTCGAGATTAGATTATGTCTTTGTTCCTAGGGGGTTGGCGCACAGAGTAGAGTCTGCTGACATTCTGCACAGGGGCCTATCAGACCACTCGCTTATTACTATCACCTTTCGGATTGGTCTGGGGCAGTATATGTCGGTCTGGCATCTACAGAAAGAAGGCTACAGGGAGCATCTAACGGAGGCGATTGATCAGTATCTAGTGGCTAATGTGGTATCGGTCAAGTCCCCGGCGGTACTGTGGGAGGCATTAAAACCCATGATCCGAGGAGTGGATATCTCATGGAGCGCAGCGGCGCGTAACGAGAGTAGGGCGGAGTTGGTGAGGTGGGAGGCGGCCGTGGAGGCGTTGGAACGCGGGAGGCAGATGGCGGCCAGGCGCGAAGACAACTACATTTAGCCCAGCAATCTCTTGCGTCCCTATTGATGGATGAGGCCCGACAGGCTTGGCTGGCAACGAGAAGTTGGGTTTACCAATGGAGGGACAAATCCAGTAAGATGCTAGATCGCTTGTGCCAGGGAACGTTCCATTCCCAGGTCACACGGGGGAGCCACTTATTGATCCTCCGGCTGTGGCGGAGAGCTTCGCAGCGTACTACGAGGGACTTTACGCACCACAAGAGTGTCTCACGGGTGAGGTGATAGTTACATTTATAGAGGACCTTCCACCTAAAACCGTCTCAGATGAGGTGAGGGACCAATTGGACAGGCCACTGACGGACGAGGAGCTGGGTACAGCCTTGGGGAGCTGAATCCGAAGAAAGCCCCGGGACCGAATGGATTCCCCAGTGATTTTTTTTAAAGATTTTCATGCAACTGTCCCCACACTCTCGCCCGGTGGTGGCGGAGGCGCGGGAGCGGGGCTCGCTCCCCCCGGACTGGAGGCACGCGGAGGTGCTGTTGTTTCTCAAGCCGGGCAGGGCACAGGAGCAAAATGCGTTGTACCATCCCATCTCACTCTTAAATGTGGAGACGAATGTGCTGGCCAAGGAGCTGGCCAATCGTCTCCTCCCACACATTTCTACTCTGGTACACCCGGACCAGGCTGGGTTTATGCCCCAGAGGGCGACCCACCACAACATCAGGCATGCACATGTGGCGGTAGCGGCCAGCTGGGGGAGCCTGCGGCTCTCCTGCTGGCCGACATGGACAGAGCCTTTGATTCCCTCAGCTGGGTATATTTATTTGCCCTCCTGCGAAGGCTTAACCTCAGGCCACGATGTCTGGCCTACCTTGTGTTGCTCTACACTGATCTGACAGCGTCGGTGCGGGTGGGGCGATTTTTTGCCCCTTCCCTATTCTGCGTGGTATGCGACAGGGTTGCCCCCTCTCCCCATATCTCTTTGCGCTCGCCATCGAGCCGCTGGCGGCCTGGGTGCGCATCGATGCCCAGCTTAGGCGCTTCGAGTGGTCTCCGGGACTCTCGGACAGAATTGCATTAAATGCAGATGATGTCCTGTTCTTTCTTATTGCCCTAGACAGGTCGGGCCGCGGTTGCTGCGCAGCTTACAGACTTTTGGGGAAACCTCAGGACTGTATATGAACCCACGAAAATCTATGATACGGGTGCTGGGGAGTCGTCGGAGGTTGGAAAAGTGGGCTGCATCGGTTCAGCAGGCTGTGGGAGGATTGAAGTATTTGGGGGTCTTCCTGTCGGATGTGCTAGCGGTGTCCTGGGAGCGCAACCTGGTTCCGGTGTGGGAGCGTACCCGGGAAGATATTAAGGTCTGGTCCCGTATGCCCCTGTCTATATATGGTCGGTTGGCCATATTCAAAATGGTGGCGCTTCCCTGTCTCTTATATCACCTGCAAAACCATCCATACCCGATCCCACCCGATGGTTCCGGCAAGTGAACGCAGCTCTGGGACAGTTTCTGTGGGAGGGAGGTAGGGTGAGGGTGGCACTACGCACATGCTTCCTCTCTACCTATATAGGGGGTCTGGTCACGTCAGATGTTCTCCCATACTATCAGGCTTCGCACTTGCTGGTCCTCAATGAGTGGTGGGTTGGGGATAGGGGGGACCTGGCATATGCGGTCGAGCGGCAGCTCATGGGGCGCCACTCCCTCCACACCCTGCTGTATTCTGCGCCGCTTCGGAGACCCCTGCCACCGGTTACGCAGCTGATATTCTCTGTCTGCAGGCATGTGCTGCGTAGGATGGGGTGGTGGAATACTTTAACCCGTGAGACCCTTCTCTGGGGCAATGGACGCCTGCCTCAGTTGCGGTGCTGCAGGGCTTCCGGGAGTTGGACGCAATCGGTATCTCGGTTCTGGGAGACGTTATGAAGGATCTGACCCTCAAGTCTTTTCAGGACCTGCAGGAAGTATATGGTATGCCACGAACCCAATTCTATCGTTGTATACAGCGTAGGCATGCCCTGGGCCCGAGCTTCGTAGGCCTGGAATCACTCCCCGACTTCAACCCCATTGAGGCGAAGGTCTTCATGGGGGAACTTCCAGATCGCAAGATCTCTCGCATATATCAAACGCTGGTCATCCACTGCTCCCCTGACCTGCAGGGGCTCAGACGTGTATGGGAGGCGGACGTGGGCGACCTGGAGGAAGAGAACTGGGTTGAGGCCCTTGCGAGCCCGGGTGGGGCGGCAATAGCAACGCGCTTGCGGTTGGTACAATTTAAGTATTTGCACAGGGGATACTTTACCAGGCAACGCCTGTTGGAAGCGGACTTGATCGCATCACCTGAGTGTCTTCGTTGCCAGCGGGAGGAGGGTACACTTCTGCATACGGTCTGGGATTGCCTCTCCCTTCACAGATTCTGGAGGGGAGTGTACACATGTTTGTCTGAGGTACTGGGCTGGGAGCTCCCCTACACCCCGCGTCTGGCCCTGCTACATATCATAGAGGGAATGGGGGGCAATCGGTACAAGCGACACGTCCTGCTATTGGGTTTTATACTTGCGACAAGAGACATTGCTAGGGCCTGGAAGGCACCTAGGGCTCCGTCCGTAACCGCATGGAAAAACGGGCTGGACTTCTGTATGGGACTCAAACAACCTATCTTCCTGGCCAGGGGATGTCCGCGCAAACATTACAAGATATAGCACAGGTGGGCAGAATATCGGGGGCTGGATCTGGACCCGCTGCAGGATGTGGAGCCACGCCTGCCGGGCTGATGCGTGTACTATTCTCATGCTTGTACAGGGGTGGGGCGGGAGGGCCGGAGGCGCTGTGATTTCATGAGCGTACAATGGATGACAGTGTGTGACATGAACGCGATTTGGGGGGAGGGCAAGGTGGGGTGTTATACAGGGTTTTGTTTATTGCTCTTTAAAAAAAAAAAGGCAAAGTCAATTACATGTAAATTTGATGTGTGCATCTGCCCCTGGTGATCAGAGCCCTGCAATTTATGTGACGCTTGACAATAACATTTGTTTAAAAAAAAAGAAAACAAAGCAATGGTAGATGGAAAATCCAGGTTCTTCACCTCCGCGGAAGATGTGCTGACATGGCTAGATGAAGGGCCTACGGGGAAGTCACAGCAAGGTGACACGAGTGGCTGAGGGATTCGGTGTGAGTCGACCGAGCTCCCGAGATGGCAGAGCAGAATCCAACACGAGAAGCCTGCGTCCCTGGCGATCGAGATCCATGAGTCCAGCAGCCTCTGTGACCGGCGGAGATTGAACTCCTCAAATCTGACAATGGACCTTGAGACTCAATCAATTAATCAATCAAACAAGCTTTATTCGATTTCAAGTAATAAAATCATAAAAGCGTATACGTATGAAAACAAATTCAGCTAAAAACATCTACATACATCGGTCTGCTATATCACAATAACAATTTCGGACATTACTTTCCATCATGTAAATCGAGCTAACAAACACCCAGTCCGCAAAATTCAATGATTATTTACTTTCCTATTTTTGATCACATTCTTTAAAAACCCTGCCATAGAGCTGATACAATAGAAGCTATGCAACATCTGCAAATAGATGAAGGCAGGCTGATATTGTCTCCATCCTCCCCTTTTTAGTAATGGTTTTAACCACCTTTGCCTCTCTGTAAGATAAAATTTACAGAATAGTACCACGTGAATCGTACTTTGTTGCGATACATTATCGCACGGACAGTGGCATAATTGTCTTGACCAATCATTAATGTTTGGATATGAAACCAGGTGATGGAGTGTTCCAAATCTAAATCTAGACAGCAGATATCTTTCGTATCCGCTCAATACATATTGCAGGTAAGGTTGGATACTACATGTAGTTATAATCTGCTGATGATTAATCACAGTTGGTTTATTGAAGGCAAGGGCTAGCCTGTTGTTTTCTAAATGTGCCACGATGATGCCTTTAAAATCTTTGCGTGTAATAACCTGTAGGGAATCGGGCACAGAAAAATATTCAGGGTGGCCGATGTCATACATAAACTCTTCCACGTATTTTAACCATGGAATTCTACGGGTATTGTCTAGCCTCATAGCATCCCTCATTATTTCCATATTTAATGTACCTTGAGACTATTTGCAACGCTCTGTAATGTATGTCGTTTGCTCTTTTATGGAGGGGCCCCAGCCACCAGGTGCACTGGGCACTGGGGGACAATAATATGCTATACTGCCTCTTTACTAGTGGGTGATGGAGTTGGGCCCTGGGGCTCCACAACTGGTGCCATCCCGCAACCCCTGTAACAGTTAACAAGTTCATTGGGGCGACAGACGCTCTGCTAGTTGGGGATGTGGGTAGTTCTGAGCCTACGCAGCAGGGAGGGAAGGGACAGTAGTGAGGGTTCTACTTTTAACGTTTTCTTTCTTGGGGGGGGGGGGTTGAGGTGGGGGAGTTGGGTTGGATTGATATAATTGCTACACGTCATTCAAGTTACATCAACGGGAACAGCAGACATTCATTCAGAGGAACTCGTACTTTACTTCGACCCTAATGGGTTCACAATGGGACAAAAGTGTTACAATTCTGAGCTGGAACGTTAATGGTCTTAGATACCAAATCAAACGTAGTGCTGTGTTGCAATACATCAAGCGAAACGCCCCTGATGTGATTCTGCTTCAGGAAACGCATCTTGTAGGTAACACCTGCAAGGCATTAAATAGATGGGGATACCAGTTAATAGAGCACGCAGGGTTCATGACAAGCTCTCGGGCAGTAGGCATAATGGTGAAAACTTCCTTCCCTTTAGCCGTGAGTTCAACCTGGACAGACAGAGACAGGTATGTAGGAGTCACAGGTACCTGGGAGGGCTACACGCTCACACTCCTATCAGTTTAAGTACCGCCTGGTCTCCAACACACTCCATTTACAGATTTTCACTCTCCTACTCTCTTTGCCGGAAGGGCTCCTGGTAGTCGGGGGGGGACTTTAACTCTTTGGCCTCGGGCACATTAGACAGACATCCTCCACATGAACTCGGATCCTCCTACAGGTGGCTGCCTGACTTTCTAGATGCGCTGGGGCTGGTTGATGGGTGGAGGTCGCATTACCCAGCGACAATCTAACACACTTTTCACTCAGGAGCTCATCATAGTCTCTCCTGTATCGATTATGTCCTGATCCCAGTTTCACAAGCTGCTCACACAAAGTCAAACACTTAGCAAGGGGAATTTCGGATCACTCCCCGGATTGGATCCACATAGTCCTAGGCCAGACTCAAATAGGGAGGGTCGACCCCATCAACCCATGGTATCTCCGAGACCCGGGAATCAAGGAAAACATTATTAAAAGCCATAGACACCTAATTCCCAGAAAATGAGGGTTCAGCAGATTCTTCCCAGACCCTATGGGGAGGCGTTTAAATCTGTAATTCGTGGACAAACACTATCACTATTCGCTGGTATGAAGAAAGATAGACAGAAGGAGATTGTAGTAGTGGAGGCAGAAATATGTAGACTGTAAGGCGAGTTAGAGACTGGGGTCACACGAGAAAAACCCCACACACTACGCCTCAAACAAGAGGAGTACAAAGCTCTAGCAACAGACAGGGACAAAGTCCTTGGAAGAGAAAAGTTGGATAGAATATATTACGCGGATGACAAAGCTGGGAAACTAATCGCCTGGCTCGACAAGAAGGAATGGGCATGTTGTATGGTACCGACACTAGTAGGTACAGACAACATAATCGCCACCAACCCTCAAGAAATCAGAAATCACTTTGCTACTCACTACAAAGCAGTATATACTATATTAGATCACTGTGCTCCGGTAAGGCTCTAGGCCCAAATGGTCTGCCTATTGAGCTCTTCAAACTGAAACCCGAAAAAATGCCCCCATATCTATCCTACCATGTTCGAAGAGAGCAAAGAGATGGGGACTCTGCCGCCAGATCAAAGAATAGCATCATTGGTCACTATACATAAGGAGGGTAAACCCAAAACCGACTGTAATGTAAATGTAAATTGATACTTGTACTTGACTAGCACCCACAAAATAATTATCGAATTGAGTATTATCTCTCCTTATGCACAATTTTCCAGCAACATTTTCATTTCTAAAATGTAAATGTAAATTGATACTTGTATAGCGCACTACTCACCCACAAGGGTCTCAAGGCGCTTGTACGAATACCGCTGTGGAACCCATCCTGGCTTTCCCTGTGAGGCGTCCACTCCTGGGCACCCCCAAGGTGGAGGCCAGGCATCCTTAGCGTTGTGGGGGCCGTTGTGGAGATTAAGTAAGCTATTGCCCAGAGTTGCAGAGTGGGACTCCATGATTGGAATAGGCACCGAGGCGAGAATTATCAGGTCCGTGGAATTTTGAGCCCAAGACCCGCCGAGGCGGGGAATTGAACCCTGGTCCCGGGCTAGAACTCTGCATCAGGGTCTGCCGCTCTAACCATTGAGCCACACTTCTCCAGTGCCTCATATAGGCCGATCTCCTTACTAAACACAGAACCCAAAATCCTGGCCAAACTCCTAGCGAACCATCTGGTCAAAATAATTGGAAGCCTAGTTCATCCTGAACAATCTGGCTTTATGCTGCACCGCAATACGGCGCTGAACTTGCGCAGACTGCATGGAATGCTAGGGAGAGTGGATACCATCCTAGAGGATGCCGTGGTTGTATCATTGGATGCAACCATGGCATTTGACACTATCAAATGGCAATACCTCTTTGCTGTTCTTGCAAAGCTGGGATTCGGCCCTGAGTTCATCCATTGGGTACAGAATCTATATTCAGAGCCCAAGCACAGGTCGTAGTCAATAACAAAAAATCTGACAAATTCACTTTTAGTCGAGATACCCGACAGGGATGCCCCCTCCCCCCTCCTATTCGCTCTCGCCCTCGAACCACTCGCGGCATGGATTCGGCAAGATCTGGAAATACGAGGTCTGCCCTGGTCTCCTATGTGGGAAGACCGTATTTCCCTGTACACTGATGACATCCTTCTGTTCCTGCCCTCCCCCAAGAAGTCATTGGTATGTGTCCTAGACATTATGGCAATCTTTGGAAGGTATTCTGGATTTTCCATCAACTGGACTAAGTACCTCCTATATGTCTTCATAGGAGACCCACCCTCCCCTCCGATCGGCTGTCCAATCCAAATCAAAACGGTGGGCTTCAAGTACCTAGGTATTACGCTAGACTTCAAACTCCGTTATACTCAAAACATCCTCCCACCTCTGCAGAAGCTTAAATGCGACATAGCGAGCTGGAAAACTCTTCCACTCTTGTTACTGGGCAAGGCAGCCCTCTTCAAGATGATTTCGCCGCCCCGTTTCCTTTACGCCTTGCAGAACACCTTGGCCCCTGTTCCGGCGCAGTATTTCAGGGAGGTCGAAACTCTGCAGAGAGATTTGTTGAGGGATGGGAAACCCCGCATAGCATTGACCAAGCTAACACTAAACTGGTATAAAGGGGGAATTAGCCTCCCCGATATTAAGCAATATTACTGGGAGGCCCACCAAGCAGCTATTAATCAGGGCACCTATGCAAGACCTGATGATCCCGATGCTATGGATAAATGGATCCTACCAGGAGGGAATTATAATAGGGCACCAACCGATCACTCTGTCCATGTTAGGCACGCCGCAAATAAGACTGTAGGTTGTGGGACTCTGAACTATTAGGCGACCTATGGAAATCAAAGGGATTCCATAAGTGGGACATCATCGGAATTTCACAGGTCAGAGACATGTGGGACAAGTGTGAAGTGAAATCCTTTGCTTCTTTGCAGCAACAGCATGAACTGGCCGCCACAGAACACTTCTGTTACACGCAAATCCGACACGTGCTAAAAACCCACTTCCCAGACGTCTCCTCCCCTTCAGAATCCTCACCGCTAAAAGATAAGATTGTTGGATGGGTAATACCTGCCTATATCACTGACTTATAAAAAACGGATCAACAACATGGCAGACCCCCTTGGGCCGCTGCGTGTGAAATGGGTGAGGGATGGTGTCGAGTTAGATGCTGAAGACTGGCAAGAAGCAGTATCCTTACCAAAATTAATAGCAATCTCGGCCAGACTCCGACTAGTTCAACTCTAAATTCTCCATAGGGTATACATCACAGGTCTTAGTCTAGTACGCATGGGTAGGGCTGACAAAGGAGATTGTAGGAGAAAATGTGGCCAGTAAGGAACATTTCTACACATCCTACAGGAGTGCAAATACATGCACACATACTGGAGCAATATCCACGAAATACTAAGTGAAGTGCTCGCTATTGTCATTCATCCTGATGCACACAGGTTCCTTCTAAACATATGGGAACCCACAGACTTGAATAACTACCAAACACAATGGGCCACACTAGGACTTATGCTGGCAAAAAGGAACATTGCACGACTGTGGGTGGCGTACTCCCATCAACAGTGGAAGCCTGAACAGTAGACCTGGACTGGTGCGAGTATAGGGAAAAGACAGTTTACACTGCCCAGGGATGCCCCAAGATGTGGTCCAAAATATGGGGCCCCTGGAACTCCTATTGAGGCCATATCTGCAACCCTCCGCATAGCATTGACACAAGATCCCTCGACCCCATACTATTTACCCATGATACTCTGGCATAAACAGGTGTTAAATGCTTTTTCCACTGATTGTGCAGTACTTGATTCCTCTGTACTGTATCTCTGATGTCGAATGTTTAATAAAAAGAATTAAATAAAAAAATAATTCTTACTTTAGTTCAAACAGCTGTCCTCAAGTAACATCCATTGGCACAGGGGAAACGCATAATTGTGGTTTCTCCCATTCTAGCCTTAGAGGCTGTCACCAAGGCAAGCATTCCTAACCCGAAAGCCTTACATTCATGATGCATCCAGTGGGCCACTTTCCTGACAGCTACTGATGTAGATTACATTTTGACCCTACTCTAAGAACAAAAGAATTTCACCAGTATGGATAAGAATACCCCATGTTTAGTGAAATTATGCCTTTAAAACAGTGTGATTTTATTATATATATATATATATATATATATATATATATATATTACCTACTGGCGGTCGCCAGTAGGTAGTTATAGTTAGGATAATTTTCAATGTTAAATCTCAACATTCTATTTTGAATAACTTTGGCGCCGGTTGACGAATCTGCCTGAAATTTTCAGGAAAATGGTCTCATGGCGGTCCGGTCCTTCCCTGAAAGTTTGGGGGGGATTCGTCAAGCGGGGGCCGAGATAAAAGGGGGGTCCCAAAACGCGTTTTCCCCATGTTAATTTCCATAGGGCGGTCGATTTCACTTTTAGCTCGAACGGCTGAATGGATTTCCACCAAACTTGGCAAAATTGTAGGGACTGGTAGCCCGATGTGCCTTTGCTATGTCTCAAGATATGTGCTCCAGTGGATTTTGAGTAATTTAGGTTCAAAAAAATATATATATCTATAGCCGCGCTCCGGTGCGCGCACCGGAGAGCGCTCGAGGCGCGACACGCGACTTGCGCGCAGGAAGCTGATTGGATCTCAGTTGTCTGTAAACATTCTAAACAGTCTGGAGCGGCCGCCATCTTGTGTCTCGGTAAAATCGAGACACAAGAGGTGGCTAAAAGAAAGGGGGAAATGACAATAAGGGGGAAGAGTACACCCCCTCTGACCCCCTAGTTTTGATGTGGGGGCCATTAAAGGGCCCCGCGGGGCCTCAAAAAAAAATTATTTTTTTTCGATTTCCGCGGGGGGCGCACCCGGTACGCGTACCGGGGAGCTTACTGAGGAGCGTACTAAGGAGAAAAAAAATGACAGATTTTTTTCACAAAAAAATGCATTTTTTTATAAATTAGAGGTAGTTCTGAAAAGAACTTTTTTTTTTCTTCTTTTTGTTGTTTTATATTTTTTTGTGTTTTTTGAACTTTTTGAACTTTTTTTGGCTTTTTAAAACAATTTTATAATTTTTTTGGATTTTTGTCAAGGGAAAAACAAAAAACAGGAATTCAAAAACGGCTCAACAGGAGCAAAAAAATGTGAAAATTTAGGGACTGTCAGGGCAGCGGTGTTGCTGTTTCTTTAGGGCAATAAGTTCAACACTCTGCTCCCCATAGCAGAGCAGTTCGTTACACTCCGTGCACAGAAATTTGATGCCTGCAAACTCTGGCTGTATGTTAGGGACCATTCTTCTACGGGATGGTCCCGAAGGTGTTGCTCCACCAGTGGAGGTGCTGCCGCCATCTGTGGGTAATTTCCGTGCCAGGTCTCTGACACTCTCCCTCGCAAAGTTGTTTGGGTGTCTTCTTTTGACATGCCTGATTAAATTGGCATTACCAAAACTATATTTTTTCAGAGGATTGCCTCTGGATAAAGTACTCCCACATATTTTGCAGGTTACTTTTGGAGCGTTGACTTTTTTTTCACCTTCAGGGATGTTATAAAATTTCCAGATGAAATGGATTTTTTTCTTCTCCGTAGGAGGGTCCTCATCTACAAATGCATCTGAATCACTGCTGGATGACTCTCTTGCAGCCATTGCTGTAGATCAGGAAAGTAGGAGATGAAGATAGTACACAGAACAGCTCTTGCTCTCTCC
Organism: Lissotriton vulgaris; assembly: GCF_964263255.1. Classification (NCBI taxonomy): domain Eukaryota; kingdom Metazoa; phylum Chordata; class Amphibia; order Caudata; family Salamandridae; genus Lissotriton; species Lissotriton vulgaris. The sequence goes on from NC_141694.1 coordinate 992,030,505, forward strand.
AAGTACAAAGCAATAGTGAAGGAAATGGGTGGGGATTTCATTCTTTGTAAAAAAAACTGTTAGCAACCAATGAAAAGTGTTATTTTAGGGTCACATGACCCGACGCGCTTACGCTGCGCGCTTCGGAGCACTTCCGGTGCGTTTACGCGGCGCGAGCGGAGGCGCTTCCGGGGCGCAAACGTGGCGCGATCGTAGGCGCTT